>NW_012149729.1:10377800-10386874 GCF_000956105.1 Propithecus coquereli
TATTTTGTTTAATAACTGACTTTCCATAAGATTATAAAGCTGTGTTTAAGATATAGTTTTGCTCATCCTGTCTCAATAGACTTCTACGATTACTTTTTACCAACTAGTCTAGTTGAAAGATTTCTAGCATTATAGGTAATGTGAAGTCCATTAGGTCAGGCTCTTCATAGCATGACATGCAGTAAATTACAAGTGCTTCAAGCAGCTCAGTGAATTACAGTTCATCACTTTGAAAGGTTTCCCACTACAAGACCACAGATATCAGATCTGGCAGTTAGGATCCAATTAACACTTTGGTCAGAATAATCAGATTGCATGTGTAAGACGTGTATAATTCGTTTATTGCTTCCATGCATCTTCTGTATGTAGGTAAATTTGTTGCTGTGATTTCAAAGCTTGGAATCAGTATTTCACTTGCCTTTAGGTTATATTTCAAGTTCTTTTGCAGTGCAACGATGAACTCCCCTTGTTTCAGCAATTTAGATCACTTGTTCTGTAGATATTACAGCTTGAGAAATGGTTTGTTTCTGGTAGTTTTGTTTTGTGCTCTTACCATGTCATTATATGTCCAGAAAAAATTGCTAGCAATTTTTACTAAGCACATTTTATTTAGTGTATCAGAGACAGTTTTCTCCAACATGATCACTGTGAATCTTGCATAACAACCCTATACACCATAAATGACATATGCAATGACATTTACATGTGTACTGTCATGCAAAACTATTTCCTGCTACACTGAATATAATACTATGACTGAATGAAAAAACATTCTGATTTGGTGATATCATTTTTCTAGCCATGGTAAGTTATTTAGAAGAGGTCCTTCAGGGAAAGGCTAATAAGATAATAATATATCTCATATTTGGTACTTTTGGCCAGTGCTTTGATAGCCGGTTTAGTCATACTTTCAAACATTATATTAATAGTTAACTAGATAGAAATCTGGAAAGAATAATTTCACCCAAAGGATGATACACTTGCTTAAAAAAAATTGGATATACAAATTCTACTACTGCAATTTTAAACCACAATGGCCTAATACATTTTCATAAATAAAAAAGCTTAATAACATTTTATGAAATAGTACCATATTCAATTCACAGTGAAGCTTATTTGTTATAAATTACTGTTTCTTTATTCTCTTTTATATCTAATGCAGATTTAAGTTCCTAGATTCAGAATACATATTTCAAATCCAATATAAACTGTCGCAGTACCATGAAAACACACTTAAACAATCTCCTCATAAGATGTATTAAAAATGATTGCTCTTTATAGATGAAATCTGAGTAATAATACTGGACTTACTGATTGAAAATATGTCCCTGTTTTGGTTTTACACAGATAGCTATTTCGTGATTAGTGGAGATAATACAAATAGTATTCACAGTTTCTTTTCACAAGTGGCCATTTCTTTTTTTCATACAATTATACTGCACCAGAGGGTCAAGCAGATTATGAAAAAAAATTTTCTTCTATATCAAATATGATAAAAAATATTAATAAAGATGTAGATAGCAACAAAAAGCCTGGTTGCAATGTTAGGCTTTAAAACCAGAAAAATTCAAACTGAATATTGAATCTCTTACTTGCTTTGTCACTTTGGTCAAGCTATTTCATTTCTCTGAGCCTCTATTCCTCTATCAGTAAAATAAGTGTAAGAATTTCCATTTCACTCGTTTATTCTCAGGATTAAATGTGATAATGCATGTAAATACATAACACACAGTAACCACTCAAATTATCTTCTTTCCCTCCTTCCCTCTTTGCCCAGATGAACTTCTTCAAGAGATTTAATTATACATAATAAATTGCCTCAGTTTATACAAGTGGAATACTAAGAGAGGTTATCCCACCTGTAGCTTCTACTTAGACGTAAGATCTAAAAACATTAAAAAGTTTGAAGATGTTTTAATCTAGTCTGAATCCTGAAGGATTTATATCAGAAAGTAAAAAATAAGTAAATAAAATATTTATTTATAATAATATGATCTGTTAACAGTGTTCTCTGAATAAATTTATGCATGCTATCATTTATTAAAAAGGAATATTCTGGTACAAAATATATGTCAAGCCAAATATCTTGTTTTTATCTGTATAGCAGGCAAATCTTGCTGGAGGAAGCATGTTCTTGTCATATCCCAGCCCACCCCTACAGACAGCATAAGTCCAACAGGGGCTATATTGCAGTAGGCTATACTGGTACTTATTATTTGGTTTCAGTGTTAGGGTTCTAACTCTTGCTCACAAGATTCCTTGTGTCTTAGGCCCCATGCCCTGTTTCTGATTTAGTCTGTACTAGTAATTCAGGGTTTGAGGGATTGGTATCCACGTTTTATATTTCTCTCTGGCTCTAGGTTAAAACTTTAGTTTCAACTTGTTTTATGACCTCTTGAAGAATAAAGCCCCCACAGTCATTCATCCACCCAACCAAAGTTTGCTAACTTCTAGTGGTGGAGGGGAAGGTAAGTAAACGCATGATTAGAGTGCAGTGTGGCAAGGGTCATGATAGAAGAATGAACAGGAAGAAACACAATGTAATTTAGCATGGCAGAATCAGAAAAGGATTTTGAGAGGAGAGACAATGCTTACATTGGGTTTCAATGAATGAGTAGGAATTAAGGACACTGGAAAGTTTCTTTAGGCCAAAGTGTGAAAAGCAGGACTCTTCAAGGTGAAAACAGGACTTTTTTATACAATGGCAAGTTATTCCTTATGACTAGAGTATGGGATACACACAGCACAGGTAAGGTAGAAGCCAGATTATGAGAGGGTCATGGCTAATGAATTTAGAAGTTAAAAATTTCCTTGGCAAGCATTGCTTGAGTAGGAAGTAGGGAAACATGGAGAGCCCTGAAAAATTTAAGAAGACTGATATGATTAGATTTGAATTTTAGAAATATCTGTGGCAAATACTAGTTAGGAGGTTGTTGTGGATGTTGTGGGTTAGAGAGGAAGGGGGAATTTGAGAGATGTTAGATATTAAGAAATTTGAATATATAGGACATGATTGACTATATGTATAAAAGGAGAAAGAAAAGGAATAATCTAGAAGACTCAAAGGCATCTGAAAAGATGATGGCCTCATTCATTAAGGTAAAGAATACAATAAGAGGATTAGTTCTCTGCAAGTTGGGCATGCAGAGTTTAAGGCGCCTGTGGGATATCTATGTACAATGTCCACTAGGCTATTACATATGTGGTTCCTGAACCAAAGAGTAATGGCCTCAGATTTAGATTTGAGAGTCATTAGCATATTGATGAGAGTTGAAGTCATAGTGTAGGTGAGGTTACCAATGAGTCTACATAAGGCCTGTAGAATAAGCTCAGATTGCTGAGGATAGAATTCTGGGGAGTTAAATTCTTCAGCAAATATTTTTCGAATACCCATATGAGTATGAAGATCCATGAAAGTCTTCCTGCTAAGAGTTGAGGAGATAATGCTGAATCACCAAAACCAATCTTCCTTCCTTCCTCCATCCCTTCCTTCTTCTCTCCTTTCCATTGACAAATATTTATTAATCACCTATGTATGCCAGACACATACTAGATCCTAGGGATACTAGAGGAACAAGACATAAAAAGTCCCTGTCCTTGTAAAGGTCATATTCTAATGAGGGAGAAGTAAATCGATAAATTGGTGAATAAATAAAATAAATAAAAACTGATATATTCTAGGAAGGAAATAAAGAAGACATTAAAGAGGATCATCTTAGATAGCATGGTTAGAGAAAGTCTCTGCTAGAGGTAGCATACTAAAACCTGAACAATGAGAAAGGACTATGTATTGATAGGATCAAAGAAGGCCCAAACTAAGGGAGAACAAGCTCACATAAAGTTCCTGAACTTGGCCTGGAGCAAGAGCAATGAGGGGAAGATGAAGCTGAAGATATCAGCAAGAGCCCAATAGAGCTTCTGTTTACATTCTAATAGAAGACACCTGCAGCAAATCACTAATTATACAACTAATTACTTAATAGCAGTAGCAAAAAGTGCTCTAAAGGGAAAAGCAAACAACAGAGAAACTGTCATTTGAGTGCACAGAGAGGAAGCTGAGTCTAGGAAAGATATTTAGACAGCCCAGCTTATGAAGCGTAGTTGGAAACCAGGAGAATGGTATCATAAAATACAAGAAAAGAGAATGTTTTAAGAAGGAAACCATGAGATAAAGCAAAGAGGTTAAGACAATGATAAGATAATGATTTGTGGCTGGACAGGGTGGCTCATGCCTGTAATCCTAGCATTCTGGGAGGCGGAGGCGGGAGGATTGCTTGAGGCAAGGAGTTGGAGACCAGCCTGAGCAGGAGCAAGAAATTAGAAAAATACAAAAAATAGAAAAATAGAAAATTTTTTCTACAAAAAATAGAAAAATTAGCTGGGAGTGGTGGCTTGGTCAATATGAAAGTTAATGAATTGCCTTAAAATCACCTTAGGGGAGGGTTGGGTCAGAAGTCATATTGCAGAATTAGGAGGAGGAAGTGGGCATGATAGATACTAATAGAGAGTAGGCTATTCTTTTAGTTCACTAGGTTATGATGAGAGTGAGTGATGTAGTTGCCAAACTAGAAGAGAATGTGGATTCTAGGACATTTTAATTTTTTAAGAGAGAAGATCTGGGAGCATATTTCTCTGGTGAGGTAAATAAAACTAATATAGTGAGGGAAATGTTGCCAAAACAAGAAAAAGGAGGAGCAAAGTCCTTTAAACAAAAGGAGAGTACATTCAAATCAACAGGTGGGTAGATTAATCCTACATATTTTACTTCGGTTTGTTGTTGATGATGATCTTTATTACATTATGTCTTCTGACAATGCTCTGTGTGTGTGAGTGTATTAAAGTCTTGCTACTTCACACCTTACATTAGGATAAATGCCAACAGATCACAAATTTAAACGTAAAAAATAAAACCATAAAAATTCTAGATAAAACACATGGAATAATTGTTTTATATAATTGTTTTAATTGGAGGAAGAGGGAAGGTCCAACTAACAATGACACAAAACCCAGAACCCATAAAAGAAAACGCCAATAAATTTAACTGCATTAAAAATAAATCTGCACAGTAAAAACCAAAATCAAGGTTAAAAGACAATGACAAACTGGGAACTATATTTGCCACTCATAATTTCCCTAATATGTGAAAAACTCCTATAGATCAATAAGAAAAAGATCAACAATCTAATTAAAAAAACAGGCAAAAGACTAAATGGTTTGCAGAAAAATACCTCTTTTACATATGAAAATATATTCAACCTAATTGATAATAAAAGAAAGAAAATTAAAGATATTCTGAAAAACCTATCAGATTAGGAAAAGATCACACTGTGTAATAACATCATGTTGGTGAAGTTGTAGAAAACAGATATTAGCTATGGAAGTATAAAATGGCAACAACTCTGTAGATAGCATTTGGGTGATATCTATCGAAATTAAAACTGAACTCTTTGACCTAGGAATTCTACTTCTAAAAGCTTATCCTCAGTTATATTTGTGCACATGTGAAATGACTTATGTCCAGGGATATTCATTAAGGCATTTTTGTTAACAACAATTAGAAACATCCCAAGTGACAAGCAGAGACTGGTTAAATGACATCTATCAGTGGAATACTACCTAGTCACAGAAATAAATGAGGAGTCTGTGGCCATCATCCTGAATATTCCTGACCTTCAAAGCTAAGCAGGGTTCGGCATGGTTAGTACTTGGCTGGAAGACCACCTGGGAATGCTTAATGCTGTAAGTTTTTTAAAATAAAGAAAAACAGAAAAAAGAAATGAATTAGTTCTTTTTGGGTTTACGAAGTGATGATTTCCAAAATATCTTTCCTTGTTTTTAGGCAAAGTCTCACTCTATTACCTAGGCTAGAGTGCAGTGGCATCATCATAGCTCACTGCAAACTCAAAGTCTTGGGCTCAAGCAATCCTCTGCTTCTGCTCCCGAGTACGAGTAGCTGGGACTACAGGCACTCACCACCTGGCTAATTTTTAATTTTTTTGTAGAGACAGGGGTCTCGCTTTTTCTCAGGCTGGTCTCCAACTCCTGACCTCAAGTGATCCTCCTGCCTCAGCTTCCCTGGGCATGAGCCACTGTGCCCAGCCCGAAATATATTTCTTAATGCGAAAAGCAAGGGGCAAAATGCTGTGCACAGTACTATTCATGTAAAATATAAGTGTCACTTGAATATGCACAACGTATCTCTAGAAGGATACACAAGAAATTGATAATATTGGTTGTCTCTAGGGAAGGGAACTGTCTATGGGACGGGGGTATAAAAAATACTTTTTGCTTTTTATACCTTTTGAATTTTAAAACATGTAAATATGTTATTAATTCAAAAATTAAATAAATTTTAAATGCAGTTATGAGGCACATTAAGATTATAAATAATTCACAGCTTTTTAAAAGAAATATTTTGCAAGATAATGCTTCAAAGAGTCAATCAAATGCAAAATATATAATGTTAAATACTTCCCACCAGTTTTAAATTATTATAAAAATTCCCTGAGTAAAATCATTGACATAATAATAGGAAAGTAACTTAGCTTTGACCCTAGTGCTATGGTAATGTCTAAAAGATATCGTCAGGCTGGCCAGAGTTTCCCATGGTTTAAATAGGAAAGGAGTATTTATTAGTAAGCAAGAATTCTGATTTGAAATAAACAGGTGAGAGGAAAATCAGATAAAATGTATCAGATCTCTTCAAGAACACTATGGAAATACATTACAATTTATATCCATAAGGTACTTTTCATCTGTGGATATCAAAAGCTTGATAAATGCTATTACCCTACACAACTGACAAAACCTGGAAGTGGTAGACAATAATCCTTTGGTTATAGGAACATAACAAGGTCATAGTGTGTATCAAGCCCTGTATTCTGTCATTTAACAGTGCCACTATTTTAGAGTCAGGCTTCCTGACAGTCCATCACATCTCCCTTGCAAGACTAGGACTGCACCTTCAACATTTTTTACCTTCTCTGGAATGCAGTTTCTGAATCTCTTAGCCAGGGATTTAGCCAAACCCTTACCGAACCTCATTTATTTACTTATGCACTCCCTTAGAGGAGACGATAGTTTTTTTTGTCCGTAATTTTTTTTTTTTTTTTGCCAAAAAGGAACTCAAGAAACCTCCAAACCCAAAAAATTGGCCAACCAAAACTCCAAAACCCAAAAAAGCAATTGGAACAAGAAAAGGGGAAAGAATAAAGCCTGGAATAAAAAGGGTGGAAATATATGAAGGGTGAGAACACTAGTTTTTCTTCCCACATGAGGCGTGAGCAGTGATGCCCTATATATACTCTTACATCAAGGAAGCCAGGGATGATATAGGAGCTGCTACCCAGATCTCTTCCCCTCCAGTCTCAGGATCTTCCATATCAGATCCAGGATATCAAATCCCCAGTTTTTAAGAGGCCAATGTCCCTCTTCCATTTTTGCCCTGTGGAACTCAGGGGAATAAAACATGAATACAGCCTCATGTCTAGGTATTTTTTAAACTCTCTGATATTGTGTATTTTCAAATAATTAACATTTACAGAATTTCTAAAAAATAGCTTTGAAAGTTTTTCATAATGAATCTAAATTATTTATCATTCTTATTCCATTTTCTACCATCTTCCTTTTTAATCTCCACCCTCTCACCTACCTCCCTGTGTCCCACATCATCCTTCTCCCATGCTTTGGGAGAAGCATCTTTTATCTGCATATCTTAACCCATGAAGGCAGCAATATTTATTCACACTGAGACCATATGGTAGCCATTGTCATCATTACGTTAGACTACAATCTCTCAGGGTGCAATTGTCATGGTGTGGTTACCACTGAGGTGCCATTCATAGAGAGGTTTTCTTTTGGAAAGAGGAAAAGAGGAATTGCAATTCTAGCTGAATGCCAGGTCCAGGTTGGATGGGGTGGATGCATACAGAGAAAAACTTACTTGAGTTCTTTTAAGCAATGAAAAAGTATTTAAAATGGAGTCAGGTCCTGTGAATTTAGCTATAAACATACCCTGCTTTAGATTATTTTTCCCTAAACTTCATGAGGAAGGCTAGACTATCAGGTTTACTGCTGTGTAGTCTGTACTTACTGTAGTATTTGGCACAAAATAGAAACTTAATATTTTTTTGAAGAACAAATTAATGGAGAAATGTTCCTCCACACATCAGCTATATGCTTTTTCTGAGTGGTAGTATAGGATGTGGTGATGAGAAAATAGGAAAATCCTGGAGAAATGTTTCTGAGGGCATCAAAAATATAATGCTTTCTCGATAGCCTTTTCAACATACTAGTGCCTTAAATACTAAACTGAAAATGAATAGAGTTGGAATTAGACTAAATTTTTTAAAAATATTCACTGGTATGGCTCAGTACAAATCTCTATTTCCAAATCAGGAAAAAAAAAATCAAAACAAGTTTCATATGTTCCCAATAAGGCAAATGGGTTTACGTATGTGTTTCTTTTGGCACATGCATAAAACAGTATTATATGACGAGATAACTTCACTGGTTTCTTGAATAACTGACGAGATGCCCGAAGACACAGGTGATGTATTTCTTATGTCTTAACCACAGAATTTCATACATTTGTCTCAAATTATTTCTCTTCACAGAAACTTCAGCATTGAAATAGGAACAACAGTATCAGAAGGAACAAAAAAGGAGTTATTGGGCATCTTTCATTTTCAATGAACCAGTTCACACTGGAAAACCTCTAAATTTCATGTAGTTATTGCTCTGTCCTTTGTGCTGCAGTACGTAAGCAGACTTACTATGCCTTTTAAAAAATTCATCTCTTCAAATGTCTATAACTTCCTTAAGGACAGAAAATATGTCCTTAAGCACCTAGCATGTTGCTGGTATATAGTAGGTGCTTAATAAGGTTTACTGACTAAATGTGTAACATAGGTAAATATAGGAAAAGTTTACAAAACCTTTCTTTAAAAATGGTTTCAATTAAGACTATATGTACAAAGTTGAAATTTAAACATTAAAATGTATTTGAAAGTTCAGCTATGATTCCATTACCTTCACTACCATTAAAAATGGATGCATTTTCTCAATTTTAAATA
>NW_012149729.1:10388224-10390702 GCF_000956105.1 Propithecus coquereli
ACTGTCTGTATATGAAGATTTCTTTTTAAAAATGTGGTTGTGATTATATTGAACTTCTGCATCTGGTACTAAATTGTGCCAGAATGAGACTCTTTAAAATTTCTTTTACCCAGTTAAAGGGTTATTAACATAATAAAGCACATTCTGTTGTTGTTGCTTTTAAGTTTTACACAGATGCTCTTGCAAAAGGAGGCATAAATTCTTCCATATTTTTGCAAATGTATTACGTTGGTCAGTGAGTGGCTCACTCAGGTGAAGTGTCCCTAGAAAGGTATTTTCCAGTGATCTAAGCTTTTGTATACCACCCTCCCTGAGTGTGGGGAGGACCTGTGACTTGCCTCTAACCAACAGAATATGGCAAAGGTGATGAAATGTTACTTCCTTAATTAGGTTATGTTATATGGCAAAGGTGATGAGATGTGACTTCTGTGATTACATTTTGTTTTATGACTCCATTTTAGCAGAGTTTATCCCTCTTCTGCTGGCCCTGAAAAACTAAGCTGCCGTGCTGTCAACTGCCTATGAAGAGGGCAGCCTTTAGGAACCAAGGCTTCAGTCGTACAGCCACAAAAAATTTAATTAATTCTGCAGGAATCTCAATGAGCTTGGAACAAGATTCTTCTCCAGGCAAACTCTTCCAGATGAGAATACAGCCCAGCTGACACCAACTGCAGGCTTGTGAGATCCTGAGAAGAGGACCCAGTTGATCCATACCCAGACTCCTGACCCACAGAAACTCTGAGATAATAAATATGTGCCGTTTTAAGTTGCTAAGTTTGTGGGAACTTGTAATGTAGCACTAGAAAACTAATATACCAGGTATATGATTTTTGATTCATAGACTTTTTCCTTCAAAACTCTGTATATATGGCCCCAGTGTCTTCAAACATTTGGTATTACAGAGGGAAAAAAAAATCTGAGGTCAGTTAATTTCACCCACCTGATTTGTAGGAAACCTCTTCCCCCCACCTATATATAGTCGTGAAAAATTGCAAAATTACAAATTATAAGATTACAAAATTACAAATTGCAAATTACAAGAAATTTGCCAGGAAATATTAAGGTATAATCTCTCTCTCTCTCTTTTTCTCTCTCTCTTTCTCTCTCTCCCCCATCTTTGTTTCTTGCATTCATTTGTTTTTAAAAGTATAAAATTTCTTGGATTTTATGTTAGATTACTATTTCTTTGAAATGTTTTGGTCTCCTCCCACTCAAGAAATGTTTGTATTCAGAAACTCCCCTTATTTTTAGATTTGAACTCTATTCTCTACCCTATATATTACTATTTCATTTTTAAAGTATCTGTACATTTCTTTTGTATTGTGGGAGAATACAACTTTCTCCTCTATATGAGGAATCTGATTTACAGTGTCAGCACTGCTTTTAACTATTATCTCCAAAGCAAAATTTAATTCTGATATTATATTTTAATTTATGCAATCTTTATTTCATCATATTGTTCTCTCACTCTTCAAACTTATACCACTTTCTTCTCATCTCAATCTAGGATCTTATAGGTCTCTCTCTGTTTAGTAAATTTCATGTTTTCTTGAATCCTATTGAAGATGCCATTTTTGTATGTCTTGTCTTTTGGATGATATGGTATAGTGTTCTTTGAATGTATTCCCCCTGGCCCCAGTTGATAGAAAGAACTTTTTTCTTTTGTTACACACTTTTCCATTTTCTCCTTTAAGTAGTAATGTATCTTGTCTTACACTTACCAACAGACAGGTTTGGTGGATTACAGTTTACTGGAGTCCCTAGTTACATTGATAAGATTGAATCTTCCCAGTTCTACATCTGTGTCTTTTTGAAATAAATGGATACTAGCCCAACTTTCAGCAGGCTTTCATCTAGTGTAGCTCTGCTGGATCAAGAGGAATCTTTATTCCCTTCCTGTCTGGCATTTTTATATAGCAACAGAGCACTAAGTGCTACAAGGGTAGGCTCTAGAACCAGTGGAGCTGGATGAATGTACCAAGTATCACTAGCAATGCTAATGTGGCCAAGTCATTTAAATTCTCTTTGTTTCAGAGAGGAAACAGAGATAATAATACAAAAATCTCATTGATTTTGAGCATTAAATGAGATAATGCATACAAAGGGTTAGCATAGTAGTTAACACTTTGTAAGCACTCAATATTAGCCTTCCTGTAATTTGATTGTTATTATAGTACAGAAAACCAAACCCCTCTAAGTACACTGTTACCACAGCTCTGTTCACTCTCACCTCCGTGGCTTGCTTCTGAGGACGCCCCTTCCAGAATACAACAAGTTATGTTACCATAGGCCTCCTCTCTATAACGTAATGCTCATTTTCTCAATCAGGTTGTTGTTTCTGACACTAGGTATAAAGAGAGAATGAGTAGGCCACACTCACTGGCTCACACCTGTAATCCTAGCACTTTGGGAGGCCGAAGCAGGAGGATTGCTTGAGGCCAGGAGTTCGAGAACAGCCTGAGCAAGAATGAGACCCCG
>NW_012149729.1:10393907-10394972 GCF_000956105.1 Propithecus coquereli
ACAACACACTGACATTTATCTGTTAATTCAAAATGATAAAACATCTTCAAAGAACTTTGCAACACTTCCTGTTTAGTCAATATCTAAAACATTCTTCCGATGAGAAATTAGGTAGTTGAAATCTCTGTTACCAATTAATTGGTCATTAGGCCAATAAACATTTATCGATGGCAGAAATGCCATGCATAAAAGGTCAGGGTTACTTTCATCCTTAAGATGCAAATCACGTTTTCTTGGATTCCCTTACTCCCAGTTTGGAAAAGTAATTTAACTCCCAAATAAGAATAGCTATAAAATTTTAATATAAGTCAAGTGCTCTGAGAACATTTTGTAATGCTCAGCAATTAAAGGACCTCCTTCTTTGCTTTTACAATATGGGTAAAGTTTTGATATTAATGAATACAACTTTGATGTCTTTGCACCTGAGCCTCACCTTTGAAGACCTATCATACAACCTGCTCTTTGGCATTGACAAAGTGCCACTGGAAAAACTGGCATCACAGTTAGTAGATATGATGTTCCATAAGAAAAAAAAACTCCAAAAGATCTTCGTTTTGCAGCACATACCGGCCAACTGATTAAACTCAATGCCACAGTGACACCAGTATATGCATATCTTGTACTCAACCTATAGATCTGTCCATAATGTTTTTGTGTTATTTTTAAGGCTATTTCAAGGATATAGAAGTAATCATGAAGTAATTTCATAATGTCTATAATATTACAGTTGCATAGTTTTTTTTTATTTTTGGAAAGGGATATTAGTATTTTACTGAACCATATTTTTAGACCAATTCTTAGATTCCTTGAATTTTTAATACAATGATCCTTAATAACAGATGATTAAAATAGATAAAATACATGTTAATAAATAATTTTGTTTTCCATTAGTGCTATGCATGGCTTATGAAGGGTTCATATAAGCAATGAAAATATAGTAAAATACTGTTAAGATTTTTTAGTTTATATAGCCATTGAAAACAGCAACCTAATTGACAGCATTTAAGTGGGCTTCTGGGGTGAAACTTAGATTTTTCATTGGAATACACAGAATATATTATACTA
>NW_012149729.1:10395022-10397510 GCF_000956105.1 Propithecus coquereli
GTATATATTATACAAATAACCAGACATCCTTAAACTCAACGCTTGATTCTGAACCTGCAAAACCGCATCTCTTACTGTCGATCCTGTCTCCTTGAATGGCACCATCATCCTCCCAGTCAGCCAAACTCAATACCCCAAGGTCATTTTTATTCTTTCTTCTACCTCAATTCTATTTTTAACCAGTCAGTAACTACTGGGTTACCAATCAGTAACCCAATCTTTTCCACAATACCTCTCCAGCCTGACTCCTCCTCTACCATTCACATTCCTCAAGTCTTAATTCTATACTTTGCCATTTTTCATTTGGACAATTGTTACAGTCTCTGAAGTAGTCTCCAGCCTTCTAATGTCTTGCTTCTCCAATCAATACCATTCATTGTTGCCAGAATTATCTTCCCCAAATACAAATCTCATAAGACCCTTGTCAAATACTGAAAAGGCTTCCCAATCCTATTTAAAAGAGTTTATTTTCCTTACTTGAAATTCAAAGTCTGTCACAAAATAACCCTAACTCTTTTCCAGGCCCACATCCTCAGAGGATATGAGGATATCCTCTTCACAACATGCATCAGTGCCAGTGCCACCCTCTGAAGACAGTTAGCACACTTGCTTTCCACCACATTAGCTTTTTCATCTCTCTGTCTGGAATGCAACATGCTGGCAAACATCTCAATCTACTGAAACCTTCCTTATGGTTCCAGGCTCAGTACAGTGGCCACATCTACAAAATGATCCCCAGGACACTTGGATTAGCAATAAATTATTTCTCATCTATGCACTCACTTTAATTTGTTCCTTCTATTATATTTATCTCGCTTTGTTTTTTATTATGATTGTTTACACATAAACCAGACTAGAGAAATGATCTTCTTTATTCACTCTGATCTTCCGCAATCTAGCAAAATGTTTTTGCACTTAGTAGTGGTTCAAAAAATATTCCTTTAAGTTACTAGGGTTAACAACTGCAATATGTGAATGCTGTTTTATGATAATCATATTATTAAAATATGCATACAAATGCTCATATTTCATATAGAAATGAAAATGAAGAAGACTCTGTTATAATTTTTATTTTTCGCATGCTCCAGTATTTTGGGGTCATTTAATCTGCTGTGAAGATATAATGGCAAGATAAAATATGTAAATATGAGTTTCTAGGGCATAGACTGCTATCCTGCATTATAATTACAGTTAATTTAACTCTGTGTTCTTGACAAGTACAACTTTGAGTTAAACCATACTGTGGGTTTGTTAACACTATTTGTATAGCATTTAAAAATTTACAAAGTATTTTCACATTTCTAATGCCATTATGTCATTTGTAAGACAACATACTTCTAATTATCCATCTCTAATGGGCTCAGAAAGACCAAGACGTGTGGGACAGTAAGTAAGAAACAGAATTGAGAATTGAACTGAATTTTTTATTATTATTCCAAATCTAGGGTGTTGGTCACTACCCTTCCTATGGTTTAATTTTGTTGAATCTTCACTGTCCCTAATATACATGATTCTCTGAGTATCAAGATTTATGGGAGCCTTTATTAAATGCCTAAGTAGGTTTGGTTACTCAGTGGGGTGACCACAGAATTTACTGGGACACAATTCAGAGCAAAAAAGAGGCATTATTAATAATTAACAGAGGAGGTAAATGTAAACCAGGACTGTCCTGAGAAAACCAGAATGTGATCTATCTATCAGCCTTAAAAATTCGGAGAAGCATGTTAATTCTTCTGTAAACCCAAAGTATAGAAAGTTATTTATGAATTTTCTGTTTTGAAATATTTATTAGAAAAACTGCATTTTATCCAATTACATTTTTAAAATCCAAATTTACTTAAAAGATCTCAATAAATATCTAATTTGAAATAAACTGTAAAAATATTTATATGCGAGTTTTGAGTGAGAAACCTGCCCCTCCTCCCAAAACAGGCATAAATAAACATGAACACATTAATTGAGACCATTCTGAGAACAACAAATATCTTAGACATTATTATGGACTGCATGTTTGTACTCACCCTCAAATTCATGTGTTGAAATCCGAACCCCCAATGTGATGGTTTTAGGACAAGAGGTTTTTAGGAGGTAATTAGGTTATGAGGTTGGATGCCTCATGAATGGGATTAGTGCCCTTCTAAAAGGGACCCCACAGAGCTCATTATTTCTCTTTTTGTCATGTGAGTTTACAACAAGATGGTCATCTGCAAACCAGGAAGTAGGCCTCCTGCACAAGACACAGAATCTTCTAGTAACTTGATCTTGGACATCCCAGCCTCCAGAACTGAGAAATAAATATTTGTTGTTTAAGCTACCTACTCGATGGTAATTTGTTATGGCAGCCCAAACCAAGACGACATAATCAATTCTGTACTTAATATCACATAATTGAATATGTCATTTAGTTGAAATCAGACAATACGTTGAAAGCATCCTTGAATCTTTGGCAATTCCAAAGTCTCCTTTTGCCTATCTGTTTTTATTTTTT
>NW_012149729.1:10398977-10399879 GCF_000956105.1 Propithecus coquereli
TATTATGTCTATAATAACAGAAAACCATAACAAATATTCCTTCCTAGGGACAAAATTCAAACTAATCGCAAGAATCTTTTAGACGCCCTTACCAGTTAGGAGTAAAAATGTTCTTTAAAAGATACTTATAGCTATATATCAATAATTACATTAAATATAAACCCACTTATATGCTGTTTACATGAGATACAAGTTAAATATAAGGACACAAAAAGGCTAAGATAGTAATATATATATATAACATGGAAACAGTAAGCAAAAGAAAGTTGATGTAGCTATCCTAATATCAGACAAAAAAGATTTAAAGTTAAAACAATTATTAGAGATTAAGAAGGGTATTTCATAATGATAACAGATAAATTACCAGATAAATATAATCTTCCTAAATATGCATGCACTTAATAGAATGATTTTAAAACATAAAGAAAAAACTGACAACTGAAAAAAGAAACAGATACAGACATTCAAAATGGGGGATTTTAAAACATCTCTCTCAGTAACTCCGGATAAGCAATTCAATAAGATTACAGAACATATGAACAACATAATGAATAAACAGTCTAACTGTTGTACACACGTATCTATATACATACATATTTACATTATGTACACGTAATAATGTAAAAAATAATGGCAAAATATATTTTGTTCTAGTGCATATGGAACTTTATCATGATAAATCACACCCTGGGCCATAAAACAAGTTTAAACAAATTTCAAAGGTTTGAAATCACTGATATTTTCTGACCACTGTGACAGTAAAAACAGCTAACTTAAGAAATCCTGAAATATTTTGAAATGAAACAATGAACTTCTATGAATTAAAGAATCATAAGGGAAATTACAAGATATTTTTAAATAAACGATTATGAAACAACAGTATATCAAGTTGTAGGATTCAG
>NW_012149729.1:10402264-10404520 GCF_000956105.1 Propithecus coquereli
ATAATAAACATGGTTGCGTATATAAGAAATCTAAGAATCTACAATCTATAAGAATAAATACGAGAATTTAGCAATGTTACTGGATCACAGAGTAGTAACTGAGGGGGAGAGAGATGCTGGTAATGTTCTATTTCTCAATTTGGGTGGTGGTAACATGGGTGTATTTACTTTGTGAAAATCCAGAGCTATATACTTCTAGATAATGCACTAGTTTGCATATATATTATACTTCATAAAAGTTCGCTTTATGTTTTATAATGGGTATAGAGTTTCAGTTTTGCAAGATGAAAAAGTTGTGGAGATTGGTTGTATAACAATGTGAATATACTTAACACTATTGATCTGTACCCTTAAAAATCTATCTTATATGCATTTTGCCACAATTTGATTTTTTTTAAATTTAAAGTTTACCTTAAAAAAGATAAATGCCATTTAGAAATAAATACTAAAGATATGTGGATCTAAATAACACATAGAAAAAAAATCGAAGTGAGAAACCTGTAGCCCACCATCAGAGAAATTTCATCTCCCTCCACTCTAGGCTCCAATGAACAAAATTGTCAGCCACATTGAGGAACACCACTCTCAGAAGTCACAGTCACATTCCTCAGACATAAAGCAGTGTCCACCATAAGATATATCACTGATTTAATAATAGCTTCTGTGTGAAAATAACCTACCATATTTATACTCACCTGTAGACATACATAGAAATATTTTCTTCCAATCAAGAAAAAGTGGGACGTATATGGGAATGAAGTAAGATTCAACGGTTTACCTATCCTTGGAATGTAAAACCAATGACTCAAGGTAGAACTAACCATCCCTTTTTCTTAAGCCATCTTGACCACAAGAATACTCATAATACAAAGAAATCCATCATTGTAGGAGGTAAAATCTATTCTAGCACCGATCTAAATATTGATTAAATAAACATGAATATAACTCTTTATATATTGATTAAATAAACATGAACATAACTCTTCAGTACACTAAGTATCAGGGATATAAGAAAATGAGAGTAGTGCTAGTATCTGAAAAAGTCAGGGATTACTGGGACAACATTTTTTGCATTGTATTTGAAGTAGAAACCTCCCCTCTTCACATTGGCTTGACTGGATGAGATAAATTCTTCAATAGGTGATTCTGCTGCTTTGGTGCAGTTGACTGTTGCTTGCTTGTTGGTTGAAAGGACTCTACAAGTTTTGTTGTACTTGATCAAATGGTACCTTTCCTGGCCAAAGGATCTCCATTAACCTGCAAGGTGCTTTTATACTCTTTGGAAAGGTTTAACCTCTCAGGCACATGGTTTAGAGGATGAATACAGTTTGGATTTTGGCTCTAATTACTCTGTGACCTGGTGCTCTTGTGTAGGGCACAACTTCTATAACTCTGTCCAGTCACCCAGCCTGGGCATACACTGGCATAGTAATGAAGTACGGTTGTAATCTCTGCTGGCATATATGGCGATGCTTGAACGTCAGATCCTCTTGTATAAGATTATCAGTATGTTATGATACATCCAAATGAATTGGCAAAGAAATATAGGCTTGATTGGACTGTATTGTATATGATATTGGACATAAATATTGTCACTCCTCCATAGATGAACAATACTTTGTAAAGAGATTGTTAAATACTTTCAGTGAATTATCTTTGGATATTTTAAGGGGTTTGCCTTCAAAGAACTGTATCAACTTAAGAGGAGGACAGCTTCAGGGCTTCAGGCACAGCTATATACTCCTGCCAGAGAGGCATATTAATAAATTATGGTACTTTTTCATGCCCAGAGTTGGTAACTATAACCTTTCAGATTTACGTGTAACAAACTGACTCTTTTTCAAAAGGTTGCACACAGAAATGCCACTTAAAGTTTGCAACAATGATTTAAAATATATAATCTATATCTTAAAAGTACAAGCATTGAGAGGAGCCCCTAATATTTCTTCATATAAAAACAAAGGAAATAAACATGTTTTTGGTTTTTAGGGAAAATACAATGATTCTGAATTTTTTCTGATTAACAAAGAAAACGGTCTGCTACTTCAGTGTCTGTGATTATATTACAGTACAATGGAGAAAAGTCACTAATGGGTATCTCTGAGGTCAGGCCTGAGACTGAAGCATTCAAATTTGTTTATTAATGAACACAGGACAGAGCTGTGCTTCTAGGATGTCAAGCTTTGTTAACAAAACAAAATTTGAAGTACTATTAAAACCTTAAATATCAGACTAAGAATATCATACTAATGTATA
>NW_012149729.1:10408280-10408828 GCF_000956105.1 Propithecus coquereli
AAACTGAAGTTTTAAAAACAATATAAAAATTTACTGAAAAATATATTTGAAGTCAATTAACCTAAAACTGCATAACATGCTTTAAAGCCCTTATTTTTAAACTGCTGAAAATAAAACCAAAGCAAAAACTAATTAACTCCATGATTTCTAACAGTCATACCTTAACCTTATAGAATTTACTGATATAAAGTCCAAGAAACTAGATGAAGACAGGTATTTACAACCAAGTGAACAAATCTAAAGACAATAAAAACAAAGAATAGTTCAGATGACCCCCCAAATATTTTATCATTCAGTCCACAAAGCTGAACTTAGTGCCTCAATTTGTTGCAACAAAGATGAGAGCTAACTCATTATTTGAAGAAACCACTTGAGGTAAATGGACATTCGCAGAAATATCAAGCTGATGTCAAAAGATGCCAATTTTTAACATAATAGAATGCTGTATTACTTTTATCTTCTTAGATATGTTACTTATAATTTTATTATTGTAATATCCATTGTTCTACAACAATATATCCTTAAATGCAGAATCCTTAATAGTCCAA
>NW_012149729.1:10408878-10410186 GCF_000956105.1 Propithecus coquereli
TCCATCTTAATAGTTTAGAAAAGGAACAGTAAATTAAAACCAAAAAAGTAGGAGAAAAGAAATAATAAAGTTAAGAACAGAAATTAATAACATTAAAAACATATAATCGAGATCACAGACATAATATATATAAGAAAACAATACAATTTCTAGAAGATAATATAGGAGAAAATCTAAGCGACCTTGGGTTTGGCAATGAGTTTTTAGATACTATACCAACAGGTTGATCCATTAAAAAAATCGATAATTTGGACATCATTAAAATGAAAATCTGCTTTGCAAAACATAGCTAAGATAATAAGCAGACAAGCCACAGACTGCGAGAAAATATTTTCAAAACAAATATCTGATAAACACTTGTATCCAAAATACACAAAGAACACTTAAAACTCAATAAGATAATAACAACTCGATTAAATTATGGGGAAAAGATCTGAACATGTATCACACCAAAGAAGATACACAGATGACAAACATGCAATGAAAAGATGTTCAATATCATATGTCATTAGGGAATTGCAAATTAAAATGAGATACCACTACACACCTATTATTATAAAGGCTAAAACCCAAAATACTGACAACACAAACTGCTGACAAGGATGTGGAACTCTCATTCATTGCTGGTGGGAATGCAAAATGATACATCTACTTTAGAGGACAGTTTGGCAGTTTCTTAGAAAGCTAAACATAGTATTACCATATGATCCAGCAGCTTTATATTTATCCAGATGAGTTAAAGACTTATGTTTACACAAAACCTCTACATATGTGTTTATAATAGCTTTATTCATAATTGCCAAAACTTGGAAACAATCAAGATGTCTTTCAATAGATCAATGGATAAACAAACTTTGATACGTCCATACAATGGGATATTATTCATTGAAAAAAATGATCTATCAAGCCATGAAAAGACATGGAAGAACTTTAAATGCATATTGCTAAGTAAATGAAGCCAATCTGAAAGGCTACATACTGTATGATTCCAATCATATGACATTCTGGAAAAGGCAAAACTATTGTGATGTCAAAAAGATCAGTGGTGTCCAGGGGTTGGAGAGAAAAGGGGGAAGAATAAATCGGTGGAGTACAGGTGAGTTTTACAGTGAAACTAATATGCATGATACTGTATTGATGGATACTTGACATTTGGCATTTGTCAAAACCTATAGAACTATACAAGACAAGGAGTGAATCTTAATGTAAACTGTGGACTTTAGTTAATAATACTGTATTAATATTCGTTCATCAATTGGAACAAATGTGCCAAAGCAAGATTCTAATAATAGGGGAAACTGAGGGTGG
>NW_012149729.1:10414471-10416290 GCF_000956105.1 Propithecus coquereli
TAAGGGAAAAAAAGTTGAAATATTTCCCTGTTGTTAGATAGCCTTATTCTGCTGAAGCCAGTCTTATTTGTTCACTTCATGTCTTGCCTCAATAATATTCTCAATTCTTATGGCTAACTCCTTCTTCAAATTGACTTCAACTGTCACATTTTTTTGGGAAATTTCTCCTGACTGACTCTTACTCTGAACTCCAATCTGGATATGTGATCCTTTTATACATTCCAATACCAGCCTGTGCTCTTCTGTATCACTGATTACACTGTAAAATAATGATTAGGGTGTTTATTTATCCTTACACCTTTTTTTTGTCTCCCCACTTTGTAACGTCCTAAGAATTAGCACTGTGGATTATTTCTTTGCCTTTTATTTGACATTCAGATGGTGAATAAAAGAATAAAGTCCTTACAATTTACCTCTCTTATATAGCAATGTCTGAGTATCTCTACTGTTTATTACATTTGATATCTTGGTATCTGTTAGCCTCTGTTTTGTCATTATCATAAACTCCTTTCAGGAAAGGAAATAAATCAGATTGTGAAAAAAGAGTACACATTTTTATAGTGCATATAATAATATAATCTTCCACACTTTCAGGTAGAAAGTTCTAAGATCAATATTATTATTTTATTGGCACCTTAGATCTGTGTTCAGGTGATTGTTTAATACTCCTCTGCATCTGATAATACAATGAAAATGGTCTTTTGGTTCTAGAAAATAGGAAAATTAATATAGATATATAGTGGTTAATTACAACATGGGAAGTTAACATAGTAAAGCCTGTAGCTAAAGAATATTATAATTAAGATAGATAAATTAAAATAGCATAGGATTTTCACCTTTCTCTCCGTTACTAGGCAGGAATGACCAATTAGGTTAGATATGATAAAATCAATTTTATGAATCATAAGGGTGCCTTTTCCTTATTAAGATTGTTTCCTCATAATATAAGTTCATTATGTTATAAAGGCACTTGCTCCTTGCAAACACAAATAGAGTCTTAAAAGTCGAAGTGCTGGGCTTGAAATTGCTGTTGTTAATAAAAGGTATATGACTACAGTGTCTACCTCTTCTTGATTTTATCTTTTTTTTTTCCCACAAGCAGTTTGCAACCTTGAGAAAATATCTTTTTAGTGAATATAAAAATATATCTAGGTAGATACATTGAAGACTTAATTCTACCTACTGGCATTTCAAAACTAAGTATAACCTCAATTCAGTTTTTGGAATTTTAACAGGAGTTGTACCCAAATAGGAGGTGTCAACAATATAGTTTATTTCAACACAAGCATATTTTTATAAATATAGATTTTGTTTAAATACCTGCTACCTTTCAGAAGCCTCCAATGAAACACTGGAAACAAAGTTTTGCTCCCTAAGGCTTATGTTTTAAATAGTCCCATGATTAGAATTCATTCTCACATGTTACTTTATTGTTTTTGCAAACTTCTTTTTTATTTAGCTTACTTTACTCATTTGCTTTATTCATATGTTATGTAACAATGTAAGAGCTCCAAAGTGAAAACATTCCACACAGTCAGTATTTTTCCTTGCTCAACAATACATTCAATCTGCTATCCATTTGCTAAGCATGGCTGAAACAAAGCACTGATCAGGCAACTGTGAAAATATATAATACCACTAATTGTGATTGACAGCCCAATTAAGTTGAAGGTGGGGGTGAGGGTGGGGTGGGTAGCCCCATGTAGATGATTTGCCTAAACTGAACCTCCCATTAACCCCACAGGACACTTAGCAATTTTAATAGGTGGACTCAGGATTTTTTTTTTTCTTAGAAAGATTTTAGATTCTATGTACTTTG
>NW_012149729.1:10419465-10421749 GCF_000956105.1 Propithecus coquereli
CCAGAAAAATATTGGATATAAGGCAGTATGTTTAGGAGAATTTTGAGATATAGGAAAGAAGATGATTACTGGACTGCTTTTAGTATAAAAAGCATTTTGAGAAAAGGCATTGTGTTGACAGTAAAACAATTTTGGAAAAACAAAAGTGCTGAATTTACTTTAAAGTTTCCTTTGTCGTTGAGATTCCTAAGTCTATAACTTCCCTAGAAAAAGCACATAGTATGATCATATTATTCTTTATTAAAACAAAATAATTAAATTAATTAAAACAAAATAATAATATCTTAGTTAAAAAAGATTGTCTGAATTTTCCCCCTTTGTCTAGCTGGGCATATCCTGCACGGCCAAGAAGAAAACACACTTACCTACTCTTTTCCACTTATTCCTAGATTCATCATCTTCCTCCTCTGCCAAGCAGGAACACCAACCCTTACCATATTCTAGGGGAATATGTTAATAGCCTACTGTCAAACAGAATTCTATTGTGAAATGTGGTATGTTCCATTGTCAAAAGAATTTCAGAGCAAGAAGGGCCTAAAAGGTCCTAAAAGGCTCTAACTGTTCTCTGTACATATCTGCATACAAGCAGCACCACAGTAAGGTCTGTCTCAGTTACATCTGCCTTCCCCTAGGAACAGGCTTGGGAAGTTAATATAGGACCTCCAAGGCAGCCTGCAGGCAGCAAGAGAAAAGCCTGTATCACTACAACCCTATGAGAGGTTTTCTGGTCCTTGATCCATAGTTTGGAGAGTCAGGCTCAAGAAAAGCGGGCTATAAGGTTTGCTGCAGTGCACATTAAAATGGCAAAGCTCTTCCCTCTAATATTTGACAAAGATCATGGCTTTAAATTTTCATGATAGCTTCACCTGTAGGCAGAAATTCTTTGGGTTATATGTTTAACACTAGGGAAAGAAAAAGTAACTCAAATTGGTTTTGACAGGAATCAAAACTACCTGAACTGAGTAAATTAAGTGAATAACAAGAAAAATCTGTGCTTTAAAAAAGATTTTTGTGAGTCTTTAAGCCGTAGCACACTCTGCCCTTTAGGTAGGAAAATGTGGCATCAGAGCCCATTATATGTCATTTTGTAACATGGACATATACATAACAGACAATCGTGAGTATTTATTTACATTAGTGTAATATTTTATTTAAAAAGAACTATCAACTTCCGGTTTAGAATAACAGAATAAGCACCCAAGTCTACATCCTTTCTCTCTCTTTGTTTTAAAAATAATAAAATTATACCAGTGCAGGGAAAAAAGAAAAAAAAGAAAGAAAAGGTGCCAGTAGAGGACCAGCAAGTCTGAGAAACCAGGTAGAAAGTGAGTAAATGAAAAGGCCTAGGTTGACAAACAAAAGAGTGAAAAAATGCAGCCTAAAATACCAGTAGTAAGCTCTTACTTTCCAGGAAATACAAAGGGCAAGGGTGGGCCACAGTACAATCATCAGGGGAATTAATTAAAATCCACCATTGAGAATGGGCAAGCCGGTAAAACACCTACTCCTCCCACACCCTCTCCACTTAATAGACCGTGCTTTCTTGCAGAAATGGCTTTTGCCCCCAGGATAAAGTCTGAAAAGTGCATTATTAGTCTAAGAAAACAAACTATCTGTCTGGGGAAAGCACCCAATATGGATGGAGGAATGTGAAAGATAAGCAGAGCAGTTCAGTGCTAACTCCCAGCTTCGGTTACAAATTTACAAATTAAGTTGGCTATGCCAGAGTTAAACATTGCCTAGGCAATCCTGGCGACTTGGTGTGCTCAATTCTAAAGTGAAGACCCTAGAAGAGAAGGCTGTCTGTCAACACATCCCAATTTTAAGGGCGACCTTTATTGTTGAAAGAAACCATGTAGAAACACAAAAGAAAAAAATACATGTGGAAACAGAAAGAAACACAACCATGCAGAGCATTTACTGCAGCTACTAATCTTATTAATCATCCCAGTCCTTCATTCACATATGGAACCAACAAAATCATTACATATCTGAAGAAAACCAACAGCATAAAAAAACAACGAAAAAAACCTATCAAATGTAACAAGTGGCAAGAGGTGAGGCAGAAATTCAGGGAAGATTTAAGAATCTTCTTTAATTTGGACCTTCAAAAAGATTTTAATGACTCTATAAAATAAAAATAACATACTGGCTTTTTGTTGTTGTTGTTAAAGAGCTATCATTTATAGCAGAGGATCAATACAGAGAAAAAACAGGTATTCAAGTTTATTATTTGAGTAATAAAGATAACCACTAGAAGAACTTAGAACTAGCAAAAATTGGT
>NW_012149729.1:10424109-10439308 GCF_000956105.1 Propithecus coquereli
TAAATTAACCAAGAATCTTATTAAAATGCAGATGGCAATTCGGTAGGTGTATGATAGGGCATGATATTCTGCATTTTTAACAAATTCCCAGGAGATTTGACCTAGTCCATAGAACACACCCTGTGTAGAGAGGCTCTGGAGTAAGTATTTCCTAATTTTGATCAATCTTTAGAATCATAGGGGGCACTTGGTAGAAATACAGATTTTCTGACCCTTTCACTGAAAATAATAAATCTCTAAGTTAGGGGTGAGATTCAGAAAAATGTGGCCCAGATGGCTTCCCAAGTTTGGGAAATATAGATTTAAAGACTGGTAAACTTAACAAAAACTCTATCCATTCTTTAATATCTTACTGTTTCTAAAACTCTTTACATACTTCAGAAACTTTTCTTGGTTAGTAAGAAAAACTTACCACTAGACGATAAATGGAATAAAAATAAAATAGAATACTGCTTACCATTATGTTTTCACTCAAAACTATACTTCCTTTCTGGTTCTATGAAGAAATGTTTAGATTAAGCATTAAGCAAAAGAAAACAAAATTCCACAGAAGCAAATCAAAAGGAGATTGCTCTTTAAAGTACCTACTATGTGCCAGCCACTGTGCTAGAAACACTTGTATGCATTTCTCATTATGTAGCATGTAAAAATGAAATAATTTGCCCCCAAAGTGATCATAATCTAGCAAAGAAAACAGAAAAAGGTGGAGTAACTTTCCAATCCATGCAGGTTTTACGGTGGCAAGACGAAAATACTTTAGCCAGGACATGGGAGGGACTCTATGAACTTTACCACTTCAGGTAGTAGAAAGGAGGGAGAGATTTGAGTGGGCAAAAGCATGGAGGTGGGAAGGGAGTTAGCATATTCAGGGCACAGTGAATATTTAATTATTTTTGAAAGTTGGTTAAAAATAGGGAATAGCAACACACATGGCTGGAAAGGGGAGATTTTAGAAAAATAGCCAATTCGAGAATGCCAAATAAATATTTAGACTGTCAAATAGAAGAGAAGATTTAATGAGAGTAAAGCGTTAGTTCAAGGAAGATAAGGAAATGTAAACTAATGGAAGAAATATAGGAAGTTGTGGTCAGAATAAAAAAATGGTTAAATTTTTGAGAGCATGAGTTGGAACATCGCCTAATAATTGTCAAAACCTTTTTGTTTTCTTGTTTGAAGTTGGTGGAGCTGAAAATCCCTGGTTAATAGGAGGTGGAGAAAAGCAAAGTCAAAATGTTCAAGGCAACTAAGACCATTCAAATATTCTAATTGTTCTAATGTGGGGGGGAAAGCTTTCTTTCAAATGATGGCTGTAGTGGAGTAATTAAAAAAAAAAAAAAAAATCAGAAAAATGCCACAGGTGGTATGAGGTAAAGGAGAGATCTTGGAGTCAGACAGACTTGAGTTTGGATCTTGGCTCAATCATTTACTAAAATGTGACCCTAAACAAATTATTTTACTTTTTAGTTATGCTCAGTTTCCTCCAGGGAAAATTTAGTATAAATACGTACAATAACAATTACTACAAAGGGTTGCTACATCTAAAAGTGTGGCCTTCTGCCAAAGTGACCACATAGTGATTTTGCCTCATAAAATCTGACATACTTGATACTTTGACCAAAACTCCAGTAAAGGGCAAAATAGAAAAATAATTTAATGCAGTTTGAAGGGCTTCAACAAATTTGCTTAGCAGGTAACTAAAAAAATAAAAAAGGAAAAGGACTCTGATTATCATGTTAAAATGAATTATTTTTGGTAAGAATGATGTAGGAACTACTTGTTCAGAAGTCACAGACATATTTGGAGAGAATATATTCCCAACTGTAAATCACCAATTCCGGAAATTCTACTATATAAGGTCCACTTTGTAAAGCAGAAATATTATCTACTGTGAACATGCAACTATTTTTATGAAAGGGATAATTTATTGTCATCAGTTATCAATTTAGAACATTTCCCGGGAAAGGTAGATTAATGCAGGTTTATAGGGGGGAAGGTTGAGAATAAGGCCTAAGGTTTGGCTCTTGGACAATTATCTGGACACCGAACAAAGAAAACTTGGGTGGGGTAGTTAGCAATGTAGGTGTGAGGGTCAGACATGACAAATGTGCAGTGAAAGCCGAGCGATAAAGGAAGGTTTCCCAAAAAAGGAAGATCCCTAATTTGTATTTTGTTGTTATGTATGTATGTATTTATGTTTTAAATGTTTTAAACTTATCCTTTAGTTTCAATTCTATAAACAGAAAGAAAAGAGAGTTTTTGTTTAAGGATATAACTTTGTCCTATCATTGTTCCACACTGTATAGTCCTAAACACACATTTAAGCAATTAAATGTATGTCTAAGGGAAGTTTTGTTAGTTGGTTTTTGGGTTGCTCCTCTAATTTAAAACTGACAATACAGTGAAAAAGAGACTATCATAATATTTCTGAATATATTTCACTCCTGTTATGTGATCTGTTTTCATAAAAAGGTTTTTCTAAAAAGTGAAAACCTTTATTTTATTAACTACCAAAAATTAACGAATTACTTTAAAAATTCAAAATCTTAATGTATCTAAATTATCTAAATGTTTCATAAAATAATTAATGTTCTTCAGATTTATGCTAATCCATCTTAACTTCCTGAAGGAAAGAACACTCACACTGTGACTGTGTTATGAGAGTCTTTACTGAGAAAATAGTTGCTAAGTTTTAACTCTAATGAGTACTTATTCTTTGAGCTAATAATATCCAGTGTAACAAATATGGTGAGAGTAAAGCTGTCACATCTAGAACATTGTAAAAACCCTAACATAATCTTTCCTTCTTTCACGTGGTTTTTCCTAGCAGCAGGAATCCTTAAAAGCTAATATAAAGTTCAAATTCAGATCTTACGACGCTGGGGGAGAAGGACATAATGGTAGTCACAAGGCATAAACAGATTTAACAAATAATATAAAAGAGGTAATAATATGAGTTTACTCATCTTCGAATTTTTACCCAATTCACATGGAAGTGGACTTCTATTCCTTTTAAAGATTAATTATCTCCATCTGTTCCCTTGAAGCCATCACTACCACCCCCACCATCTTTCAAGGCCTTGTTTCAATTATTTTATTCTTTTCTCTCTGGCTTTTTAAATCTTTTAATCTCTACTGTCACACCCCAAGACCTTCCTCAATTCTGCTTTTGTCTCAAGCCACCATCCTATCATCTTCCCCTTTCAGCATTTTCCCCCAAAAGACCAGTGTGTACTATTTATGTTTACATACTCCCTTCTTAGTTACCATTCAAATCACTGCCATAGAGTTTACTCTGTTGAAAACACTCTTGCTAAATCTAATGACTTTCTTCAGGTCTCATCCCACAGTCTTAAAACCATCCTTCAGTCTTCAGTAATGCTAACCACCCTTAGGTCTCAAACAACCTCTTGCAGTGGTTTCCAGGAGTCAGGGGGAAAGAAGGATGAACAATTTGGAGAGCACGGAGGATTTTTAGGGCAGTGAAAATATTCTGTGTGATACTATAGTGGTGGATACATGTAATTATACATTTGTCCAGACCCACAGAGTATTCAACAACAAGAGTGAACTCTAATGTTAAATATGGACTCTGGGTGACAATGATATGTCAGCATAGTTCATCAGTGGGACCAAATGTTCCACGATGGTGGGGATGTTGATAATGAGAGAGTTTCTGGGAGTAGGGCATAAATGGAAAATCTCTGTACTTCCCTCGCAATTTTACTGTGACTACTTTGAAAACTGTCTTAATTAAAAAATATAGATATTGCCAACAAATCTCGTGTGTGTGTGTGTGTGTGTGTGTGTGTGTGTGTGTGTGTGCATGCGCCTATCTTCTATTGTTCTTTGACTGCTGGCTCCTGGTTCTCTACTGTCTAATAGAGTCACATTCTTTGCTAGTTCCTTATTTCCTTACCCAATGTTTTGTCTGGAGATTTCTCTGTGCTATCCTCCTCTTCATAATCGCCTTCAAAATTACGGGACTCTAGTTTCCTGTATATGATATGATTTCCAAAAATGTTCATCTCCAATTCAGTGCTAACTGCCTGCTGAACACAGATATCTCTTCTTCTTCTTTTTTTTTTTTTTTTTTTGTGACAGAGTCTCACTGTGTTGCCCGGGCTAGAGTGCCGTGGCGTCAGCCTAGCTCACAGCAACCTCAAATTCCTGGGCTCAAGCGATCCTCCTGCCTCAGCCTCCCGAGTAGCTGGGACTACATGCATGTGCCACCACGCTCAGCTAATTTTTTCTATATATTTTTAGTTGTCCAGCTAATTTCTTTCTATTTTTAGTAGAGACGGGGTCTCGTTCTTGCTTAGGCTGGTCTCGAACTCCTGAGCTCAAACGATACGCCCGTCTCGGCCTACCAGAGTGCTAGGATTACAGGCATGAACCACCGTGCCCGATCCCTCTTCTTAAACAAAACTTATCACCTCCCACTTCCTACTGACTATCATCAAACCTGTCATTATTTCTGTGTCCTAAATATCAGGTTAACAATCAGCCAAATACAAATAACGAGGTACAAAATTCCAGGAATCTCAATTTCTTCTGTTTTGCTAATTATAAACATATTTAATTGTTGTATTCTTCTTTAAAGCTGTCTTTTATTTCCTTATCCTGTCCTTCCCTTAGTTAAGATTACAGTTATTAGTTTTTTGCACAACATCCTCTAACCTGGACACACAGACTCCAATATTTTTTTCTGATTCCAATCACTTCTTTTTATTGTTCTCAAGAATATATTTAAGTAGGATGGTCTGGTTATGTTACATCTACTTCTTTACTCAAAATCTTACAGAATATTTAAGATCCTTTAAAAAGGGGATTTAAAACTTCAAGTTTTAGCACTGGTCCATATATTCAGTGACTATATACGCCAATTATGTTTCTTTTGAAAATTTTACCTCAAATAAGCCTTTCCCATGTACTCGTTCCTGATTCCTCACTATACTGACTGAATCTCTCTTTACAGTTTGCATGGGTTTTTTAAGTCCTAAGTCCTATTTTTCCATTTTCATAGTCTAAATTCCTCAAATGTAGGTGAATACTCATTATTTTACTGAAAATATTGCTTAGCATTGTGAAGTATGAATATGTTCAATGAATATGTGTTGAATGGAACTGAGTATCGGGGGCTGTGTAAGAGTAATTCCAAAAGTGTGGATAAGTACAGACACACAAGGTCAAAAGAGGAATTAATCAATGTGGACTGCATTGGCGAAAAAGCATTCATGTGGGATAGTATTAATAATTGAGCTGGGCCTTGCACAACCAGTAGAATTTGATAAGCAGAAAAGAAAGGGGAGCAGGCTACAGAAGGGCAGAAAAAAATGGAATATGGTATGTTTGAAAACAGAAGTCGATATATTAGTCAGGAGCCAATGTTTTTGTTTGTGAAATAATAGAGAATAAGGTAGGTAAAGAAAAGGAGGGAGGGTTCACATGGAGTTCACATAATTGGGGTTCACATAATTGCAAAGCTTAGGTTGTTAAAGGTTTATTTAGCAGACACCAGGCAGCCATGAAAGACAGTGTACTAGTTAAGAGAAAGAGGAACAGGAGCATTTATCCTATGATGATATCAGCAGCAAAACAGGAGGTGTTAATTAACAATGGTGAAATTGGTTCTTCCATATATTTTGTAGGACTTATTTAGAACAAAATTTCTCAAAAGAATTCTAATCTCTCTACTTATTTCTATCACAAGTGCTGTGAATATATTTTATAGGATAAAATTGAATGAATGTTATGGACTTTGTGTTTTTATCTGGTCAATCAGGCATTTATCCTTTACATATAAAGTATAATATTTAAATATCAGACTAAGTATTGTATCACTTTTTCTTGGTGTTTCAAGATCAGGAAGGCATAACAAACTCAGTAATCACTTATTTTCAATTGTTAAGGCATAATATCCATCTGATGGATAATAAACAGACAACCTGAAAAGCCAGGGGAATCCTCACATTTTGGACCTTTCTATAAAGATATTTCTTGAGTGTGTAGTTGAAATAAAGAGAACATGATTATAAAGGATGAAGACTTGGTAACCATTAGGCTTATTCCTTTAAGCATGAGGAACTAAATTTGGAATGCCCTATATATCTTTTTAAAATGTCTTTTTTCCCTAGCTGAAGTCCTAAGTCCTAATAAAAGAATGTAGGAAATAAATCAACAGTCTAGAATTTCACAATTCACTTTAAAACATTTCTGAGGGAATTACTGAATTTTCCTTTTTTGAAACCTCAACCTATAAATAATACCATCTCACAGATCTGATTGAGACCTTTTAAGTGTCCTCAATAAACCACAAGTAGTCAAGTAATATGGATGGTAATTTCAAAAGTGATCATGAAATCTGTTTTTCAAAACTTTTTCATAGGTAAATGTGATTAGCAACATTTAGAAATGATTTCCTTTTTGACAGATATACAGAATTAAAATACACAGCCTGACAAAATTAATACATATGAACCATGAGTTAAGACTAAAGATCTATCAGATCATTAAGAGTTCTCTCCAGATTCAATGAATAATGGAGAGATTACATCAATTCTTTAACACTGTTTTTTCAACTGTATAATAAAGGAGTTGAATTAGATGACACATAAGGAAGGCCCCGTTTAGCTACAATAGTCTATCAGTCCATATAGGATAAAAATGCATGTTAAGTAGATATCCCCTCCTTTTTATTTTGACAATGCAGTGACAGAGCACAATGCTTCTACTACAGCAAAGTCACTCACTACTCAGGTGATGTGTAAAGAGAAAAGAATAGACATGCAAAAAACGCATATTATCCAGCCTCAATATAAGAGAGTAGAAGGGATATACTCTCTTATACTTACAACTTATAGGCAACAAGGATTTAGGGAGAAATAGGGATAAAATAACAGTACATTTGTTATTCATATTGATTTTCTAATTTTAATTTTGTATTAATTATGAATCAGAAAAATATTCATTAGGTATATGTATTCAAAGGTATATGATGCTCTAGAAATATTTAATTCATAAACTTTTAAACTTATTTATCAAATTTCTATGACATCACTTTGACAACACTTTTTCCCTCTACAATTACACAACCATCTGTGACTTTATGAATTATGCTTAATATAATGAGAATTTATTTCTGAGATGTTTGCTTGATGCCTCCCTCCCCTTTACTGCAATCTCTTATGATGAAGTTTCTTACTTGTATTCTACATTGTCTGTTTTAAGCCAGACTAAATATTTTACATATAAAATGCTAAATTAAAATTAAGATTATTATAGTATATGTAGTCCAGAATGTGATGTTATCACTAGTATTCTGGATTTCAAGGGTAGATTATTTCTGACAACACTGTGAAATATCTCACAGTATCTCTCTTAAGAGAGAACAGGAGGATGTCTGGTAGAATGGAAATCGTGACTTCAGGGAAAGGAGCTCAGAAGCATGGTTGTGAGAGCCTGAGCATTTCAAACTGTTCCTTGATGCTGAATATAAAAAAAATTCCATTTTGAAATTCTTAACTTGGTACAAGACTTTATTGTTTAGCTTATCGATACTGTGAATCTATTTGCGTAAGATTTATTATCATTATGATAAAAAATATGATTCATTGAAAGTAAACAAGTGCAATTTCATCTAAGTTGTATGATGTATTGTGTGATTATAGCACAAAAGAACTCTGGTAATAGCAGGCTTTCTGAACTCCACTGGATAAAGATTTAAAGGATAATATGCAGTTTTCAGTTTAAGTTTTAATGTGCTGCTTAACCTGACACCCTATGTATTGAAAATTATATTTAAAAATCCAGTTATTTAGAAGTATTTTTAAAGTAAATATATTGCTGCATGAACTATGTCAGTAACAATTTTATTCCATAAATCAGGCACAAGTGTGAAGGTTTGTACACTAAGCTGGCTTGTTTTCTGTGTCTTTTGTTTTATTATGTTAAAATAAGCTGATGTGGAAATACAACAAGGAACAGAAATACAATTAATACAGAATACACATTTCCTTAAGTGAAGTTTAGAAATATTCAAGAACTACAGAGACAACTTTAAGAAATTAATACTAAATATATATCATATTTGTAGAGACTATCACTAATAGCTCATTACAAATAACTTTGAAATGTGAAAGGAAAAATAGTCTGTTCTAATGGGCACCATAAATTCACATTATTGTCACATACATATTATAGTGTGTGTATCAATTTATTTGATGAAAAATATATTAACAACAACAAAACCAGATAACCAAATAAATCATCCTTTCATCAGCCCCCAATTTCTGTCATACTAATGCTTTGGTGAATCATCAAGGGGAGTAAATTATTCATGATAAATTTCAAAGAGGAGTATCCATTGAAAAAGCTCTGCTACTGGTCCTTCTTGGAACTAACATCAAGAGAATTCATGGCACTCTCAAGTATTACAATAAAATAGAAGGTGAGAGGCAATCACTTAGGAGGCATCTCTAGAACGAACTGAGCTCAGGGAGCTACATCCCAGCTGAGTGAGGTATATAAAGATAATTATTAATATCTTGAATTATTCTAGGAAAGAAAAAGATTAATCAAAAAGTTGCATACAAATGTCAGCCAAGACTTTGAAAACAGAAATCTTTATTCTGTTTCAGATGAAGCATCTGGAGGGTTTTAAATAGTAGCCCTGAACATTGTCTCTATATCATATCTTTATAGCACTAACAAAATCAGTTATAATGTAAGTGTTTGAAATATTTTATCTTAAGGTTTCTTTTTTACTGAAGGACCATAGTACTGATGTCACCATAATACTCAATTAAAAACTACTCAAAAATAAACACAGTGAAATAACGTCTAATTTGTACTGCTAACATCTAATTTGTAATTGAATAAATTCAAGTTTATACTATACATCTTTGCACTTCAACTTCTGGTTACTCTCTGCCAATATATTTATAATACAGAAGGGAAGAAAACATTGGAGGTAAACTGACATTGCCACATGTATTTCCTAACTTTGTACATGCACTCTGTCTGGATGCAGACAATTGAGAGGACAATCACTTTTCCTTACATTTTTTAGCCATAATTCTTCTTGGCTGCCAGAGGAGATCATTTAGGTCTAGTGAAGCAGAGTTCTGTCTCTTCTACTTAACTGTCTTACACTTAACAAATGAGAAAGCATTTGTATAACACTGATTTTTGTGAGTAAGTTAGTATTCACATTAAATTAATGAATATAAAGACTTTCCTCTCAGTGGGGAATAATTCCATCTGTCTTGCCCATGACTCAACCTTGTACAATGGCCATTTCACTCTGAAAATATGTCAGCGATAACATGAAGATCTGATACTATAAATATTTTTTCTCATCAGTAGAATGGAGAATTTTTTAAATGATAAAAATAGTTTTAGATAAAAAACAAACACTACTAGTAGTTTAGCCAGCTCACTCTTCAGTCTAATGAAAACACTTTTTTCCATCAAGACTCTTTTAGGAAAGAGTGTTAACAATTAGGAACACTGTCCCATTTTGAAAGTATATTTTTGAATAATCTTCTTTATTAAAGTATATAATTATATTTGAAGTTTACCTTAAATTTTTCTTCCTTTAGACTTAAAGAGAATACTTAGAAATTAAGATTATTTTAAACTTTATGTAAATTTAATTATATCACTTCAGCAAAACTTACCATCACTCTTTATTTTTTGCTATTTTTTTTCAAATATTATTACACAGAAAGCTCAGGATTGCTAAATACTTTAGGATTAAAATGAATTAGACCCCAAACCAGATAATTTCAGATCATCCTGAAACATGCATATACAAAATTAACATTATCAATCTCTGCATTTATTATTTCCACAGAATAGCACATTATTGGTGCTTCAATTTCTGAGTTTATTTTTGTATTGTATCTAACATTTTTAAAAATTTTCATATTTTGCATAAATGTTCCATATTAATTTGACAATTTCTTTTTTTAAACACATGGCCTCGCCCTGTTGCCCAGGCTGGAGTACAGCAGCGTCATCACAGCTCATTGCAACCTCAAACTCCTGGGGCTCAAGGGATCTTCCTGCCTCAGCCTCTGATTAGCTGAGACTATTGGTGAATGCCATCACATCCTGCTACTTTTTCTTATTTTTTTGCAGAGATGGAGTCTTGCTATGTTGCTCAGGCTGGTATCGAACTCCTGGTCTCAAGTGATCCACCCTGCTTGGCCTCCCAAAGTGCTAGGATTACAGGCCTGAGCCACCAGGCCTGGCCTGACACTGTTTATACAAAAACATTTTCTTTTCATTTTCTTTCTGTTTCTTTTTAACCAAAGTATGGAATTAGATATTTCTTCTTCATTCAGGAAGACACTGATTATTTGTTTATGCCTTGTGTTGTGTCCTATCAATTATAATTAGGAAATAGTATGTATAGAGTAGTAAAACATAAATTTTGTGTGAGTCAATTTAGGAATACTCTAGCCATTGGGACTAAATAAGTACATCAATTCTTAAGGAAACAAGCAAAACTTCTGTATAGTCATCCCTTGGTACCCATGAGAGATTGGTTCCAGAACCCTGATGGATACCAAAATCCAGGATGCTCAAGTCCCTTATATAAAATGGCATAGTATTGCATATCACCTATGCGCATACTCCCATATACTTTAAATCATCTCTAGATTACTTATAACACTTACTACTATATAAATGCTATATAAATAGTTGTTATACTGTATTGTTTAGGGAATAATGACAAAAAAAAAAGTCTGCACACGTTCAGTACAGACACAATCATCCGTTTTTTTTCTGAATATTTCTGATTCATGGTTGGTTGAATCCACAGATGCCGAACCCACGAATACAGAGGGCTGACTGTATACGAAAATACATGACTTTACACATTTAGAGATTTCTTAAGAATACAGGTAGAATCCATGCTAAATATAAACATGAAGTTGTACTAGCTAAAAATTTTTGAATTGATACCTCAGGATTATTATTCATTTCCAAGGCTAACTGGCATGTAAATTGGGTCACAAAAGCAATTTTCACCAAATATTATAGTCCAAAAAGAGAAGTTACACTCTAGTGGTAGAATATGTAAAAAAAAAAAAAAAAAAAAAAAAAGGCCTTGGTATATTTATATAGCAACCTGTAGAACATGGATCGCAACTTTTCCTTAAAATATGTATTGGATCAATCCATAATCTCTATCCATTTATTTTCTACATATCAGTACTTTCTTATCAAATTATTCCTTAAAGCTCAAGAAAAGGGTAGTGGTGCCACAGCCTTTATATATTTAAGGTAGCCCTTAATAGCATCAACTCACAGAAACTGTGAACTGTATATTTGATGAAACATAATTGAAGTGGGAACAAAAGAAGTAACAGAAAACCAGCTAATCACATCTGTATCTTAACAATAGTCATATCTTGATTATCTGCACCAATGGAAAGGATTGGGTATAGAAAATCACAGATAATCTATTTAGTGGGATTGGGTCCATGGCCTTGTCCTTAGTAGCTGAATTTCTAATTGTCCAATGAAACTTACTGCAAATGTGTTGTGAGGATGCCCATCACCAGAAGAGTGGCCACAGACACATAATTTTGTTTCTGGAAGCAATTCCTAGGTTAAACAAAGAGAATCAGGAGTTGGCTTTTTTTTTCCAACCTTAAGGCTTATGTTAATAATGTACATTATCATTTTTAAAAATTATTTTTTGGAGATTATTGTATTGGTAGGTCAACATAGATAAGACTATTCCATCTTCACCTCAGAGTTAATACTAGCATCAATTTTAAAAATAGGAATAATTTGCCATATGTGTAGTTGAATATTTGAATCACCGTAAATTAACCAACAACCAACAAATTCACTAATTTTATACCATGATCCTGCCTTAGGAACCTCACTTCCCACTTCTTAACTAATTTATGGTCAATATTAATAAATGTTCCTCTATATTTAAATGGCACTGCAATTTTAATGTATGAGATGTTATTTGTCCTTAAAACTTAATTATCTCTACTTAATTTTGAAAAAGCTAACCTCTGACTTGTAATCAATTATAACCAATACAAATAAACATAAATCTTGTCCTTCCATGTAATGTAAGAATAATCTCAATAATCTAAATAAACTGCCTCGGCTACGTATTACATTGTCACAATTATTACCATTAAAATATATCTAAGACTATGGAGCCAAGCTCCATAATATCTGTTAAAACCTGTTGAATTGTACCATTTGCATTGAAAACTACTCGATGTACTCAAATGTATAGCTTGCATTTTTATCTATAAAAGCAAAGTGATTATTTATTGATAAATGACACGGAATGTCATTTTTTACCTACGTAGCATTAGAAATTTCAAAGATTTTGTCTGAAGGGCAAAAGGATTACACTGCATTTGAATAGACCATGTGACAACACATCCTTAGACTTCATGTATGATATGAAAGGATGATCCCCATTCATAAGATACACAAGGGAAATTATAACTATACCAGAAAAGAAGAAAAGCAAGGAGGGACGTGTTAAAGGTGTCAGGGAGTATTTGTAGTGGTTTGATGCATGTAAATATTACATCTTATAAATAATTCTTTTCAAATACATCTATGGAGTTCAGGGGCTCTGTTTAAGAAATGGATTGTATATGCTTTACATGACTATATGCCATTTTCTTCAAGATAAGAGTAACGTTAATTCAAACAAGAAAAATGGCTTCCAAAGTGTCCTTTCCTTCTGTTTCTTATGAAGAAGTATGTCACCTGATGCTGGCAGATGAAGACTGGGAGGAAAATGTTCAAGTTACATTTTACTGTCAGAATCTAACAAACACATTTTCATCTAAATTATTTTGTCAACAGCCTTGTAGTACCCTACTAACCTTATTTGGCACCAGTGAATAATTAGATACACAGGGGTGTGACTCCAATTGAAGGTGTTGGCATTGTAGCGCTCTGTGAAAATATTAACTATGAGGTTAACTCCAATTTTCTCTTCTTTAATTAAACGCACATGGTACTAATGAGGTAACCTACTGTTCCTTGATAGCACTAATTAGCTAAGAGGAGAGTACACTCTCACACTGCAATTTAAACCTAAAAATAAGGTTGAAATATGCTAATTGCAGGCAATTTAAAACAGTACAAGTTGAAGAACTAGTCATAATAAGAGAAACTGACTGCTTTACAGCTAGGCAGCTGTAACTTTGGCTAAAATCAAAACAAGCCATACAATTTTTGGACTGCTATTTAACAAGGTCATAAGCATCCTTAAAAAATGAATTCCTACTCCATACCATAACAATGAACCAGAGTAACAAAAAGAAAAACCTCAGATAGATACTCATCTACAAAAAAAAAAAAAAAACTGAGTGTTACAAGAACTCCAAAGCTGCCATGACACTATTTGTATTTAATACTGAAAATTAAACTCCATAAATAAGCAATGTCACCTTGAACTTTTTCAAGATCACCCACATTAAATATTATAATTTGTTTCTTCAGCATTAACCAAACATGTTGGGATGCTGAAGATTTGTTATGCCAGTCAGGTCAGAAGGGAAGAAGATACAGACAGCAGTAAGTCTCACCCCTGGAGGAATACATGAACAGGAAATTTCAAGACAAGGTACAAGTACAGTGATAAAAATATACAAAAGATACTATGTAATAAAAGGGTACAGTTATCATTTAAGGGACACAGGTGCCAAAATATCAGAAGGATTTCATTATAAGAAGGAGGTTTTCCCTAGATTTCTTCCACAGTTTTGGAGCTTTGGGATGGAAATAGACTAAAGCTTCACTGTGAGAGAGAATGTTCCCCATTCTTAGCTCGAATGTCTCAAAAACATAATTTCAGCAAATGTAAGTATGTTCCAAACATATCTTCTTTAGTTGTTACCACAAACATTTCCCAAATATGATTTAACTGATAAACATGAGGATAACTTTGACAAAAAGCAAGATGCTAAAGGGCCTTTTAAATAATCAAAAAAGGTATGTTTTGATTGGCACGAAGTATATTTTCATTATTTTTTGATTCTCTAAAATCCATGATATGTTATATTTTTTTAATCAGAAACTAACCAAAACACTCCTGCCAAATCATTCCTGTTACCATAGAGAGAAATAAAGCACATTAATGGTACTGTCATTAATCTATCCTTAGGGACAAGAGACATAGAACTGTCCCATGCTGAGGGCTCATAGAGGCATTTTCTGGTACCTGTCACTTTGCATGCACAATTATAAAATATAACAGTTAAATACTCAAAGTTAAGCAAACTATAAAAATAAAGAGTTAAAAGGCAAAATTTGTGAAAATAGATCAATTTAATCTTAAATTTACTAAAGAACAATAACTTAGAACAAAAGCAAACCATTTGAAAAGCAAAGGCTTTTAAATAACTCGCGACTAATAATTCCTGGAGTTAAAAGTATGTGAGAATAAACTTTGAACTACCATTATCCTGTCATTGTGTCTTGCCAATAGGCTTAGTTGAAGAAATTGTGCTTTGAAAAATCCACCCAGTTTCTTCTCATGGCTTCCCTAAAGCCTTCTACAACAGACAGAGACAGAATGTTGGCAAGAGAGGCTAATAAACCTCTGACCAACCATGCTTTAGCAGTCCCATGAAGTCGCAGGTTTGTAAAGGGAGTAGGAAGACAAATGAAATCAGACAGTCACTTAGAAATGGGTCTCCTGGAGGCAACCTGACATATTCTAGCAAATCACAGGGAAACACAATGTGAATGGATGCTTTAAGTGTTTGCATCTGTTTCAAATAAGCACCAAAGAATCTTTCAACAGTGAAAAGGCCAGGACACTGTACTGGAATGGGCTTTCAACATTAACTTCAGAAGGAATCTATTCTTCAGTTAAATATGGATCATTGTAATTTTCTGTTAAAATAATAAAGAGTATGTCATTTAGTGTTGAAAATAAGAATACGGACTGGCTCTGGAGACAGTCTGCCAGGGCTCATATCTTGACTTTACACTTACTAGTGATGGGATCTTGAGTAAGATAACTTAGCTTCTCTTGGCTTCTCATTCTAGAAAGTGGGTAATAAGTAAAATTGTCATAGGGTTATTAAATACATTGAATTGTAATTAGAACAGTGCTGGTACCCATATACTTAATATTTATTAGCTATCATTATGGATTCAAAATAGCACTCATTTTTTCAAATAAAAATTA
>NW_012149729.1:10440663-10443096 GCF_000956105.1 Propithecus coquereli
CCCTTATACTTTTGAAATAGTAATGAACATAAATAATATTTCTAGATATTTTTGCCAACTGTGATGACATGCAAAAATATATGTAATTTCTATTGCTGACAATGTCACAGATACTGCTAATACTATTGTAGTTTGTTGCCTCCATTCACAGTAGAATAAAATGTTGTGTTTCAATTAGGAGTGAAAATAATAATACTGTTTTTCCTCCATTCAAGTTCATAGGCCTCCTAAATTTGATCCATGGATTCTAGGTTAAAAACTCCTGCATTAGAGAGAAATATATTGTTGATGAAGTAAAACATACAGTTTGATCATATTGAAAAAAATATATTTTCTAGGTGACCCCCCCCAAAATGAGCAGGAAGATATTACTTCGAAAAGAGAGGTGAGAAGAAGGGAGAATACAAAGGGTTCAGGATTTTGCCTAAGAAATGTGATGATTCTGGTATGGTAGGAGTATGGTTTGAATAGGGAGAACAGATCAGTGACAGGGCTGGGAAGACTGGGATCATGAAGAGTTCTGCACACCAAAGAGAATTTCTGTTATTTCTTGATGTAAAGGTGATTAGCATATTTTTTTTAAAGGCAACAAGTGAATAGCATGAAGGTATAGGCTCTGATTGGAGCTGGCTGGTAGCCCAAGGTGCCCCAAAGGTTCACTAGACAGTTTTATGGCATAAACCAAAGCAGTAGCAATGGAATTAGTAGGGATACTCAATTTGAGGAGAGGCTAACTTCAGAGGATTTGAAGACTACCTGAGTGACTGAGTTAGAGAGTAAAGGATAAAGGATACTGGAAGCCAAATGTGATATCACCAAAAGATAAGAGGATACAAAGAAAATTTTTAAGAAATAGAAGATAATTTACTTCATTTGAAAATAGCAAATTAGAGGTGGACTGCAGGACATCTAGGTAGATGTTTCTAGCAGACCTCTGAGTATACAAGACTTAAGTTCAGGACACAAAGGCAAGATATATAGACTTGAGAATCATGACCTTACATGATGGTAATGCCATAGGGAGTGGATAAGCCTGGCAGTGAGATTATCCAAAGGAGTAGTTCTCAGTCTGTGCTGTGGATTAACATCACCAGGGGAGCTCTGCATACATACTGATTGTGGAGTCCATCTCCCTGAACTTCTGATTCATAGGGCTGGTGTGGAGATCAGGCATTTTTAAAAATAAACATCCCAGGTAACAATAATGTGCAGCCAGAGTTTAACAACACTGACAGAAAAATTGAACAAAAAAAATTATGGACAGGAGATGAGAAAAAGCCAACAAAAGACAAAGAAGAGGAATGGTAAGAGAAGTGATGTCAAAAGTTTCAAATGTTTGACAAAGTCTAATAGGATGGGAACTGAATACAACTCTCTGAGACGGTCAGTGATATTCAACAGAACTATTCCAAAAAGGTAGAAAGGACAGAAAACAAACTATAATACATTGAAAAATAAATGGAACTTTAAGTGTAAATGATTCTTTCCTAAGTGTAAATGATTCTTTCCAAAAGTTTAATGATGAAGAAAAGGAAAGGATTAAGATAATTGTCTGATATAAAACTAATGTGGACATATAATTTTGTTTCATTGGTGGTTTTTGTTTTAAAGATGGGAAAGCAAGACTCACAGAAAAATGGGAGAACTTGAAGATACAGGAATATAAAAGTACAACAAACCAGGACAAGTTCCTGGAAGTCATGGGCTGGGGTAAGTGTTATGCACAGGAAGAGAAATTGGCCTTGGAGAGAAGATCTTATTGTGATATGAAAGGGCATAATTACAGATGTCAATATACGTTTGTTTTAGGAATAGAACGACAGAGGCAGAGAGAGTTCTTGCCTGGTGACCTCTAAATTTTCTATCTGAATTACGAGGTGAATTCACTGGGAATAAAGGGAACAGATGTGAGGTAGGAGCATTAAGGTATGCTGAAGGTTGGAAACTGGTATAGGGGAAAAAGTAGTGTAAGGTGTTTAGAGACCAGTGAAATAATTGCTAAACAGTGATGAGGATTAAGCAGAAGTGTGAGAATCAATACTGCCTGATAGTGTGATTCTCTGTAGGAATACACTGTAGTGTGCATAGGAGTAGGAGTTAGAAACGCCACAGTTTGAGAAATTGAAAAGGAAGTTCTTTACAAGGGTTAGGGAGGATAATACAGAATAGTGAGAGTGTCTAATGTCATCATTAATTATTGGATACAAAAGAAGTCTACATGGTTGGAGGTGGTGGTGGGGTGTGTGTGGAAATAACAAGAGAGCACAGTGCTTATTATACTCAAGATGGGGATTCCTTAGGTCCACCAATTCAAAGTGATTTTAAAATCACTTTGTGTGGGATTCATCTCAGGGATGTAAGGATGGATCAACATACATAAATCAATAAATGTGATTCACCATATAAACTAAAGCAAAAACAAAGACCATATAA
>NW_012149729.1:10455626-10457143 GCF_000956105.1 Propithecus coquereli
TACAAAATAAGCAAAAATAATAATTTAATATGCAGAATAAAACAGCACAGAAATAGAGTAGATATGTAGCATTCAACTTGCTTTAGAGTTTTTTCTTCAAAAGCAATAAAAAGTATCTTTAAAGTTATTAATTTTTTTCTGAGTAGAAATCTCACTTTAGCTGATATTCTTATAGAGATATAATTTAAAGCATCGAAGTAGAAGTAAGAAGTTCTATTCAAATTATTTCTGAAGTGCATTTTTCACCAACTTAATCAGAAACATCAAAAGCAGTGAGAGGTAGAAACAAAATGAAGTATTTATTGCTTTGCTTATAAGGGCATCGTGCTTTCACAGAGGCACTAACCCTGGATGTCCTTGGAACTTGTAGACTCGGCAAGGCCTTTCATTACCATTTGGTGATCTTTTCCATGGGAGTGTATTTTTGGATTAAGACTTGATTCAATGAATGAAGCATGAAAATTTACTGGCATATCCATTATATATTTAAACAAAACACTGTATTATTTTTTCTAAATTCACAAAGTACCAGCATCTCATTACTGTATTCTTTACTCCTTGGGGGGAACAATTCAGATCACGGTCACCCCTAGGAATGTATGAGGGGACTGGAGGATGTGGCAGTTCTTCTTCTGATCCCTGCAGGGGAAGCAGCAGCAGCCCTTAGATAAGCTACTTTTCATCTGCTGTTGGTCTCAGTAGCAGCTCCTTTTCTTGCCAATAAGGATTAATGATAGACTCTTTAATGAGGAATAGGGACTGCAAATTTCACACACAAAAACTTATCTCGTTGGCATCAATGTTTATGATTTGGTCCCTGTAAGCCTCTTCCTCTTCGTGATTTTGATGTGAGGTAGAGAGCAAACCTGGAGGAAGAGAACTAATGATTTAAAAAAATGGTATTCTTTCCAACAGAAAACTTCTTATCATTTGACATGAAAATTCTCATGATGCCAAGAATAATTCCAGTACATGTCCATCACTGCCATTTGCTTTTTCTTTCAATCGAAAGATTATTTCACATATTGCTGAGTAAACATCTAACTTTATTACCAAGTTCCATTGCCATCTCAACAATGCTTCCCAACAGGTGGGGATGATGTACACAGGAGACAGGGAATAAAGGAAGTCAGAGTCATTCCAGTGGAATCTTCTAATGGTAGTGGCGATGGAGACTCTCTCCTTGGGGGAGTCCATGTATTCCTCATTCCCTCCCTTGCTCTATCTTAAAAACATATCAATAGAGCTGGATCCCATACAATGAAGACATTCAAGAAAAAGTAATGTTCACATTTAATACCTTGTCATCCCCCTTATTTTGATCTTGTTTTCCCAAAATGAGAAATTTGAACAGCATTAAGAGGCTACTGATGATAGAAGGTTTTAGGCACATTATTTGGAATCAGAATGACTTGAGTTCCTATCTAGCTGAAACTACCAGCTCTATGACCTTAGATAGTATAATTTTACTTTTCTAAGTCTCAGTTGTCTATTCTGTGAAATAAGAAAGTATAAAT
>NW_012149729.1:10457193-10459368 GCF_000956105.1 Propithecus coquereli
TTAAGATTTAAAAAGTAGTGAGTAATTAGCAAAGATTATAGAATGTAACAGTGTCAAAGTCAGATTTTTCACCCTGTTGTTAGTCAATCCCCTTCTTATCCACTTCAGAAAGCTGCCATTGTAACTGGCACTAACTGGCACCCTTGTTAGAAATCTCAGCAGAGGAGCCAATAATAGAAAGGATATGGACACCTCTTACCCAAGAAGCCAGGCTGTCTCCACAGGTAGGACTGAAATCAAGGATAGGGCAGATGACCTGGCTGCAGTCTATGAGGAGGCTAAGGCCTACATCTATTCATTGAGAACACATACAACTTGAATCTTCAGAGATGCTAAACAAGTATCTTTCATGTGCCTCAAGTCACTGAAAAACAAAAGATGTGCATAGTGCTCTTACAAGTGATGTAGTTATTATATTTTGAGAGGTAGTTAACGCAGCAGTCAACAGATACTTTGAGGATAAGATATTCCTGCAGAGTACTGATGGACTATTCATTGTATTTTTGCTTCCTTTTTGTATGCATGTTTGCTTTATTCAAGAGAATATTTTAAGCTCTTTTGAAAACAATAGGTAGCTGGATTTCTCATGAAATCTGGAGAGTGGAAGACAAAATTTAACATACATAATCTTTGAATAGATAAAACAAACAGATTTTATGCATACCTTGCCATTGCACTTCTGCTGGATACTACAAAAACCACTCACTAGTTTAAGAATTAGGGTACAAAGTCAAGTAGGAGTCATTAAGCCCAAGAGTGTACAGACAAATTGGGAAGACAAACTACTAGTGATGAGTATCATAACAAGCACTACGACAGATGTACGCACAGGGTGCTATGGAAACAGAGAGAAGGGGTACTTACATGGCTGATGAGATAAAAAAGGCATTTTGGTCTAGGTAATAATAAATGGACATTATTATACAAATGGGGGTTGGGTGGGGTGGGAGTGGGGAACATTTAAGACCAAAAGAGTGGTCCACATGAAGGCTTGAAGGTGTATGACCCCCTGATACATTCAGAGAAGTTTAGACAATCCAGCAAGGTCAGAGAAAATAATTCTAAGGATGAAGACAGAAAGAGAAGCAGAAGCCAGATCTTCAAGAGCTCTATGGAAGAGGGGGGCAAGGGCAACATATGTAACCTAAATATCTGTACCCCCATAATATGCTGAAATAAAAAAAAAGAGCTCTATGGAAAGCAAAGTGGCCTTTATGCACTTCAAATTTCTCATTATTAAATGTGTATACCACCTGTCTTTCCTCTTGGAGGATAAATGAAAGGTAAGATACATAAAAAAAAAAAATTTCTGAGGTATCTGGAGTCCTACTAGAGTAATCCTAAAGAAGTAACAGTGACTAATGTACAATGACACAAGATACTCTTTTAAGTAAATATTTAATGGCAGTTTGTTGATGACAAGGAATAACTTTTTGTTTCTATGAACTCCTTCTTTTTCTTTCAGTCAATTGTTTTCCTGTGACTTTACATTTGTTTTATTCTTTGATATTCTTTCCCAAATTCCTTAAATACATCAGTAAATTATACTATATTTAAAGTCAGTTCAGGATCAAAATTCTTGCTGGAAAATTCTACTTTGAGAGTACTAAAATTTAACTTATCTGAATTGCATTGTCACTAGATGTACAAAAATAAATTTTTGTATTACGAAGCATAAAGTAAGAAAATAATTTGACATAGTAGTACATTTTCATGTTTAGGAAAGTTTTGTGGTAAACTGAATAAGAAAATTTGGAAAACAGATGATCTCAGCTCAATTTTATAATGCAGTACTAAAGGAAGTGAAATGAACGTTTTAAAATTTGGGGTTCAGAAAAAAAGAACACTTCGTGCTAGGATATTGCCCCTTTCTTTGCTATTTAGGGCATTCAGAATATAATTTCACAGATGATATATTTTTCTTAATGTGATTTTCAGACTACATCTAATGGAAAATGCCTGGTTAGGATTAAGAGACATAGTACAGATGTTAAACTACATTTGCATGCAATTATTTCTAAAACAAATGCCAGGGTACAGAATCTATTGAAATGGCTTTCAGGATGGCTGGAATAATATATTAAACTAGCTTCCAATCTATGAGTAAGTCTATATTCTGAACATTTCAAATCAAGACACTGAGCACAGAATAAACCTTAGATTTTCCAGCCTGAC
>NW_012149729.1:10462969-10463705 GCF_000956105.1 Propithecus coquereli
TAGAAATTATTCATTTCTAAGCCAGGACCAAGTTTCATTACCCAATAGCTGCTCTCAAGAATGAAGCTAATTTACATTTAAAATAGGAGTACAGTCTACTCTTTAAAAGCACAATGGTAAACACACCAATTTGACAATTACATTAATATGAGTATTTGCATAATCCGTCTTCCACACCTGTTCTTAATTTGAAGCAGCTGCAGGACAAATCACATCACACTAATCTGAATGGGTACGTGGATGTTCCAAACGGTAATGCATGCATCTAATGTTTGGAAGATATTTTATTTTTTAAAATATTTCCTGATCTTAAAAAATTGGTAAAACATTGTTGAAGCCATATTTAATATTTGGTTAATATTAATTAGTCATAAGCATAATGTCAAATAATACTATCCCTTACATTTTTGGCATCCTCTGTTACTGACATGATAGTACTGATTTTTATTTTAGAGTGTTTTTCTTTAAATAACATGTATTTTACTTATATGGAAAAGATTAAAAAGAATAAAAATATATCTAGAAAACTTCAATAAGAAATGTAATCAGAGAATGGACAGAAAATGGAGAATACAGCAAAATTCTAAAGATCTTCTGAAAATGTGTTTGTGGCATAGGTAACTGTGGCATCTTTTGGATATTTCTCTTTTAAAAGCTGGATTCCATTTATGTTTTAACAGACATTTCAAAATTTAATAAGCAGAAATTTATTTTAAATTTTTAAAGGATCCAGCAT
>NW_012149729.1:10465525-10466603 GCF_000956105.1 Propithecus coquereli
ATAAAATTGCATTCATTTCTAGACTGGCATGATGATGCCACATGAATGTATACATAAATGCTGACAATATTAATGTAAAATGTGGGTTAACAGTATTATTAGGAGGTTGGAATTCAGGTGAATTTCAATTCTTCATACTTTTCTGTGTTGCCTGAATTATTTTTACAAGCACACATTGTTTTAGTAATCACTAGAAACAAGTTGCAAATTGAAAATAGAACACAGAAGAGCAGTTATAAACATTTTTCATAAAACATACTAACTCTTGAAAACCTTTACTCACATGAAGGTCCAGCTTACAAGTGTACTGATTTTGCTTATATTAAAACAGAGCACCTATTACTCTTAATTCCAGTCAAGAAGAAAAACAAATACCTCCCATTCTTGGCATGATGATTTTTTAATATATAGATATTATTAAAATACCTTTTACACCTTTTTGTCTCCTTTTCTATCTGGGTGAACCCCTTTTGTGATAGACCCTCCCATTTTCCCTTTAATCATCTCTATCATATTACTTGTTATCCTTAGACTTGTTTTCACATTTCAATATCCCTCTTAGACTTTGGAACTCGGTCCCGAACAAGTTTTAAAGAACCATAAACAAAGCCTCAGGAGGCACAAAAATGAAGAAAAACTTATTCTGCTCATCTATAAGTGATGACTGATTCACTAAACACAAAATTTATTTCATAGAACACTCTAAAAAGCCCCAACTATAAAGCAGTTGTTTTTTTTTTTTCACCTTAAACCATGAGTTTTGTTTAAAATGGCCTAGAAGAATAGCTATTATCCTGAGTTTTTATCTAGCCAGATTGTCAACTCCCTGAGAATAGGAACATCTTTGAATCCCCTACGGTACCTGGTATCCGCCTAGCAAAGTGTCTAACACACTGAGGCATTTAGTCATGTTTCTTTGATAGATTGATTGAGGATGTAAATACTATACGTAAACCAGTTTTGCAAATCATACTGCTGTTTTGTTCTTAGTTTGTTGTTTTCACTGGAGCATGATAATCATTTGTTTCATATGAAATTTACTATTGAGTAGGCTTTTCAATTTATTTCTACATTTTTC
>NW_012149729.1:10478513-10486667 GCF_000956105.1 Propithecus coquereli
TCTTACTTGTAATCACATATATTTCCAATATCATTTTCTTAAGCAGACTTCTTACTTCCAGTTCCCTATGAAAAGTATCATTGATACTTAGTGGAGTTAGAAGCATGATTACAATAGAGCAATGAAGCAGTCTACCTTGTTCAAAGGAAATAAACTAAATAGGAGGTAAGGGGCTTATTGTAAGCAAAATATTCATGTGTACACAAGATATATAACCAGAAGAAAGAATCAGAGAAGAAAATATTTAGATAAAAATAAAAGAAGAAATAATCGTTATTGTTAAATAAGTATAATATATGCTTTCAAGCCAAGAAAGGGAATCATTGGAAGTATTACTTCACAAACAGATTGCCTAATTGGAGCCAAGACAAAATATATTAGTAATATGAGAAAGGGCTGGGTAATGCAACCTGAATCATGTCTTCTAATGATATCCATGTCTGCTTATAAGATTTTTCTACCAAAAAAAAAAACAGATAAGCTAAGAAATATCATACTTTCCTACTTGTTTCATCAGGTTGAATAGAAGAGATACCCTGGACTTATGACAAAGTAAGAGCAATACAGTTTGCAGAATTCAATTCAATGTGGCAAGGATTTATTTAGCATCTACCATGTGTCAAGCACTGTGTTAGGAGGTGAGGTATAAACATGAATAAAATGCAGTCTCTGATCTTCAAGGATTTTGAGTCTGAAATTGACCTATAAAAGAAGTCAAATAACTATAATAATAAATGACATAGTCTATCTTTCTAACTAGTAGAAAGTTAGATAACTTTATTATTTGGGATAATAAAAGTACAATACATGTTCTAGAAATTCACATGTACAAGGGATTTTTTTCTCTTTGATGAGTCAGAGAAGATTTCAGGGAGTAAGGGCCTTGAAGTGTGTATAGGAATTCGACAAGTAAAGGGTGTGGGAATGACTTTCTAAACAGATGGAAAAATAGGAATAAAGGCAAGTGGGTATCAAAGTTTGTGTAGTTCATGATGTCCTGCAAAGTGCCTGGCATTTAAAAAACAACTTATAAACATTTTTGAAACAGTGAATAAATGAATGAATAAATAGCATGTTTGGAAAGCAGTAAGGATTAAGTCATGACTATAATGTATCAGGTACATGATGGTACACAGTACCAGTCTATGAAAAGCCTTTTGTGACATGCTAGGGTTGAAGAACAAGGCGATTTTCACATTATTAGGAGAGAGAGATATTACACTGGCAGATTAGAAGGACTTAATATCTGGAAACTATGGAATGGAATCAGGAAAAGCTGATGAAAACACTGGACAAGGAGAGGGAAAGATAACCTCACTTTGGACATGCTGATCTGGGTTGAGATGTCCCAGTAGGCAATTGAAAAAACACATCTGGAGCCAGATAGAGTTATATACTTGCACTGGTTTATGGACTCCACAAATTTATGCAAAACCCACTATGTGCCAGACACTGGAAGTGTGGAGATGAGTAAGACACAGTCTAAGCCCTCAAGGAGCTTATAGTAACTATGACTCAGTGTGATACAAATAAGAATACAAGTATGCATAAGACATAGAAGTAATATATAGAAGGGAATAATTAATTCCACATAGTGTGTGTGTTGGTGAGGATGGGGAGGGTATCAGAAGAGACTTCGTACAGTAGTTAACAACCAAAATTTAAAAGTTGCACAAAAGATTTCTAGATGAAAAATGGAAGAAGGGCATCTTGAGAAGAGAGAAAGGAAGGTCAGTTGCACAGAGACATAAATCAATGTTTAAGTAACTATAAGTAGTTTGCTATTGCTGCTCATTTAACTTGTAAAAAGCATGTGGTAGACAATAAGATAAGCATGCCAGAGCCATTGCAGCAGACAGCTATCTTTGAAGACAATCAGTTTTTTCTCTTAAGGTTTCTAATATCAAAGGGAAGCCAATTGGGCACAGTAGATATATCCTAAGGACATTAGGATGCAGATATTATTTTTTAAATCAAAAATAAGAAGGGAATGAATTCATTATTGAAAATGTATTGGAGAAATCATGATAGTAAAAATAAAATTCTGATAATATTTTAGGAAATAATACCAAAAAGAATCAGAGAGAGGCCTCTAAAAGAAACCTGCTTAGGGTGCTTTTTAATTAGTTCAAATTTAAAGAATAAATGTATAAACAAAACAAAATGCTGGGCTGAGATTCAAAGACTACTGAATCTGGAAGGAACCTGAAATATCACTAGTTCAGCTTTCTCATTGTATGAGTTGGAAAACTAAATCTCAGAGGGAGATTTAACACAGTAAAGTAATATGAGAATTCAGGGTTAGTAATTTTTACGACAGGTAACAACTTTCCTGATATAGAAGTGAATAGTTCAGGATTCCTATTATGCATGCTACTCTGTAGACCAGATGCATTAGAATCTCCAGGACTGGAGAGTTTTAAATATTTTGATTTGCAAAGATCCTCCATTCCACATACATTTTAACTTAGTAGTCCAGGGTGGACCCAAGATCTCCATTTTTAAAAGATTTTCAAGTAATTTCTTAGATTTGAAAACCAATGGTCTAAATGTCCTCTAAGACTGTCCCAGAAAAAAGGGAAACTTTAAATGATGCCCTAGACTTTGAGAAATTACAATTTTAATTATATTTTAATCACTAATTAATATGTTTTATATATCTATTCAATGCTTGGTTCTATGGGAAGAAGGTGGAATGTAGAGAGAATAATTTTGGTTTTTGGGGTTTTTTGTTTGTTTTTACAGAGAGATTCTATCGAAGAATTTGCTACCGTCTGTCTGTGAGACAGATTTTCTTTATGTCAGCACATCATAACGTTCAATGTGTTCCTTGGTTTGTCACTTGAGAATGTGCTGTAGCACTAACAGTAGAAGAAATCAAGGTGGCAGCTTTTACAGCAATGCAAGTGTGAGCATTATAAGTGTAAGAATTTATATACTGTACAAAGGAATTTTCTGTGTATTTAGTGCTATCAAATAGCTTAACTACTAGGTCTATAGGTCCTATGTCTATACCAATAAAAATAGGCATGACGAAACCTTTTAAAAAATAACCCAAACACTTTTAGCCACAGCTGTATGTGATTCAAGGTCTTCATGAACTGAATCCCCCCAATCAGAGAGCCTAGCTCTCTAATTGGGGGGAAAATTCTAAACTCAGAATCCCTGGGCCAAACTAGTCAACAACTGATGGTCATTAAAATAAAACCTCTAATCATCTCCTGAACTTCTCTGAGGTCTCTTCATATCAAGACACTGACTTCTCTATTCCCTTAAAAATTAAGTCAAGCAGGGTGGCTTATGCCTGTAATCCTAGCACTTTGGGAGGCCAAGGCAGAAGGACTGCTTGAGACCAACCTGAAGAAAAACAAGACCCTATCTCTACAAAAAATAGAAAAATTAGCTGGGCACAGTGGCACATGCCTGTATGTAGTCCCAGCTACTCGAGAGGCTGAGGCAGGAGGATGCCTTGAGCCTAGGAGTGTGAGGTTGCAGTGAGCTATGACAATGCCACTGCACTCTAGCCTGAGTAACAGAGTGAGACCTTGTCTCAAAAAAGACATTTATATATATACATATATATGTGTGTGCGTGTGTGTGTGTGTGTGTGTGTGAGTGTGCGCGCCAAGAAACTTTAACTCTGAAGGAATATTCCAGGTAATTTACTGATGACTGGGGGCATTTACAATTAAGCAGGAGGAAAATTTTCAGATACGGAGCCTCTCTCAATTCTTCAACAAAATATCAAAAAGGAAAATTGGGGGAGAACTTAGTTGTTCACTTTAGACATGCCTCATAGATACTAGATGGCAAGATTTGGTAGAATGGAGCCTTAAGATTCATAGATGTTGGGCATTTGTTTATTTGCATATGATCTCAAAGTTCCTAGATTCTGCAATTATACAGTCAGTAAAAAAAAGTTCCCAGACATTACACCTGTGTAACTCTTCAAACTATGAAACCTCAAGTAGCTGAAAGGCTGATCGGGTCTTTAGATTGCTGACTTCTCACATATAAAACCTAAATCCTTCACTCTCATGGCTTTTCTATCATTAATGTAACTTTGTTTTTCTCTACTTGTCCTCACTGATACAGGAAAACCTGTGATGTGAAAAAAAGTGTCTTTTTAAAAAAACTGAAATTAAACACAAGGCAAATTCTACTGAAGCTTGTAAAGTTGTTAACTTGTATTTCACTTTGCACAGGACAATGGTATCTTGATTCAGAATAAGGACAGTGAGAAAGTAAGTTTGCAAAAACCTCTCCCAATTTTTGAAATGGAAATTTCTTGAATTTGAGGGTTCATAAAGAGCTCAGGATATATACCTTGTGAATGTCAAGGGTCTACTATAATTAGTTCTCACGAATGGTTTCTTCCTCATCTAATCAGAGAACATCATTTTCATTTTGAAAAATCCCCTACACTATAACAATCTATTGGCATTTATTAAGTGCCTTTGTGAAAAGTAACTTAGTGCCCAACCATACTTTAACTTAAAATTATGTTAGAGTCTTCTAATGAGCTTATATATGATTTTCATATTAAGGTAGGGTAACTTAAATATTTTGAAAGAACAATTCATTATATACTTTTTTGATCTTTCCAAATGCTATGCTTTCCAAATTCAGCTTTGCTAAAATAATCATAATCGGCACAACCTAAGATGTGCTTAGAAGAACTGAGCATTTGATATAACCATTCCAAGAAATTCTAGTTTGAATATTCGTTGTGCAATGGTTTTCTAAAAAATCTGACCAAAGGATTTAAGGAACAATGAAACCGTTCTGAAGATGACTTTTAAAAAGTGACTATAAATGTCATCAGTAACAGGAGATTTCTAGCACTAAATAAAATGCTTCAGCATTCTAGGTCCTTCTAAGTCACTGAAATATTCAAGAGTAGAGTTGCTCTTCTACTAAAACTACAGTTTAAAATGGCATAAAGTAAACTACTCTTGGGGTAAGACAAGAATTAAATATTGGATACTAGATTGTAAGAATTAGCACAGTTTTATTATTTTGTTAGTAAAATGATATGCTAGAATATCTTTTTAAGTTTAAGATAGAATTATGAAAGAAAGCTCTCATCTTTCATGCATTAAATTGTTACAGGTATTTAAAATTTCTTTTTTCTCAATGTGGGACAAAAGGGACACAGATAAATTAAAATAGACAAGATTAGGTGATGAGAGAAGAAAACAGAATGGAAAAGGAGAAAAGAATGCAGTTGAAAAGATGAAGGTAGCAGAAAAATGTTAAGAAAACCAAGTAGAAATGTAGAATGTAGTTCTATAGGAAGATATGAATAGAATCCACAGAGGAAACACAAAGAATCTTAAATGTAAGTAAATTTCAAAATAATTTTACTTTTTGTCTTTAATCATGTACTGACATTGCTCTTCAGTTTGTCATTCAATTTAGCTTGTATAACCCCTCCAAACATCTTAAGATAAAATGCATAGCCTAAGTCTTAAATCCTATAGAGAGCTCCCATAACAATATTAATGTTCTATTCTTTCTTGCTCTCACTTAAGGTAGAGAAATCAAAGGAGTATATACTTAAAACCCTAATGGATTACAGAAAGAAGCAAGTGCTTGGGTAGCTAAGAAAAGAGGGAATTTGACCTCCTGGAAAGCAATTTTCTTCCATATTTAATTTATGGGAACTCAGTATTATATATGTGATATACATTTTCTTATACTGCAATTTGAGAAGTAAAAGTACATTTATTAATTCTCTATTTTCTACTGAACATTCATGCTAAAGTATGATTTTTCTCCATTAATTATTGATCACTTTACTGTTGTAGATCCTAAGAGTTACTTAAGAATGGTAAAGGGGGATTTAAAATCATCAATTTTGCAATTAAGTTAAACAATGTTTATCCATGAAAGTTCTCATCTTTGTGGACATTGCTTGATATGGTCAATGGGCCCTGTCTTTTAAAACTCTCCCTTTCCTTGATCTTCCTTGATAAATCAAATACTAATTCAATTGATCTATTTTCCCTCTTCTTTCTTCTGCTTCTTTTTCTTCTTGCTCTAAAAATTATGAATGTTACTGAGCTCCTCTTTGTAAATTACCTTTTTCAGAAATCGCCTCTACTCCCATGGATTCGTCTATCACTTCTGGATTATTTCATAAATATTTGTCTTTAGTCCTGACCTCTCTGTCAAGCTCTCTAATTTTCCAAAAGCTGGATGTTTCTACTTACTTGTCTTGCCGTCTCCTCAAACTCAACTTGTCTAAAGCTCAATTCATCATCATACCTATCTAAATAGTTTTTAAATGATTATCCTTATTTCAGATTTCTTACAACTCCTCTCCCTGAAAACATACTCCAAATATATAATTGCTAACTCAATCTTCACAGAACATTGCTTTGATCACATCACTTCTTTATCAAAAATCTTTAATAGCACCTGCTACCCAAACCATAAAGTACATCTTAGCTTGGCATTTCAGGCTCTACACAATTGGCGATATGTATTTGTAGCACTTCAACCCATTCATTATTACTTTAGTATGACACCTCTATGCTATCAAAACAAACTACTTTCTTTCACCTAACCAGATCTCAGAATTTCTTATCTCTGTGTCTTGATGACATCCTTAAAAAAAATTCTCCTTGAAAAAATTTCCTTTACTTTATCGACTAAATTCCTTTTCTATAAGCCCAACATAGATGCTACCTTCTCTACAATGTCTTCCCTGATCATTTTAGCCTGAACTGATAATTTTCTCTTTAAAATTATTATTGTTCTTTCTGTTTTTCCCATTTCTATAGCACATCCACTGTGACCTAAAAGTCCAAATTTTAATATCCCCTCAACTTAGTCATAAGTCCCTGAGGTCATTGCACATGATTAATAATCACTCAGTTTACACTGAATGAATGAGTGAATGTTTCTTTCTCTCCCAAACTTTCTCTTACTCCCCATTCAGCACAATCTTTTCCTCATTCATTGTTTCAACAAGTATTTATTGAGCTCTATTATGAACCAGGCACTGTGCTATGCACTAAAGGTGAGTAAGACATTCATCATCCCTACTGTTATAGAACTAGTAGGAAAGATAAACATTAACATATAAGCTTATGTGTGGCAAACGTGAAATATACACATGGGGAAGCCTACAGTAGAAGCAGATACTCTAGTATTCCCTAAAACACTCATCATTACAATGTGCGTATATTTCGTATCATTGGAATAGCTGGAAATAGTGAAAAGTTATGGCCCAATAAAAGGAACCATACTATAGAATATATATCATAAACTTGGATTAAATATAAATTTCTTGAAGCCTATCATAATGGCAATTATTTACTAATTCATTATTCAAAGATTTATGCTAGATACTTTACATAGTATTCTTTTAATCTTCACAAAAATTTTGCAAGGTGGGTATCCTTATTCTTATTTTAGAGATGAGGAAATAGGCTCCAAAAGATCAAGTTACTCTACTCGAAGTCGTTTTAAGGGCAATGGCAAGGTTCAGACACAAAACACATATTCTTTCTTCTACATGCCATGAGTTTTAGTTAAGTTTTCCACATAAGCACACTTAGCAGTAATGGGCTGGATGTCCCAGACCCTCCTCCACAGGGTGTCAGCCTTGAGCAGCTGGCCATGAGTGGAAACATACTAGTTTAAGAAAGATTTTGTTCTATAATATTATTGTAAATGTGCCTATTTCATGCTGCCTTTTAAGAAATGTTATCTACTAGAATGGGAAAACCAGAACCACAGAAGGCATAGTCTGTTCTTGCAAACAGTTTTAAAATTAAACTTTTTATCTTATGATCAAGAAACAATGTATTTGACTGCTCATTTTTTGATACACAGAAAATGTAAGTGGCAAAAAATGCTTTTAAAAAATTATTTCTAAGTTTTCTACATCACAATATATTGCTGTATTTAAACATATCTCAAATTTCCCAATAATGCTGATTTCAGTATTTGAAACAAAATAGTTTAGTTTAGTTTAGCTTCTCTCTAATTCTTATATACTAGCAAATAATATTGAAAAAGAAATATTCAATGTCATTCTTTACCACTGTATAAATGGAATCTCATAATTTCCTAAAACATATTTAGCAATATCTGTTTCTATATCCCATAGAAGGTAGTCTTTTTCCCCAGGATATTTTATTA
>NW_012149729.1:10486717-10489286 GCF_000956105.1 Propithecus coquereli
AATATTAAAACTTAGAATAAAACCCATAACTCACTAAACTGTAGCTACATTAATATATAGGTTTGTGTATTTTTAAATTTTCCTAGAAGGAAAAACAATAACAAAATTTCTTCTCACTAAAGTATCTCAAATCACAACATCTCTTTTCACACAACCCTGGGAGCCCATGAGTCAGTACTAACAGGTTGGGTAAACTGTTAGTGGCAGATACTGTTAGCTGTCTGTCTCCAAATTCATCCTTCCATTCTTTTCTACCAAAAAGTACCCCAACTTGGTTCAGTGTGACAAAGTGCCTAACTAAACCTAATCAGCGGCACAGACTCAGTTGAAGTGATGAGTGTTCACATGACACTATTCAGCCAGTGAGATGGAAACAGAAGCCACTGTGTGTGGCTTCTGGGGAATCTTGTTATTAAGATGGGGCAGATTCAGCGGGCACACACTCATTTGTATTTTGCCTTTTCTCTTTTGCCTTCCCTTTCTTTTTGCCTAAAATATGGACATGATGCCTGGGGGATGGGCAGCTAACTTGTGACCATGAAGACAAAAGCTACATAGGGGCAGAACAGGAAGTTAAAAGGAACTTTGGTCTTCTGTGTCATCCTTGAGCAGCTGTACCAGTCAGCTCTGGAATGCATGTCTGTGGAGTTTATGTTTCGTGACAAAAATAAATGTATATTCCTCATTAAAGCAGCTGACGAACTCCTTAGGAAATTCAGATAACATTTTAGTGGAAATAAACAAAATTCACATGGCTTATGCAACAGATATAATTAACTCATAAATTTATATACCAATAAATTATGTAGAATGTATAGTTTCTTGATGTTTGAGAAATCCTGACGTCTTACTTGTAATCACATATATTTCCAATATCATTTTCTTAAGCAGACTTCTTACTTCCAGTTCCCTATGAAAAGTATCATTGATACTTAGTGGAGTTAGAAGCATGATTACAATAGAGCAATGAAGCAGTCTACCTTGTTCAAAGGAAATAAACTAAATAGGAGGTAAGGGGCTTATTGTAAGCAAAATATTCATGTGTACACAAGATATATAACCAGAAGAAAGAATCAGAGAAGAAAATATTTAGATAAAAATAAAAGAAGAAATAATCGTTATTGTTAAATAAGTATAATATATGCTTTCAAGCCAAGAAAGGGAATCATTGGAAGTATTACTTCACAAACAGATTGCCTAATTGGAGCCAAGACAAAATATATTAGTAATATGAGAAAGGGCTGGGTAATGCAACCTGAATCATGTCTTCTAATGATATCCATGTCTGCTTATAAGATTTTTCTACCAAAAAAAAAAACAGATAAGCTAAGAAATATCATACTTTCCTACTTGTTTCATCAGGTTGAATAGAAGAGATACCCTGGACTTATGACAAAGTAAGAGCAATACAGTTTGCAGAATTCAATTCAATGTGGCAAGGATTTATTTAGCATCTACCATGTGTCAAGCACTGTGTTAGGAGGTGAGGTATAAACATGAATAAAATGCAGTCTCTGATCTTCAAGGATTTTGAGTCTGAAATTGACCTATAAAAGAAGTCAAATAACTATAATAATAAATGACATAGTCTATCTTTCTAACTAGTAGAAAGTTAGATAACTTTATTATTTGGGATAATAAAAGTACAATACATGTTCTAGAAATTCACATGTACAAGGGATTTTTTTCTCTTTGATGAGTCAGAGAAGATTTCAGGGAGTAAGGGCCTTGAAGTGTGTATAGGAATTCGACAAGTAAAGGGTGTGGGAATGACTTTCTAAACAGATGGAAAAATAGGAATAAAGGCAAGTGGGTATCAAAGTTTGTGTAGTTCATGATGTCCTGCAAAGTGCCTGGCATTTAAAAAACAACTTATAAACATTTTTGAAACAGTGAATAAATGAATGAATAAATAGCATGTTTGGAAAGCAGTAAGGATTAAGTCATGACTATAATGTATCAGGTACATGATGGTACACAGTACCAGTCTATGAAAAGCCTTTTGTGACATGCTAGGGTTGAAGAACAAGGCGATTTTCACATTATTAGGAGAGAGAGATATTACACTGGCAGATTAGAAGGACTTAATATCTGGAAACTATGGAATGGAATCAGGAAAAGCTGATGAAAACACTGGACAAGGAGAGGGAAAGATAACCTCACTTTGGACATGCTGATCTGGGTTGAGATGTCCCAGTAGGCAATTGAAAAAACACATCTGGAGCCAGATAGAGTTATATACTTGCACTGGTTTATGGACTCCACAAATTTATGCAAAACCCACTATGTGCCAGACACTGGAAGTGTGGAGATGAGTAAGACACAGTCTAAGCCCTCAAGGAGCTTATAGTAACTATGACTCAGTGTGATACAAATAAGAATACAAGTATGCATAAGACATAGAAGTAATATATAGAAGGGAATAATTAATTCCACATAGTGTGTGTGTTGGTGAGGATGGGGAGGGTATCAGAAGAGACTTCGTACAGTAGTTAACAACCAAAATTTAAAAGTTGCACAAAAGATTTCTAGATGAAAAATGGAAGAAGGGCATCTTGAGAAGAGAGAA
>NW_012149729.1:10503822-10504842 GCF_000956105.1 Propithecus coquereli
ATTCATCTAAGATAGCAAAGCAATGGCATTTACCTTAAATTTACGTCTCTGCTCTGCACAGCTGTTGAAGAACCACAAGTCTGTCTCATGGCTGTAAATGTAACAAGAACAATAATGCGACCGATTTTCATATCTAAACTAAATTAAGTAGATTTGTCATAGGCTAGAAATTTGATAATGTATTTTACCAAAAAAATTTAAATTTACAGATTATAGAAGTGTGCATGTGTGCATGTGCATGCAGGCATTTGTGTGTGTCTGTGTGTGTGTGCATGTGTGTGTGATGTGTTAACTTATTCTTTCTAACCTGAAAATGAATATCATGAAATTGAGAGCATTAAGCATTTTCTTTGGCTAATGTTCCTCATTATGGATCACTATGATATATCAAGTTTAGGAAGTGTGAGGAATAGATGTAAATAAATAAAACAAATTAAAATGAGAGGTTGTCTTCAGTTATTATTAGAGTACATTTTCTGGGATACACAGTAAGAATGTAAAGCAGAAACGTCTGGTAATACTTAGGTTAATATCAGCTCCCATTTGTTTCACAATCTTTATATATTATTCATCAACATGTTATTAATCAATGTATGTACTGATTGGAACTATTCAATCGATGTTTCATGGAATGAATACAATACGTAAACATGTTTCAAAATACATATATATATATTCAGATATCTATACATGAAAGTGAAATCGCTATTACAATTGGTACTCAAGCTTGTCAGAAGTGATATTTTTTCCCCAGTTTGTATTAGACATGCTAATATCTATGTCATCTGTAGCACAAAAACCTGAAAGAATGTAAATGAAAAAATAATAGTAGATAAACGCTAGTCTGCTAGAAATAGACTCTGTACCATGTCACACTTCAAATCTGGCCACTACTTAACATAATTCAGGTGACTATTAACAAGCAACCGAATATTGTTCTTGTGACTTGAGCCATCAAAACAGTTTTTTTAAATTCATATTTTCTTTCAAACTTTATTAAATAGTTCTCTATCAAAAAGT
>NW_012149729.1:10516047-10519048 GCF_000956105.1 Propithecus coquereli
TCTAATGAACACAGTTTACAATCTTGGAATTGTGAATGACTAAGATTCAAAGCAATCTTAGAAATTATCTAATCTGACCCTTTCATTTTAGCAAATGAGAAAAATGAGGCCTAGAGTAATCAATTGCTTTGTTCAAGGTCACAAAGCAATTTATGAGTGCTTTGTTCAAGGTCTCCTGGCTTCCAGGCCAGAGTGCATTCCATTGTGCCATATTGTCTCTGTTCTATCAAAGAAATCCTCAGATGGCAATGAATCAAATTCTAGAGAAGGAGAATATAAAAAATCATAATGAATTATTCTTTACCTGTAAAGAGAGCATATCCATTTTTCATAACTGAAAAGGGACATTACAATATAATCTTTTTAAGTCTTAAATTTTTAAGTGAATAGAACAACTATCACAGAATAGATACTGTTTTTATGGCTAAATGTCCCCAATATCCTTACCTTGAATTTCATTACATATTTACTGATACCTGATGGAGTTCTAAACTCCTGTAACATCCCAATTATCTGATCAATTATTACCAATAGAATTACAGAAGTCTAGAGCTGGACAAAACCTTAGAAATTGCCTAGGTTTTTCATTTTGTAGACAAGTAATTGAAGAACCAATACTACAATAACTTGATTAAAAGTCACAAAGCAGTAGCAGAACCTTGTCAAAAATTCAGGCTCTTGACTCCCAAGCCTAGGACCCTGTCCATTTCACCACCCTATGTTATGTTAATTCAACTCAACCTAAGCAAGTAACCAATGGAATATGTAAATGCTAGGTAATGGCTATAAAAACTCTGGAAAATTAAATACATTAGAACTTCTGCTCATGAAAGTATCACTAACCAAAGTAATAATAATAATAGAACACCACAAGATAGCTGGCTAAAATATGCTTCTACTTTTAAAGTATTTTCGTTTTCATATGCATTGACAGTTATTTTTAAAATAGTTGAGGATCATCTTTTAATACAAACTTTTATGAAAAATAACTTCTTGCCTATTTCAGCATTCTTTTGGTAGCAGTACAGATTGATATAGAAAACATAAGAGGTGGGAGAACAAAATACAATTCCAGGAGATCAGGAATGATTTAAAACTCATAAGCAGAAATCTTTGGCAGTTTGCATTCTAACTGCATGCATCATATGACAATTTTATTTTCAGTATTCTGGATAACACTTTAGGACTGGATTTCAATAAACAATTGTTCAGAGAGGTTTAGTTCATCTTTGCAATTTATTATTGTAGCTACGCAAAAGATGAAAGATTATGAGATAAAACACATTCATCAATATAAAGTGTTTGGTATCAAATTACATGAAATATTAATTTGAAAACCACTTGTCACTTCTATTGATAAATACAAAAGATAAATTCCAAGGCCATTCATAAAGTTCTATATGCCATTTAGGCATTTATATGGTCCCCCCTCAGCCACCCCCAAATTAATTTAGAACAAAAGTCGAAAGTTGTTTACAAATTTCCTTTCATAATGACTGAATCTGATTCAAATGAACAACAAGAAAGAGATTTCTAAGGCAGTCAAACCATATCTAGTTTCCAAAAACACATTTGTTTTGAATTAAGGGTGTACTTTATTTAATGAAGTTATCTAATTTAGGTAAAGCTAAAGAAAATTAAGATAGGACATTTAAAAAATTGGAATCAGATTAAATTTAAATATTTTGAAGAAAATCTTTATAATAGACTACAGGTATACATTTTATTAAACTGCAGAGGTATGGAAATGAATGTTTTCTATAATTAAGTGAATTTTTCTCTAAAATATTTCTTGAAAAAAACATTCCTAACAGTTACTGTCTAATTTAACTAAACTTTTATAAGCAAAGCAAAGTTCAAGCATATCACTCTTCTCTAGTAATAATAACTTTATGTTAGTTATGAACCTCACAAAGAGTAATTCTAATGTGTAGATCATTGTGAGAATTAATGGTGAAAAAACTGTAACCTGTCAGATATATACTTTTCCTTTCCTGAAGACCGTTGTAAACTTTAACTAAAAATAAAATTATTTGAAAATAGTTTAGAAATAACCAATAAAACTGAAAATGTTGAGTATGTTAAGGTTTATAGATAACCTTTTTTTCAAAGTATGTATATTTGGGGAAAAACAGACATCAGTCATATCTCTCCCCATAAAAACAGGAATGCTTAACCTATCAGCCTGTTGCATTTGAGACATTAAAATGAAAAATGACATCTACGCCCATTAATATCTTCAATGTATAAACAGCACAGCGTGACACATTCTTGAGAGCTGAAGGCTACAAAATCTCTCGGAAACATAAATAACAAAGCACTCAGAAGCATATTTGATGTTGATATTCATCTCTGAGAAAAACACTGTTGCCTAGGCTTCTTATGAAAATAGATGCAGCCCAAATGGATCTCCTGTAATTGGTTTCAGATAGCGAGGTCAGAAGAAATATGATACAAGAAACGATTATGTGGAACAGGCGAAACAAGAATGTTTACACAGGCACTCCCTAGTTATACTGACAAGGGGTATATACTTTGCAGATAACCAGAACCAAAAAAAAATTTGCCAGCAGGATATCCAGATTTTAGCTCCTCATATTCATATATTTTAACCTTTAACATATTATGTCTTCAACATGTTACTTTGAATACTGAACATAAAATAAGTTTTGAAACATGGTTTCATTTTCTAATTATTTTCCCAGGTGTGGTTGATAAAAAATGTATTCAGATCCTTCTATAAAGAATATGAATTCCTATTCTGTTTGGCCTTTATTCATATTATGCTCCCACTAAAGAAAATGTACTGATAAATGTAATCTGAAGTCTCATAATGTTATTTAATGAAGAAAATTAATCATCTAATTGTCATAACCTATTTTCAAATAGCAATCTATCAGAGTGAAATTATGCATCTGTAGTTATTGACCCCTAATTTTTTCATGCCTGATACATAATTAGACTACATTTGTTGAAAAAAGGCTAATTATTAGAAAATATT
>NW_012149729.1:10519653-10520649 GCF_000956105.1 Propithecus coquereli
ATACTAAATACAATTCTCATTCACATATTATCAAATCTGTCCAACTTTAAAATGCTCAAGTATGAAGGTAAAGATGAATTGAAACCAATTTTATTAAAATTAATGATTTTACAACCTCTTTTTCATGGTACATATTCCAGAAACTACAATGGTTTATGTGAATTCTCTTGATCATTTCTCTTTCTGCTATAAAATATTTTATTATTTTTCCCCAAACATACTTTGGGTTTACTTTCTGTTTCTCACATACCTTAGAAGTTTTTTTTTTTCTCATTATGAGGCCAATATCATCTTTTGTTTGGATATGGATTGAAGACTCATTACTGCTATATTGCTATAATTTCAACTGGCATATTAGATATTAACTGAAAATACATTCTACTAAATTATAGCATAATATCTGAATGTAAACTTTTATTTGAATCCTCTGCTCTGAATTTCCTCTTCAATTTAAAAGTAAAATTGCAGAGGAAGTAGTATTTGGGAAAATATTTGGAAGAATAAAATACATACAAATTACTTGTTATTAAACACTTTTGTGAGTATGTCCCATCTACCAAGCAAAGGGAAGCACTGCACATTTGTGGAGGCAGGATTGGTGATATGACATTATTTTTACCTTCAAAAAGCTTACTATCTAATAAGAAATACCTAGTTGAGTGTCAAAAGGTTATAAATAACATTTTAAAAATGTTTCAGGTGTTCTTCAGTTGAAGAGCTCATAGAAATTTTTTTTTTATTTCAGCATATTATGGGGGTACAGATGATTAGGTTACGTATGATGCCTTTGCCCCTCCTCCCCTCCAAGTCCGAGCTTCAAGTGTGTCCATTCCCCAGGGGGTGCGCATCGCACTCATTTTTTGTGTAATTCATTTTTTTTTATTTCCACATATTACAGGGTTACAAATGTAGGTTATATATATTGCCTTTGCCCCACCCGAGTCAGAGCTTCTGTGTCCATCCCCTAGATGGTGTGCACTGAACCTATTTGGTGTG
>NW_012149729.1:10520699-10523204 GCF_000956105.1 Propithecus coquereli
TGAATTAAAAATACCTAATATGCAAATGTAATAATTTTCTGTATATATACAACTGGGTCTGCACATCTGTTATCATTATGAACATCTTTTAAAATAAGACCCAAGGACAGGAATGCTTTACTAACCTGCAGTGGTCTCTGTTTATCACTGCTCTTAGGAGATTTCAATCCACTTGTTTGCTGCTGTAAAAGAAGTTGTCTTGCTGCCTGGAGAGCCTAGAAGTAAAAAGGGAACAATATCTAAATATTTGGTTAAAAGTTAAATTTATTATCAGTTATTCCTCAGTTAATAGTAAAAAGCTTCAATGTATAAGAACCCCCATCTTCCTTTCTAGAAAGAATCATTCTTTATCTTTCAATATGCAAAAAAAAAAAAAAATTGCACACATGTATACAACTTTTCTCAAAATCACGGAGATGCATGTAATGCTGCAGGAAATAAAGTTAATTTGCTTAAAGTGCTTAAAGAGGAAAAAAATCATAAACTGCATCAAAAACCTCATTTCCACAAGGAACTTGTCTTTGAGTGTTCAACTAAAATGCCCACTCCCTTTAAAATTATCATTCAATTTGCATTTTCATATTACAATTTTGAAGCAAAAGCAGTAGACTTCAAGTGTTACCGGAAGCTGTAATTAAATTTGACAAATCAACATCAGATTATCTTGAAAGTGAATTAATAAGGATTTTCACTAAAGATTAAAAACACTTTTTTTGTACTTACAATTCAAGGGGAAACCTCTCCTTTGACAAAATAAAGTGCAGTTTTAATGCCAAATAAAATTGAGTGGTTTTCATTTGCATTCTTAGCAAAATCAGAGAACAAAGAAATTACCACTCAACCAATCAGGTTTGTTTCTATGTGTGACAGAATACCAATCAAAATAGAAGATGTTTTCATTTATTTTTATGTTTTCTTTCCCACTCAGGAAAATAAAACTTAACATAAGAAATTAATGTAAGCATTTCATTTACTGGAGGGGGGGAATGATTTGTAAATGTACTACATAAACTTATATAGAAACTAGTGACACAAAACAAAATGTATATTAAATTGTTTTAAAGGTAGCAGTATAAACTAATTTAAAAAAAGAAAAAAACTTTCCAGAGCCTCTTCAAAAATTCATTTTCTCTCTGAACAACTGAGTTCAATGAACACTAGTGATGAAATTTTTCAACATATAAAACTGAAATAAATCATTGCCTTACTGTGTTATTCACTGTTTTGGAATACAAGATAAATTTTTCATAATGGGAAAAACATTATTATACTAATATTACTCTATAAAAATTAAGATTCTCAGCTGATAAAAAGTACAATTTTGTTTGGAATCAATGATCTGGTTTTTAAGAGTTTCTAGTATCCATGACAACAGTTGCTTTGACAAGATGTGCATATGGCATTACACTGCCAGCTGGTGTGAACAATGTTTGAACTACTGCATTGAGATGCTGAGCAAACAGAAAAAGTTGCCACGTCTTAACCCTCAGGGAAGGCAGTCATCCCCTGATCAATTATGAAAAGACAGAGAGAGGGCTGCTACAGTCTGGCTCCGAGCAAGTTTTTAGAGAAGGCAGGCAGACATAGAAACCAAAGTAAACAAACTGAATGCACTAGCACCATCTCCTAACAACATTGATTTGTCTTCCCACAGCTGGATATGGCACAGTTTGTAAAGCACACTTTTTACATTTGAAGACACCCTCACAATAATCTTCCTTTTGTTTTTTAAACTTTTCAAGTAATTACAAGTCAGCCTGAATATTTCTAAAGAAGACACATTCCAGTGAACGCAGGCAATTTATGAGAGTTCAGTTTGAAGGAAACACAAAAAATAATTACTTTATTATCACAAACCTCACTATTTGAAAAATTTACACTCCATATCCTAAATAATATACCATTCTTTTAGTTGCAATTTATAAAATAACTACAATGATATTTCTCTTCAAATGGAAATTACTATAGTGTGACCTAGACTGTGCCTATGTGAGATTCTCAAAATTAAACATCAGTCAATTATTTTCCCATTTGATGCCAAACAAGGTTTGCCTAATTTTTTTCATGTAATTGTTTTTTTCTTTCAGTTGATTAGTTTATTTTGTATATATAGAGACTTATTTGTATTAAATTCTGCAGTCATTTATTATCCTTAAAAAATTCTAATGAACACAGTTTACAATCTTGGAATTGTGAATGACTAAGATTCAAAGCAATCTTAGAAATTATCTAATCTGACCCTTTCATTTTAGCAAATGAGAAAAATGAGGCCTAGAGTAATCAATTGCTTTGTTCAAGGTCACAAAGCAATTTATGAGTGCTTTGTTCAAGGTCTCCTGGCTTCCAGGCCAGAGTGCATTCCATTGTGCCATATTGTCTCTGTTCTATCAAAGAAATCCTCAGATGGCAATGAATCAAATTCTAGAGAAGGAGAATATAAAAAATCATAATGAATTATTCTTTACCTGTAAAGAGAGCATATCCATTTTTCATAACTGAAAAGGG
>NW_012149729.1:10531054-10533079 GCF_000956105.1 Propithecus coquereli
TGTAACATTTCGAAGCTATTTCACTAAGATAGATTTTAGAGATCTTCGGCAAACACACCCTAGGGAGGAACCCAGGGTATTTCCATTTTCTGTTCTAGCTATTACCAAATTTAGGTTAGATTATCTTCATCATATAATCAGGTAAATTTGGAGTCATTAACATTCTAATGTGATACAAGTATTCTTTTCAATAATGTAAACAAATGTTGATAATAATCATCACCTTAATATATTAATGACTTCATCTATGTAATTTTTAAGGAGTCATCTGGGCTTTTGTCCTAAAAATATTCTCAAGTGTCCTGAGTTTTTTAAATTTAACTCTATCAAAGTGGTTAATGTATTTGTGATTTCAAAATTATTTCTTATACTTAATTATCTATGGTATGACTCTTTAAATGTATGTATATAAATAAAAATTTATAAATACTCACTTAGAAAATGGTGCCTGTTGGTAGATATCAACAGTTTAAGAATCAGTAGATAGGAAGGCCCAGGAAGGGTCTTCTTGTAGGAAATGATTTGCTGGGAAACAAAGTTTATAAAGGGGAATATCCCTCTATTGTTTTGTTTTCACTCTCTAGCTTAGTTCCATTACCACAGTGAGACACAAGGCCAGGAGGAAAGGAAAAGTTTCTCCCTCACCAGTTTTATTTTACACAAACTTTGGTCAGTGGCCCACTTGTCAAAGAGGCACATAAAAATCCAAAACCATGGGTAAGCTTCTGCATCCTGCATTAGCACAAGTAGCATTTCTATTCAAAAACCTAATTCACCTGATTATTTTAGGTGAATACATTCAATTACCCTTGACATTTACTACTGTAAAACTCCTTAAGGGCCGAAAATGTTTCTAAATCTTTATGTCCTTAAGAATGCACAGCACAGTAGCTTGCATCTAGTCATTCAAAAAGTATTTAATTGAAAAATATGTTTCTTTAGATATTTTTAAACTTGTAAAACACAAGCATAGCTTAGCTGGTACCAGATATCCGAGAGGTAACTTTGTACACTTAGTGAAGAAACTAGCTCCAGGAACCATAACAGTGCTTTGTACATGGTACAGACCTTTACAGCGATGACTCTGGAGGATTGATTAGTGATCTACAAAAACAATGAATAACATAAATGAGATTTCTTTCCCTTTAAAGTTATATGAAAATTTTTTATTCATGAGTTTTGCACAATATATTCTTTATCTCTTCCATTATTTTTTTTAAAGCAAAGATCCAAAAAATTACTATTGATTGTCTTTATCTCACTTTGTTAAGTTAGAGTTCTTCAATTATTCTAGGCAGATTATTGAAGTATTTAAAAGAAATCAGAAGACAGGTGCAGTGGTACATGCCTGTAGTCCCAGACACTTGGAAGGGTGAGGCAGGAGAATTGCATGAACCCAGGAGCTTGAGTCCAGCCGGGGCAACATAGCGAAGCCCCATCTCTTAAAAAAAAGAAAAATTCTAGAAAAAGAATCTACCCAGATGGGTGTTTTTGTTATTCAGTTTAAGAATTTGTTTACTTAAAAATGCAGGTATTCTTCATGCTTTTTCAGATACACTTAAAAAGCATGTTATCTATGAAATTAGAATTCTACAGTTATCTATGAAATTAGAATTCTATTAAAATATTTTCAATATTTACTAATATCCATGTACACCCAAAGAAGTACTCTATGTAAAAGAATAACTTATTCAGGCAAATATCATACAATTGTTTTAATTAAAAATAGAAATAAATTTCAAATTCACCAAAGCATACCATTCTTTCCAATCCTTAGAAAGCTCATTTTCCTTTAATATAATCCTCTTCTGATATTTAGATTTTCCAATTTTTGCAATTTTAAGTAATACTGCAACAAACTTTCTTATAAAACAGTCTTGTGATTATTTCCCAAAAGTTTAATTGCCGAGTCAAATTATATTCAGATATTGATGCTGGTTATAGAGAAGAAGCCAATACTAAAGATGAAAAATGTTTAATAATCATCTTCTTTCACACCCAAACACAAAACAATATCATCTGTAA
>NW_012149729.1:10533129-10536447 GCF_000956105.1 Propithecus coquereli
CTAAAAGAGAATTAAAGTTTGAGAGATTTTGTTTACTGTTTGTTTTAAATAAAGAAAACTTAATAATGAGCTTAATAAATATGGAAGAAAATAAGTTTTAAAAAAGAGAATTGAGAAAGTCCCTGGGGGGATGGGAAAGAACTAAATCAAGGAGCAAGAGCAAGTGATAGCTTCGTAGCGAGAAGAAACACATCTTCCTGTGAGACAGGCTGAGGAGTTGGGAAGATACGTGACCTTGAAATGCAGAGGTAGGTTCACACTGGATGGTTCCAATTAATTCAGAAAATAAGGAGGTACAGTTATATATTGAGAATGAGAGAGAGATCAGAATTTCTAGAGAAACAAAAGTGGGGAGTTTTTCTGTTACTGTTCTGAGGAATACAGCTCATGAATAAAAATTGACATATAAAATGTTGGTAGAGTACAAAGTGGGCTCCCATATACATTAATGACATAGAAATATATGGATGTTTCCTTCTGAAGTGTCACCTCCAGAACTACCTATTTCTCTACCGCTCTAATTTGGTGTCATCACCAGTCTTTAAAATTTTTAAACTGATCAAAGGGTCTTGCACCTCTAATTATACCAAGGTATAAGAGATGAGTCACAATATATGCTATGTCATTGTGCATTCTGAGAACTTGTTGTCCTTAGTTTTTAAAAGACAGCAAAATAAAAATATGTATCTGTGATGCTGCTCAAAAGCTTCCATTTACAACTGGGAGAGAAAGTATGATGTAGCAACACTGGCTAGATTTCAGAAGACATCTCTTTCTTCTTACTAGTTGACAAACGTGGACTATGTAATCATATTGAACTTTAATTTTCTCATTTATTAAATATGGTTAATAATGCTCAACTTTGTCTATAGGGAATTTGTGAAACCAGAGAGGATAATGTTTAAAAAATATTTTAAAAGCTAGAGTATAAAGTAGTAGTATTCCAAGTGAAGACTTGCAATTATATGATTCCTCCAGAGGATATCAGTTCTTCCAAGTATATGATACTGGTCATTTTTGACTGACTTCTAACTTTTAGCTTTAAGTGAGTTTGCTAAATAGGTATGCACATGATAAGGAATGGGTCTGGCATACCGTAATTCCTGAAAGTTAACCTCAATATTTATTTAGTTCTCTGTAATCTTTTCAAGTTGGAAAATGTCCCATTGGATAAAAAGGATATCTTAATACCTTCATGTTCTATGATATTTTGAAAAGTTGTATTTTAATCTCCTCTGGTCCTTTGAGGGAAGGGGTACTTTATGCATGTACTTGGGAGATATACTCCTTCCTTCCCTAGTCCCACATCACCAGATCTGCATGAATATACACATACATATTATACCCTAGGCTATGGGATCACCTGTACTCAAGGATCTTTTAGTACTGAAGGGGAGATAAAATATGTTCAACATAATTACAGTGCAATGCAGAAATGTGCTGTTAAAAAGCATTATAAATAGTGACTGTGAAGTTTCAGTAAAAACAGGAAGGAAGAAAAAGAAAATTAGTATCTATTAAGTGCTCATTATATGCCAGTTATTATTCTAAATCCTTGCACATTCTATTAATATCTCATTTTATCCTCAAAACAGCCTCCTTGATCATAGGTGTGTAAACTAAGATTCAGAGTAGTTAAGTTATATGTCCAAGCTGTTTCACAAAACCTTGAAGTGCCATAAGAGATTTGAATGACTATTTGGCTGACTTTGAAGCTCATGCTCTTTCCACATGGGGCAGTAAAGAAGATTTTGATTATTGAAGAGACTTTTAAACAGTAAAAGACTCAAGTGAAAAACTGCTTGGGGTATAAGAGAACAAAATATATTCTAAGTCATTAACAACGTTGCTAGTTATACCAACTACAACAACATAAAGAATTCCAAATTATATTTTTCATATTTTTCATGAAGAGAATCAGATATATAAGCTTACATTCTAAAGGGATTTTACTGTCCTTAAAAGACAATGTCTGTAAAGTTATTAAGCACTTGATTCAGGATGCTGGTTATAGAGAAGAAGCCAATACTAAAGATGAAAAATGTTTAATAATCATCTTCTTTCACACCCAAACACAAAACAATATCATCTGTAAATAAACATTATATATATACTACAGGGTGTCCCAAAAGTCACCACACATAGGGAAAATGGGAAATTGTAGCTCAATGTACCTTTATTTACAAAGTATTCATTATAAAATTTTACAGAATTTTTCCTTGTATGGAGACTTTTGGGACACCCTATATTTTCTGATGAAGTTAGAAGTAGAATTGCCAGATAAAACAGAAGTTTCCCAGTTAAATTTGAACTTTTATTTGTCTTTTTACTCGCTAAATCTGGCAACCCTAGTTTAAAAAAGTAAGCATTTCACAATATGTTGCCAAGATACCAAGTTTTTTATACCAAGTTTTTCATTTAAAGGTAAAAATAATATTTATGTCATCAGTAGAAATGTTTTTAGTCCTCATGAGTAATGAAATCATCTTATCTGTATTCAACAGGTTAGTTGGGGGAGTGACTTAGGAGGTGGGCTGCTTTCCTATGAGAAAATGTTCATGAGGCCACTAATGGACAGCAAAAGGACGAGGTGGACCACTCCAGAGGAAGAGTAAATGCACACGTTTTCAAAAAAGACAGTCCAAGAAAAGCAGAGGAAAAACTTCTTTTAGAGTTCACACTTTAGCTTTCTGCAAGTAGAGGCACAGATGAGAAAAATGCAAAACTTTGGTTCTCTATTCATCTTCCTCTCAGCAATGATGAGGATCAGTAGACAGAAACCCTGAGGCAAAGATTATGACCCTGCTTAACACCAAGGGGAGTAAATGCTACAGCAGATCTAAAGGAAAGAGGCTTGAGGCAGAGAATCTCTGCCTGCATTGTAACCCAGAAGCTAAACTAGGCCAGTCCCAGGAGAGGAAAGGGATGAGGAGAGAGCAAAACCATTTGATAAGAGAGAGGCCTTGATTAGTGCAGGTGCAGACACAGTGCGTTCAGAACCTCCAAAGGAAAGCCCTTAAAGCTAAAATTAGAATGTTCTTAGAAACAAAACGACAGAATTGCCAAAGAGGCCTCAGAAATTCCAAGTTCTAATCCCAATATTATTCTGAGTTTCTGTATGATCTCATCCCTATTACTGGTGATGGTGACCTCTGAATAAATTCCTTCTTCCCATTTTATAGGGCAATCTATATAGTGAAATATAAAACTCATTAAATATAGGAAATGCTAGTCATTGACAGCCAATTGCTTATGAAGTATTGCAATTATTAAAAGATATTTATTAAGTAAATGAAAGAATGTATTTATGTTAAGATT
>NW_012149729.1:10536667-10538290 GCF_000956105.1 Propithecus coquereli
TACAAATGTAGGTTATATATATTGCCTTTGCCCCACCCGAGTCAGAGCTTCTGTGTCCATCCCCTAGATGGTGTGCACTGAACCTATTTGGTGTGAATATACCCATCCCCTGAGAGAAATTTTTATGGAGGATACAATATTTGAGCTGACTTATGAGAAATGTCTCATCTTGTAGAGATGACAGAAGGCCAAACCAAGCAGAAGCAAAAAAAAAAAAAAAAAATGTGGGATCATACACAGTGAAAAGAAAATAATTGATCTTGGATAGGGCATAAGCTTAGTTTAAGAGCTAGTGAAACATGGTAAGAAGGTTGGCTGGGGCTAATTATTGGCTATAACTAAACAATAAATGACAAAAAGTCTTGATGTTATTTAGCAGGTAAGGACAAATGATGCTGAAATCTGAAAATGATAAAATAAATTTGGCTCTGGTCAATATTGAAGTCATGCTGTGAAGGATAGATTATAAGTGATGAAAAGAGTGAGACAAGATGAGGTAAAAAGACCAGTAAAAATGTATGTACGACTGTCCATATAAGAGGTAAGAATAATAAGAATCATGTCAGTTGAGAACATGAATCACAAAAGGTACTATCAATGTAGAACTGTCAGGACTTAGTAACTGGGTAAGGAGTAAAGGCTAGGGAGAAGTCAATGATGACTCCAAAATTTTAAGTCAAATATAACTGAGAGAACAGCTATGCCACTATTTTGAAAGGGGGAAATTAGATTATAAAACACAAGCTTTGGAAAAAAGATGACACTGTTTACCTGCTGGCAGGATAACCCAGACAATATTTCTTTATAAATAGTAAAAAATGCAGAGCTCTAGGTTGAGAGTGATCAGGATGACAACAGATTTTCAAAAGTAACAGCTAGATGGGTAGCTAAAGCAAAGAGAGTCTATCAGATTGCTGATGAAGAAAACAAAGAGAGAGGAGCAGTCAAAGCCCAAAACTTGGGGAACATTTTGTTGAGAGGAGATGAGAAGATAGTGAAAAGTAATTATGAGGAGAGCTCACTAACAGAAGTCAAAAAGACTTCTGGAAAAGGTTAAATACCGAATTACCATATGACCCATTAATTCCACCCCTAGGTACAGTATATACCCAAGAGAAACCAAAACATATGTCCCCAAAAACAGTTATATGTGAATGCTCATAGCAACATTATTCATAATAGCCAAAAGATGTAAACAACCCAAATGTCCATCAACTCATGAATAGATAAACAAAATATGGTATATTTATATGATGAAATGATATTTGTCTATAAAAGAGATTACAGTATTGATACCTGCTACAACATGGATAAACCTTTAAAACATTATGCTAAGTACAAGAAGTCAGTAACAAAAGATCACATATTGTATGGTTCCATTTCTATGAAATGCCCAGAATAAGCAAATCCATAGAGACAAAAAGTAGATTAGTGGTTGCCAGGGACTGGAGGAAGGGCAGAATAGGGAGTGACTGCTAATAAGTACAGGGTTTCTTTTTAGGGTGGTGAAAATGTTCTGGAGTTAGGTAGTTTTGATGGTTGCACAACTTTGTAAATAAACTAAACACCACTGAATTATGTTCTTTAAAAGAGTAAATTCTGTGATATGTATATGAGTGAAAT
>NW_012149729.1:10546321-10550677 GCF_000956105.1 Propithecus coquereli
AATTTTAAGTAATACTGCAACAAACTTTCTTATAAAACAGTCTTGTGATTATTTCCCAAAAGTTTAATTGCCGAGTCAAATTATATTCAGATATTAAATTTTGATACTTACTGTCATAATGTTCCTCCAGAATGACTGCATTCACTTACAGTCCACTACAGTGTATGGAAATACTCATTCTACCATACTCATGCATTATTACTTCTTTTTAGTCTCCTCTAAACTAATGGGCAAAAATATTTGACTTTAATTTGCTGTGCTTTCCTAATTATAAATTGATGTTTTAAAAAACATACCCAATATCTATTATAGTCTCACTAAGAATTAGTTAATTATTAATAAATGGGCCATTGTACCAGATATTTTACTCACTCATTCATTCAACTAATATTTTTAAGTCTTTACTTTTTGTTAGATACTAGAGATGAAAATGTGGACAAGACAGGTAATGTTTCCTGTCTGTTGTCTCAGAGTTTGCAATTTAATCATTGACAAATAACAATTACCTGGTAGTGCTGGTTTTAAGTTTTTTGGTTTTTTCATTATACTACATGCTATGTGACAGAGATCACTAAACTACATTGGTCATGGTCTGCCTTTGAAACTAATTTTCAACAATATGGTAGATCAAAATAATGTGAGGAAGAACTCTTCATTAAAAAAATATGAGAACTTCATATGGGGAGAATTCCATATGGCTGGCAGTTAAGAAGAATGACTATATTTTGAAACATGAAAAAGTAATGACATTGCATTCCAGGAGCATTTTTTCTATAAGGTGAGAGTCAAAACTATTATAAAGCAAATAACCCATAGGATTGATGAGGACATAGGTACCTTATCCTGTGATAAAAAGTGTGCAAAAAGTTTCTTTCAAAAAGTGGCTATATTTTTTAAATATATAAAGCCCTGCCCTAAGTAATATCTATTTAAAGTAAGCTGTTTAACCACGTATTTTAAGAAAAATGCTCAATTTAATGTTTTTCTTCTTTAAACATTTTGGCATGTTATCGCAAAGAAAAAAATATGAAAGAATGCTTATAGAAAGATGGATAGTTAAAACTGTAAATTAAAACTTTATTTCTGAGGGTCACATTGGGAAGAAGATGCTTTGCAATCTTGGAGAAATCCCAAATGGCTTTTGCTCAAAATGGCCCTTTTCTCCCAATGTCTCAAAAGATATTAAACCTCTCATAGAAGAAGGATTTTGTTGCCCCCTGCGAAGTCTTCTTACGATTGCAGAACGGCCTATTTAAGAACTGCACACTTTCTCATGGAGGACACATTTTGGCACTCTCTTGTAATTATCTTCATTTACTTAACTAGCACCTAACAGACCACTCACCACAGTGGAACAATAAGCTGTGCTTGCTCCGATCATCTTTATGTTGAAGTTAAGCCATTACACTGAACCCTGAGACATGCTATTGTGAAGTCCCCTGGCATTTCAACTGCTATCACTTGTCTGTTGTTATAGGAGAATGCTTACTGCCAGAATCCTCTGGCAGAAACTCAATTTCTGAGTCCAATACTAATTCATTACAAAGTCTGTAACAGCTGGGACACTGGTATACACAAATGAGGCATTCTGAAATTTGAGAACAAATCCAAAATACACACTCAGGATCTTCCCGTGATTCCATAGCCATGGAAATAGCTATTTTTTTTTAAAGGATCCTGTCAAAATCTCACCCTGCCAACAGCAAATTAGACCCTTGTGATTTGAGCCTCTATGGTAGTGCTACCTCCCTGCTTTTGTTTTATTAAAAATTATTTTAAAGTTCTCAGCTATTCCATGTTTAATATGTCTTCAAAACATGGGACAATACATGTAATGTAGGGGATAAGATAAAGAACACCTTGAGCACATCTATCCACAGGGAAGTCACCATTCTGTGAAATAAAAAGATGCTGCAAAGATGAGTTAGATAATAGGCACAAGGGAAGAATGGTGGAGTAGAATAGAAGCACAGTTTAAAGTAGGAAGGGCTACTGTGACAAAACACTGACAAAGAGCAGTAGGACATTTTTAATTTCTTCCGTTTTTATCTCTACTTACTTGAAGAATGATATCAAATAACTAATGATGTGATTAACTCAACCAACATTTTAAATTACTTAAATTAATAGACCCTTTGGGTTCAAAATGCTGCTACTCTTATGTGCAACTCTTGGAAAACTATTTTTATTACACTATGGTATCTGTATAATATTTCACTGTCAAGCCTTATTTCTGCAAGTTAGTCAATCAACTTCCATTTGAGAAAAAAATTATTTTCATATAAAATAAAATAACACATTTAAATTTCATAAATTTCACTGAGTATTATTAATACACACTTAACTTACAAATACTGTATGAAGTATTGACCCTTTGCTTATAAATTGAAGTGATTATATTTCAAAATACATTACTTAATTTATTTTTTAATTCTGTACATACCTTTTTATAAAGGAATAGAAAAAACATATATAGACTTACAAATATAATAAAGGTTTTTGCATGGGTTAATTGAGATGTTTATAAAATCAAGTTAAAATGATAAAATTTGTTTATAATGGCTACCAAAAAATAAAATATTTAGGAATAAATATAACCAAAGAGGTGAAAGATCTATACACAGAAAACGATACAACATTGATGAGTGAAATTGAAGAAGACACAAACAAATGGAAAGACATACTATCTTCAAGGATTGGATGAGCTAATAGTGTTAAAATGTCTGTACCTCTAAAGTGATTTACAAATTCAATGCAACTCCTATCAAAATTCTAATGCCATTTTTCACAGAAATAGAAAAATAATATCTTTAAATTTGTATGAAATCATAAAAGACCCCAAATAGCCAAAACAATCTTGAGCCAAAAGACCAAAGCTGGAGGCATCATAACTACTTAATTTTCAAAATCTCCCATAAAGCTATAGTAATCAAAGCAGCCTGGTACTGGCATAAAAACAGACACATGGATCAGTGAAACGTAATAGAGATCCCAGAAGCAAATCCATGCATTTACAGTCAATTGATTTTTCACAAAGATGTTAAGAACACACAATGGAGAAAAGGCATTCTCTTCAATAAATGGTGCAGGGAAAACTGGATATCCATGCGTATCTTCTGGATACACAGAAGAATGAAATTAGACACTCATATCATACCATATACAAAAATCATCTCAAAATGAATTAGACAACAAAAAAAGCACGCCAAAACATAGAAAACATAAGGGAAAGCTCCATGACATTGGTCTGGACAATGAGTTTTTTGGAAATAAATCCAAAAGCACAGGCAACAAAAACAAAAATAGACAAACGGGATTATATCAAACTAATAAGCTTCTGCACAGTAAAGGAAAAAATCAACGGAGGAAAGAGTCAACCTATGAAATGGAAGAGTATATTTGCAAACCATACATTTGATAAGGAATTAATACTCAAACAACCCAATAATATGAACACAAATAATCCAATTCAAAAATAGGCAAAGCACCCAAATAGATACCTTTTTTTAAAGAAGATACACATATGACCAACAGGTATGTGAAGAAAATGCTCAACATCACTCATCATCAGAGAAATGGAAATTAAAACCACAATGAGATATGATTATGCCTGTTTCAATGGCTATTATCAAAAGATAAAAAAACAAGTGGTAGCAAGATGTGGAGAAAAGGGGATCTTTATATACTGTTGATGGGGATATCAATTGGTACAGCCATTATGGAGAAGTTTTCTCAAAAAATTAAACATAAAACTACCATATGCACCAGCAATCCTGCCATTGGGTTTATACTGAAAGGGAATGAAATTAGTATGGCAAAGATATAGCTGCAGTCTCATGTTCATTACAGCATTATTCACAACAGCCAAGATATGTTATCAAACTCTTCAGCCTTAAAAACAAAACAAACTGGGGCTGACGCAGTGGTTCCCACCTCTAATCCTAGCACTTTGAGAGGCCAACATGGGAAGATTACTAGAGGCCAGGAGTTTGAGACCAGCCTGGGCAACATAGTGAGACTCTATCTCTACAAAAAATAAATTAAAAAGCCTCTGCATAGCAAAGGAAATAATCAACAGAACAAATAGACAACCTATAGAATGGGAGAAAATATTCACAAATTATACATGTGATAAAGGGCTAATACCCAGAATCTACAAAAAACTCACAAATCAGCAAGAAGAAAACAAACAGCCCCATTAAAAAGTGGGCAACGGCCGGGCGCGGTGGCTCACGCCTGTAACCCTAGCACTCTGTGAGGCCGAGGCAGGCGGATTGTTTGAGCTCAGGAGTTTGAGACCAGCCTGAGCAAGAGCGAGACCCCGTCTCTACCAAAAATAGAAAGAAATTAATCAGA
>NW_012149729.1:10550727-10551694 GCF_000956105.1 Propithecus coquereli
GGAGTTTGAGACCAGCCTGGGCAACATAGTGAGACTCTATCTCTACAAAAAATAAATTAAAAAGCCTCTGCATAGCAAAGGAAATAATCAACAGAGCAAATAGACAACCTACAGAATGGGAGAAAATATTCACAAATTATACATGTGATAAAGGGCTAATAACCAGAATCTACAAAGAACTCAAGCAAATCAGCAAGGAAAAAAAAAAAAAAAAAGTGGGCAAAAGATATGAACAGATGCTTTCCCAAAGGAGACAGACAAATAAATGGCCAAAAAACACATGAGAAAATGCTCAATATCACTAATTATCAGAGAAATGCAAATTAAAACCACAATGAGATACCCCTGTTAGAATGGCTTTTATCAAAAAGTCCAAAAACAATAGATGCTGGTGTGGATGCAGAGAGAAAGGAACACTTGTATACTGTTGTGGGACTGCAAATTAGTACAACCTCTATGGTAAACAGTATGGAGATTTCTCAAAAAACTAAAGGCAGACCTACCATTTGATCTAACAATCCCATTACTGGGTATATATCCAAAGGAAAAGAAGTCATTTTATCAAAAAGACACCTGTACTCAAATGTTTACTGTAGTACAATTCACAAATGCAAAGATGTGGAATCAATCCAAGAGACCATCAAGTCATGAGTGGATTAACAAAATGTGGTATATGTACACCATGGTGTACTACTCAGCCATAAGAAAAAATGAATTAATGTCTTTTGCAGCAATTCAGATGGAACTGGAGACCATTATCCTAAGTGCAGTATCTCAAGAATGGAAAAAAAAACAAAAACAAAACACTACATGCACGCTCTAATAATTTAGAATTAATTGATGGGCACATGTGAGTACAGAAAAAAGTAAAAATCATTGGAAATCAAGAAGTGGGTAGAACGTAGGGGGGGAAGGGGGCAGGGGGGGGCAAAGGCAACATACGTAACCTAAACATCTGTACCCCCAT
>NW_012149729.1:10551744-10572368 GCF_000956105.1 Propithecus coquereli
GTATTAACTGATCAACACATAAGTGCACATATAAGAATAACATTTATTGGATGTCGGGAGGGGGGAGGAGGGGACGGGTATATGTATACACAAAGAGTGCGATGCGCACCATCCAGGGGATGCACACACTTGAAGCTCAGACGGGGGCGGGGGGGCAAAGGCAACATACGTTACCTAAACATCTCTACCCCCATAATATGCTGAAATAAAAAAAATCAAAAAAAAAAAAAAAAGAAGGGGGTAGGGAGGAGGAGGGGTAAAAAAATCTACCTAACAGGTACAGTGAGCCCTATTCAGGTGATGGGCACACTTATAGCCCTGACTAAAGCGTGTAAAAACTATCCATGTAACAAAAACATTTGTACCCTCTTAATATTTTGAAATAAAAAAATTAAAATAAAAATCAGCTGGGCACAGTGGCATGTGCCTGAAGTCTCAGCTACTTAGGATTGCTTGAGCCCAGCAGTTCAAGGCTGTAGTGAGCTATGATTGTGCAACTGCATTCCAGGCTGGGTGACAGGCCCTGTCTTTAAAAACGGAAAGGGAAGGGAAAGGGAAAGGGAAAGGAAAAGGGAAGGGTTGAGTGTGACAAAGCCTATTAGTAAGTAGGAGACTGCCTGTTAGTGAATCTTAATGAAAGCATTATATAGTTAATGAAAGCACTAGTTAATGAAACCATTTATAAACACACTTCTTTCATATAAAGACCTGTGTCTTTCTGTTCACTTTGGAAAGGTCTTGCAATAACAAAAATTGGAAAAGCCTGTAAATAGGCACTAGAACATGATTTTTAACAAGTATAAAGCCAATAAATATTATATTGAAAAAGAAAAGAATATCCAAATTACAACCAAAGAAAATCTAACCCTTAAGCTATAATAATATAACAATTTCTAGCTGATAAATTAATAATAAAATATATAATATGATTATTTAAACTGTAATTTATCCTGTCAGTTTACCATTTACTTGTTTTTAAAGAATTTTTTACAGGGAGAGAAACTAATATTTTAAGCCATATTACTGAAAATTAATTACAAGAATAATTATAAAACACTAAATGATTATGCACAATGAAATGTTAGCAATTAAACATAATCTCAATTTATAGAAGAGGATATATTGGCTTTCAAGAAAAAAATAATGTAAGCAAAAGTTGGTTGGAAACACCACAGTAGAATGTTCTTCTTTAAAGTTACTAATGAATTATGAATTTAATGTACCAGTAATAAGAACAAATTTTTATTTTGTAGCATAACTGTCTAGCCATCAACCCCTGAAGTTTAACTTCTCCTCTACTGCACTCCAATATATGTCCTAAGGCAAACTGTCTGATAAATTCTCCTCTAAAGATTTGGCTGGTCTTTGGTTCTCCACTGAATTTATTCCTTTTTCTTTCTACATACTCATTGATGCAAAAGCTTTCTGTTGTAGGATTCTTTCTTTGATTCATATCTTTTTTCATTGCACCAGCACACAACCAGTTTCTATCAAGAGACAGGGAGAAATGTCAGTGTGTACTTTTTAAAGTGCCCTTTATTCTATCTTTATATCCATTTGGTTCAAAAGATTACACATTTGTCTACAGAAAGTCTTAAGGAAAAGTTTGAAATATTAAAATCAACCTTTTAGGTTATGAATATGCAAAATGAGTCCTTTCACAGAGGCAAAAGTTAAGTATGAATTATATCTCTATTTATATCCTTTTTTTTATCATTCTACTTCCAGTTGCCATCCTCTTCCAAAACATTTCCTCTCCTTTGCTTTACCTAGCCTTAAATACGAAATAATTGACATACCCATACAGAGATTAATTGAATGGAATAGACACTGGCCTTCAGGTATTTAGCTATAAAGAAAGAATAACATATCAATGGTGGAAAATGAAAACCTTATGCCAGTACCAGCAATCAGGACAGCTTAATTACACTAAGCTGAAAATTTTCATTCATCTCATTCAGCGGGTCTCATATCTATAGGACCCAGCAACATGAATCATGCTTCTTACAAACCATAAAAGTGGTTTGAACAAAAATCAATTGTGAGCTTCTCTTCCTGTGCTCATTATTTAAATGTCAGTCTTTAGCCAATTTTCATCCACCTTTCCTTTTTCTTATCACTCTGTATACTGGCTGATACTCCTCACCCTTCTTTGCATGTCTTCTACCCCCTCCCCGGCACAATCTCAAAGTGTTTGTGAGCATCTTGTTTTTTTTTCTTTTTCCCTTTTCTTCCCATCTCTTTCTTCTCTCATTCACTAGATGAATCTTGAATACCATTTATATGCTGATTCACAGATTTATGTCTCTACTTCTCACGCCCGCCATGAACTCACTGAGTTTGTCCATTTCCCTCGATCGCGCCATTTGTCTCTCAAATAAGAATATTAAATTTAACAATTTATCAATTGAGATGCTTATTAGCATCCAAAGATGCTTATTCCCCCTCCAAAGAAAGCAAACTAAAACAAACAAAAAACTCCTCTGCTCTTTCTCAATTCATCAATTTGGACTAAACCCAATATCGCAGTCATCCTTGATTCCTCTTTATCTTTCATCCCCCCACATCAATACATCAAGAAAATCTTTGAAATGCATCCAGAATTTGTGAAACTTCATTCTCCTTCCACTGAAACCAGCCTAGTCCAAGCTCCCATCATTTTTTCCCTGGACTTAGGGTTTCCCCAATTTCTCTTTTGTACTTCCTTCTACATATCTTGCACACAGCAGTCAAAATAAACCTTTTGGAACTTAAATTCCATCATGTCAATTTCCTTTCCTAAGACCTCCAAGGACTTCTTATCTTGCTTAGAATATAATCTGTACATAAACTGGCCAACTGCTACCTTCAAGATTGAATTTCATACCACTACACACCTTGTTCACTACGTTCCAGACACGCTGGTTTCCTTGCTAAACCTCAGAGAAAGTACGCTCCCATCTCAAAGCCATCACACATACTGTTCCCTCTGCCTAGACTCTGTTGAATACACAAGGCTTGCTCTTTATGTAGATCTCTGATATAATGTTCCCATAACAAAGGTATTTTTGACTTACCTATCTAAAGGAGCATCTTATACACACACAGCCACACACACACACACACACAGCCACAAAAAATGGTGCATTGCATACAGTAGGTGCCTAACATAGATATTTGTCAAAAGGATGAGTGAATATTATACTCCAAATAATCGCACGGCTTTAATGCTCACGTAACGCTAAAGTCTCCCAATTTTTTTATCTCTAGTATCAGCAGCTCCTCTAATATTCAGAGATTCAGACCTGTGTATCTAACTCTTGAAAAGAATGTTTCCATTTGAATATCCCATAGACATTACAAACCCAAATAAGCCCAAAGGTGAACTTGTCCTTATCTTCAAATCTTATTCTTATTCACACAATTTTAATTAAGATAAATGGCAATCCCCTCACCGCAAAAAACTTTTAGGCACATGCTTGATTTATCCTAGGCCTTCCCCCTATCCAATCGATCTCCAAGTCTTGCCAATACTATTTCCTTAGCATTTTTTTAAATATCCATTACACTTCACCACCACGACTTCTGCCTCAGTCTAAGACCTTCTCTCTTGCTGGCCTACTGGAGTAATCTATTAATTTAATGTTAACTGAATACCCAATTTTAATTCTTAAGGCTTAACTCCAGTCAATCCTTTTCATTGTTATTACTCTAACCTCATAAAATTCAAACTTGGTTATGTCATTTTCTACCAAAAATACCTTTAGTGGTTCATCTTTCAAAAGTGAAGGTGGAGTCTCATAGCTCCACCTTTTCAGTTTCCTGCTCCTTCTCTCCCTAATTGGTATCCCTAAGAAGATATCTTGGGTTCCACAGTGCTTACCTTCTGTATAGGTACCCTATGCTCCAACTGCAAAGCACTAAGGCTACGTGCTTTCATAGGACTGGACTATAAAGACTTATAAAGGTAAGGATCATTTCGGTTTTATTCATCCATGTGTCCTGAGTTCTTGTAACATACAAGTTGGTACTAACAAATTCTTCCTAAATGAATGAATGACTCTACACTTTTGGACTGGATGATCGTTTTGCCAGGAAAAGCTTTTTGCCTTCCTGCCATTGAGTAAATGCCAGCAAACATAACTTCTAGGCTTCTCAGTTTTATGTGGAAAAATTCATTTCCTAATTTGTTTATGTCTTAGTTTTTTAACATCTCATTATCCTTGAGATGAGGAATATATTTATAATTCTGAGATCCAGTTCAATTTCAACTTTTGGTCAAATAAGTATTATCACTTTTTATATACAATGGTGAAATTGCATCCTGGAAAACACATCACAACTATGAATAAATAAGTAGTCATCATTGAAATATTACTTAAAATAGCTCCCCTTCTACTTATTAAAATAGCTTTAAGGATAAATTAATAGAGGATTTTAGACTTCTGGCAAGAAAAGAATCAGGTGGGAGTTTTCATAGATTTTCCATTTTGTCTAATTAGATATGTGGCTCCTTAGTTATTGGTGTAAAAGTTTGTTTTGTGTTTCTTTAGGGAGGGAAGAATTTCATTTCCCAGAAATCCATTACTTCTAAGAAAGCAACTGATAAGGTTGCTTTGCGTTTTAAACATCAATAGTATGTATTTTAAGAGATGGATGGTTTTTAGAGATTTTTAAACTTAGCATCACATTTTTATGATTAACACCTGTTTTCACCTTTTAAAGGCCTAATATTAAAAAAATAAGATATTTTACATAGATAAATGCTCTCACAACAAGCACACACAAACATTAGTGCCCAAAAAATATAGCCTATGGATTACACAGCTCTCCAAGCTTCTCTTTCATTCATGGATCTATCATTCATCGAGGAACTCCTGGTGAGAGTCCGTCACTGAGCAGCACCTCATCACTGCAATCAGGCCAGTTCTGGAGCCCTGAGAACTTTGAATTCATACAGTATTTGAAACAGTATTATAAACATTTAAATTAGGTTGCAATAAACAAGAAAAAAATTGTGTAACCTTTGACACTGACATTTAAACATCTTCAGGAAATCTGTCTCCATGCAATTATAAAAATAAAGAAAATGGGCCAGGCATGGTGGCTCATGCCTATAACCTGGAACTTTGGAAAGCGGAGACAGGAGGATGGCTTGAGGCCAGGAGTTTGAGACCAGCCTGAGTAACATAGTGAGATCTCATCTCTATAAAAAATAAAAATCTAGCCAGGTATAGTGGCGAGTGCCACCTGGGTACCAGGGAGGCTGAGGCAGGAGGATCCCTTGAGCCCAGGAATTTGAGGGTACAGTGAGCTATGATGACACCACTGCACTCTAGCCCAGCCAAAAGAGTCAGAGTGCCGGTGCGGTGGCTCACGCCTGTAATCCTAGCACCCAGGGAGGCTGAGGCCGAGGCGGGAGGATTGCTCAAGGTCAGGAGTTCGAGACCAGCCTGAGCAAGAGTGAGACCCCGTCTCTACTAAAAATAGAAAGAAATTATCTCGACAACTAAAAATATATAGAGAAAAAATTAGCCAGGCATGGTGGCTACATGCCTGTAGTCCCAGCTACTTGGGAGGCTGAGGAAAACATATTTGATCATTGAGTTTATTTCAAGTGAAAATAAATCTCAAATAACTATTCAAACAGATGACATAGAAGTATTTAATAAAATATGGTAACTCATGATTTAGTTTTTCAGTATTAACATTTTGGTATTACTAATATATTTCTTTCCTATTTCTCTGCAATCTCCTTCCTAATTTAAATGGTAGTATACCTATATAATTAATATAAGAGGACCATGATTAAGAAGACCTCAGTTTTATGAAAAAATATGAAGTCATTTTGGAGTTGCAAGAATTATACTAACATAAGACAAAGTAGAAACAAACAAATTAAAGGACAGAAAACTTAGGACAGAATAGTGTAAGCTTACCAAAGTTCATACAGCAGTGTGTGGGTAAGTGATCTTGATTATCTGGTAAATTGCTCAATCTTATTTTTCATGTCTCTTCAGTATGAATAGACAATAACTATTTTTTCTTTCCTTGTCAATATATTTATTTATTCACTAAGAAAATATTGAGCATCTATTAAGTGCTACATAGTGCTATAGGTGCTGATCTGACTGGTATCAGGTTTTCTGTTTGTTTTTTAATGTGGGAATGAAGTATCAAAGACAAAAAAATTGTTGATTTTAAGGTATGCCAAAAGACTAAAAAAGGCAAAAAGCATATGCAAAGACATGTTCAGGAGACCTCATACTCAGAAAAATGCTAATAGAAGGGAATAGCTGGGCCGGGCGCGGTGGCTCACGCCTGTAATCCTAGTATAATGGGAGGCCGAGCCAGAGGATCGCTTGAGCTCAGGAGTTCGAGACCAGCCTGAGCAAGAGTGAGACCCCGTCTCTACTAAAATTAGAAAGAAATTAATTGGACAACTAAAAATATATAGAAAAAATTAGCCGGGCACGGTGGCGCATGCCTGTAGTCCCAGCTACTCGGGAGGCTGAGGCAGTAGGATCGCTTGAGTCCAGGAGTCTGAGGTTGCTGTGAGCTAGGCTGACGCCATGGCACTCTAGTCCGGGCAACACAGTGAGACTCTGTCTCAAAAAAAAAAAAAAAAAAAAAAGAATGGAATAGTTGGAATTTAGGACCAGCATGGGAAAATATGGCAGGTCTACCAGTATTCTCTCAACTTCCCTCCCTTTATCTATAATAGACATAATTTTTTTATAATACCATTTTTATCCACTAAAGAGAGATGTAACTGTAGAATCCTTTCAAACATAAAAAATTAAGTGTAGGTTCACATAAGATAATATCTATTTGCCAACTAGTACAAATGGGGACCCCCAAAAGAAGTTGTAACAGGTTGTTTAGGGCTTTCTGGTCTTATTCTAAAATCAATTACACAGCATAGAAACTTCTGTGTTGATTTTTTTCAAGAGTGATTATCCTACCTTCACCTATTATTTAATCTCCATATACTGCAAAAATAATTTATAAAAACTGATAAATATGCATATAAAATTAAACCTCTCTGCATTACAATAATTAAAAGGAATAAGTGCAAATAATCACAGGAAATAATGAAAAAAGCCTGACATTTTAAAGGTAATTCAGTTTCATTAATTTCAAGTACATATAGCAACTTGAACACTTAAACTAAGTGTTGCCAAGTAGAAGTCCCGCTGACCTGCCTTAATTAACAGAAAAGAATAATTTGTAATTAGCACATTATTTATATGAGAATGAGGGCTCCTACATGAGTTCAAGTGTTTGAAAACAATTTGATTCCTTAAATCCATCCCCCTGTAATCTTGATTTAATGAATAAATTGTTTAATTAATCTGAGATTTATTATATAAATTAGTGAGGTTTTATTCCAAAAAAAAAAAAAAACAGACAACAAAGGAAGATAGAGAAATGAGAAGTCGGAACAGTGTTTGAGGACTGTATATATGAAAGCCTAGATACATGATTTCAATTGATAAATAACCAACTAATAGTTAAAATAAATCAGTTAATTTCTAATTAAAAGCAGTTAAACTAATTGTCTAGTCTAAAGACACAGTAGCTTGAGTTCAGGTTGTTCTAGTGAAAAAACACTGAAGTCAAGGCTGAGTGAGGTCCTGAACATTTTTTTTACTCCAATACCAAATGCTTTTAAGCAAGTCATTTAATCTCTGTCTACCTGATAGGCAAAAGAAGGGGTCACAAAGAGGTCAGGATTATGTCCACATGATTCCAAACATCTGGATGAAACCTGAAAAATTTATCCATATATTTTATATGGAAAACATCTGTCCATTTGCATAATTTGTTTAGTTTTCATCCAGATGCTTATCATGTTGACACAACCTTCTTCTCTGTGTGACTCTTTTTATCTTTTGGGTGAATACTGATGCAGCCTCTTCTCAAATATTTTAATAGGTAAACCATAAATATAAAAGAGGAAATGTATTACAAACATTTTATATAACTTCAATGGATTTTGCTTTAAAGAATGTGTAGAATATAGTGGAAGTATTTACAATATTGACATCAAGGGACAGAAATAACATCAGCTAAGTGTGGTACATCAGTAAAATTGTATAATTTTATCATACAAATGTTGACGGGAGTATAATCTGCATAAATATAGGTGAAGAATCAGGATATTATCATCATGGTTAAACATTCTTTTGAGAAATTTAAGTGAAAGAAACTGACAATTAGTGTGGTTTATCCATTTTCATCCCTAGATAGCACTGGTCTATTCTGAATATCTATCTGAGTTTCTACAAATTTTCAGATGGTAACACAATCAGAAAAAGAAAATCTTCAAGATAAATAGATACTCCTAAATTAACTTACTTTAAAAAATTAAATGAAGGTATTGTTTTGTCATGTCAAATTTGCTGTCACTTGAACTAAAAAAAAAATCACTGAGAAATGTAAAAAATTAACAGACTGACTTAGGATATATTTTGCTTGAGTAGAAACTGATCCAATAAACTTCACAGAAAGAATAAAGTAAAACAAAAAAAGCACAATGGTCTTTCTGTGTGCTACTTTCGGCTGTGCCATGCCTGAGCAGAGGAAAAGAGTTTCACTCCTGTTGTTTATTGATTTTCTAGATTAAGAATCCCAGTGAGAGAATTGTAACAGACAACCATAAAATTATTTTTGGTGTGCTTATTTGCCTTTCCCTTGCATCTATTTGGCCTGTGCCTGTAGACAATTATGCGTTCTAGCCTAGACTCAGGTGCTAATAATGAAGGACAAATAGAATCATATGTGTAAACTTCCCCTTCTGATGAAAATTTATATTAACTTTCTGCCACTGTAAACAGAACTGCATAGCTCAGCGTCCCTGATGAATTGGTGATGAATTCAGTCATTTATATCCCAGGAATCTGTGCATTTATGGGAAAAGATGAAAACCGTCTGTATTGTGTAACCTTGCACTTTTTGAGTAAGAAAAAGAAAACACCAGCCTGTTTAGTTCATCACTTAAAGTGTGTAAATTTCAGCTCAAATACCAGATTTCTGCATGACTCTGTCAGTCTCCACTTTGGGGATCTGCGCCAATATAAACAAGCCAAACAGTGAAGAGTGCCATGTTATCGCTACAACTGTGAACTTATACACTTTCAGCCTTCCATAAAAATTGTTATGAATATCTTTACAATACAACAGAATCTTTGTTATATACTGAAGCCGGACAGTTTGACAGTTTGGCAGCTCTGTTGGAGAACAAAGTAATTTGGGATAGATAAGAACATGGCTAGTCTCTTTCTGACTAAAAACATTCCATCCTATTTTTAAAACTATACTTCCAAAACACTGTCAGATTTCTTTTTTAACAAAACTTTTCAGAGATAAGCTAGACTAATGAATGCAAAGATATGGAATATTGATAGAAGAGAATTTCTTATTTACAAAAAACCACAAGGCTTAACATTAGCACAAATATGCCTCAAGTATATTGAATGACTAAAAATAAATCCCAATATTTACATGTAGACTTTTTTTTTAAAGTGCTTTTGGTTTTGTCTTCTTAATATAAACATTTAGGTAAATACAGTTTTAAACCCTACAATTTAGAAATATATTGATGGCCTGGAAAACAAAACAAAACAAAAAACACAATGTTAAGCCTTAAGCCACAGATTCTTTCTAGACTCCATTAGATGTGGGAAATTCAAGTTAAAATAAGAAATGGCTATAAAAACTTGTTTCCAATTTATTAATATTAAACATTTATATACTTGTAGATTTCTTTCATTTCTCTAGGGCTGTTATATAAATGTGTATTATGAAATCTATTAAAGTACTTTTTTTCAAAATCTTGCCACATCCTTACAATATTTTAAGCAACTTACAAGGTCAATTTAAAAAATGATTATGAATTTTGCTGTTTTAACCACATAAGCAGAGATTTTGCATTACTAAAATATTGGAATATATGGTTAAGAAAAAGCATATTTTATTTTTACTTTAGCACTTAAATGTAACTGGATATATAACTTGTATTTGAAGAGAAAAGGCCTTTCAAGTTCATGTTTCACGGTTATAAGATTGCACACCTTTCATGATACACTTTATCTCAAAGTTGTCTGTGGCTGTTCCTATCACTCTGTGTGCATGACCTTTTAGTAAGCTGAAGAAGATACAGTTATCTTCTTTTCTGACATGCAACATCTATCAATCAACATGTTTTCATGTAATTTATTCAAGGCAAATAGCAGCTCCTAAGGCTAGTGAACCGCAGCACTATCCCAGTGATTTTGATTAAGAAATGATGTGCACGGCTTAGGTCAGAAATGAAAAATGCAGAGGAGTATTGATAAAGATGTATCAAAAACAGTAAAATGGAACCAAAGGACAAAATGAATATTTAAAAACATATATAGGCTAAGCATAACTAACCTTGATAACCTTGCTTAAAATCTATTGTAACAAATTTAGGGCATGTATAAATTGATGAAGTTCTAATGACACCAATTTAGTTTACCTTTTGTATCCGAGGCAATGCATCTGTAGTTCTGTTGGGTTAATTCACGTTTTCTCATTGAATCAAGAATGTAAATTAAGACAAAATGATTCTTTTTCAATTTCATGCTGAAGTAGCTCAAGTTAGTGAATGTAATTTCTCCTAACAAGAAAAATTTATCACTGTACAGCTCACTCAGTTACCTCCTGTAGTGAGTTGTGATATGCATTTATGGAAGAGAATGGATAAAAAGATTGATAAATGTGATAAAAGAATAGGCCTTCCTTCAAGAAAAGATAGGCACAATTAAATGACTTTTAACAATTCCTCATCTTTATTCCAGCTTATAGCATCTCTGCAATAATTGTACTATTATACATTACAATTACTTTTTACATGAAAACATTTTTTGTTTGCCTTTCTCTATGGTAGCAAAAACTCTTCTAAAAGGAGTAAAAAGGCTTATGTTCTAGTCCTAATTCTACTACTAAAGAGCTGATTACTTTGGGCACATAGTCTGTGAGGCTTCAATTTCTTCATCTAATCTCTCAAATCTCTGTACCTCTAGGGTTCTTGAATCTGTATGATTAATACTGTGGATAATGATATTTCTTAAAAGAAAAAACTTACTTTTTCTCTACAGATGTTTAATGTAGAAAATACATAAATATAAATAAATATAAATGAAGAACATACTCTTAAAGGAATGGGCCACACATATAAGTATATATATTTTAAAAGTAAATATATAATTTTTAATAGTGGTAAAGACTTTAGGTCCCATAATACAATAGAAAGAGTACTCAGATATCTAGGTTAGATGAGCTAAATTCTCACCTTTGTTTTACCATTAACTAGCCTCACTGACCATCAGCAAATCCTTGAACTACTCAAAGCTTTAATTTCTTATTTTGACTAGAGTATTTCCAATGGCTTTACATTCTTGATTTTTACTTTATTCATCAACAACTGTATTAATTCTTTTTGAATGTTTCTATTTATGGCAAAATTTTAAATAGTTCACCATCTTCTATATGCATATAATTTTGAATGCTATTTGTTAATTACTTAAGCAATCCTTCAACTTTAAAGCAAATTTTTTCTTTAAAAAGAAAGTTAATAAGGCCATTACATTGCACAAGTAAAAAGGTAAGTTAAAAGTGTTTTCAGAAAAAAAAGAATCAGGAGAAAAAAAGTTTTGAAATCAGAACAGACATCTCATTAGGTATGATATATTTGCTAGAGGTTAGCCACAGATTTAATGCTAAGCTTTCTAACAGCTCATATGAAGGGAAAAAATCATAATCAAATTACAGGGTTCATTGTGTAAGATGAAAGGAAATAAGTTACTTACAAAAAGAACTATTCCTAATAGTAAAATCTGAGTTTTATTTTTCCCCCATGGGACTTTAAGTAGCAAACAATGGAAAAGACACTAAAAACATTCCCTACAACATTGTTAAATAAAGTAGCAAAATAAATAGTTTGAAAAAATTACAATGTTCCTAAATTTAGGCTACTGGTATTAAAACCATTTTATATGGAGCCAATATAACAGTGGTACAGCTATCAGGCTATCAGTAGCAACCCTGAATTTAATCAGGGTTAAGTTTTAGAGGACTTAAAGAAGTGTGTATTCTGCATGCAATCCTCCATAATCACTCCTAGATAAGCTTCTGCAGGATCTTATGACTCCTCATAAATTGCAGTAGCTAATTTCTTCTAGGCCAGTGGTCCTCAAACTTGACCATGCATCAGAATTACCTTCAGAGTAATTGCTGAGCTTCATCCCCAGGGTTTCTGATTCAGTAGGTTTAGGGAGTGGCCTGAGAATTTGTATTTTTAACAAGTTCCTAGATGATGCTGTGGCTGCCAGGACTCACACTTTTGATAATTGCTCTTCTAGGTCATCAGTTAAGTACAGATCCAAAGGCAAATAACCAGAGTGTAAGAGATAACATCCTCCTAAGGAAAGAAAGATGCCCAAAATGGACACAAAAATGAAACAAAGTCACCCACCCAACAAAAAATCATACTGACATATGCTCCAAGACAAATTATTTGCAAAGTATGTCTATAAAATTAAATGAGATGATACTGAATGGCATATAATTTCTAACCAGTTAAAAATGTGAAGTATTGACTAAAATGTTTTCCTTTGGTATAAGAATAATTATTTTTTTCTGGTACTAATTAGATAGCTACCTATTAAGATCACTTGTAGTTCATGATAATTAATATGATGCCATCCTCATATAAACAGACTGTTATTATGCTCCCAGTTACTAAATGGTACTTCAGTGATGTTCCTCAATCTGACCTTTTATGTCTCTTTAAAGTTAAACATTTCCTATTTTCCTCTGCTTGCATTACACTTAACTAGATTGTATTGTAATTATTTTTTCCACATATATTTTCTTATTAGATCACTACCTTCCTGAACAATGACTGCATTTTCCTTTGCAATTCCATTTCCTAGAATAGTCAATAAATATTTGTCGAAATAATCTGAACAAGAGGCTCAAATGTTTTTAAGTGTATTAAATTCAAACCAATATGGAGTTTATCTAAGCATAGAAACTAAGCACAGTGAATGAAACGTGCACTTCTTGATGGTTATTTTAAAATTTATAAATTAAATTTGCAGCCTCTTTCTCCCAATATTAAAGGCATCCAAAAAAGAAAACCTTCTCTAAACAATGGATTCTGTGAGGTAGTAATTAAGATTTATAGTTAATCATTCTATAAAGCAAAAACATTTCAGCATATCTTGCACTGATAATAGTGGATGTTTGAGGGAATAAAGCACAGGACTTGAAGACAGACAGACCAAGATTCAAGTCAGTCTGTAGTCATTCAGTCTCTGCAGGCCTTTACTGTACAGCGCTGAAAATTTTTATCTCTGTTTCACCATCTATAAGTAAAGATAACAATATTGTCCTCATAATATTTCAAAGAATCATTCTGAGGATAATATGGGATGATGAACATAAATTTCATTTGAACACTATACAATTACTGTTATTTCTAGAAGAAAAATAAAATTTAAAGCACACAATCTTCAAAGCTACCTTTGTATATTTTCTTAGTTAAAAATTTTCAAAGAACTTTCTGTAGTCTAGAGAAATGTATTTTTTATTTGAAATAAAAATGCAAACACAATAGGAAAAATGAAAGCTGTTATTGAGTACACAAATAATTTAGCAAAATTTAAATTCTACTATGCTACTAGCAACATTCTTTTACTATGAGAATGTAACTAGTCTAGATTACGTCATTGTCAATAGGTAGATATTTTTTACATTCTAAAATTCACCTATCAACTTTGAATTCATATGGGTAAACTATTTTCTTTCTTTAATCCACCAAATTCTAATTGATTACAAGCTACTTGAAGTCAATATTACTATAGTAATTTATATGACTTTGTACTACCCACAGTATATTTATGGACATGTGTAAAATTGAGTGTAGTTAGTAAATCAAATGAACAAATATGCAGTGAGTTCACTGAGCTAGACTGGATATCACTGGACATTTAAAGAGTTTAAAACATTTCAAATCCTTTCAGAAATTTAAAATTTATGTTAACACTACATATATAACTGAAAAGTTAAATAGCAATTTAATATATAAGTAACAATACAAGAAGAAGAGGGATGGTTATAAGACTATTTAATAATACATTTCTTTCAGCTTTAGTAATTTCAAGTCTTCAAATGAGCATTCTATGCATTTGCTAAAGTTATAGGTAGGAACTAGTTCAATGTATGACAAATTGTACACTTTTTCACATCCTAAAACTCAATTCTATACTTCTACTATTAAATTAACTAGTAATTTTGGTCATTATATTTTGTTAATCAATCCCTAAAAGCAAAATTTCCAAAACATTAACTATTTTCCCTCTCTGCCTTTTTGCTACTCTTATCAATATATATGTTACCTTTTGTTTATGAGATGAAAATAACGGCACACTCTATAAACATATAATGCATTGTACTGGCATCATTCTCTACTTTAAGTATTTTATCCTTAAAAGTCCAACTTAATTAAATTTTAATTTTTTTTGTATAATTTCCTAAAAATTGGAAGACATCATTTGAGCCATAAACAATTGATATTTTGCAGCACAGCAGAATGAAGCTTAGTATTATATTAGTAGTAGACACTCTTGCCACATTTATAGGTTTTCATGATAAACAGAAATTTATATTTTTCCTTTCATGAGTATAAACATAATTATTTTCATTTTTTAAAATAGTTGCTATTGATAAGGGAACAGTCATACTATATAGGGATTATTATAAGTAGGTTTTTTAAAAACATAAATAAGCTAAGTGCAGTTGCATGTGCCTGTAGTCTCAGCTACTTGTGAAGTGGAGACAGAGGATTGTTTGAGCTTAGGAGTTCAAGTCCAGCCTGGACAACATAGCAAGATCCTGTCTTTAAAAAAACAATAATATGATTTTTAACAGTAAATCAATAAATGTTTATTTATTTTGCAAAATGCTTTCACCATTTTTGTTATTCAATCCTATTAACATACTTTTAAGCTAAAGGAAGTGTCCTACCAGAATAGTATATAAAATTTGATCTATGGAAAGACAGTTTCTAAACCTGCTCTGTGAAGTTTAATTAGTTGAAGAAAATATACTTCATCTACTAAAATTCTAATTTAACAAATCAGGAAATATTTACTATCTAATAAATATAGAATTTCGTCCCAAGTCCCAATAACTGACTGCTCCATAAAAGCAATCACTATATAGAAAATAAAAATGTATCAAAGTTTGCCGAAAGTCTGTGCTAATAAAAAGGAAAATTTGTTGGCTGAGAAAAATATAATATAGCAGTTACTATAATACTTGGAACTCTATTGAAAACTTAAATATTAGTAGAAACACTATTATAACAAAAATATTGTATTTGCTATTTTCCTTAGGATCTTGTAATGAAGCATATCTTGGAACAGCCTGGGATTTAAGGGCTGCAGGGATATACAAGCCTCTGGACCCACATGCTGACCTGAAGGCAACCAATACATTCCAGTGCACATCAAATTTTAACTTTGATCAAGTATTCATAAAAGCTCCAGGCTTGTTAGATTTTGCAGTTTGTATAGTTGTAAGGGGTAAAGTAAGAAATGAAAACTTTCAGGCTCTTTTTGTAGTAGACATGATGGGATAGTAGTGGTGGCTGACTGGACATTTAACACAACCTTCCAATAAAGAACTCCATGAGAATGGTGAACATTACTGTTGACATAAAACCATGCCACCTGTAATTATTAGAATGAGAAGGTGAATGTTTCCAAAATGTAAGCGATGAAAACTAAAGAAAAAACAAAACTGATAGAGTCTTTGTTTAAGGGCAGAGGGGAAAGATAAGTTAAACATCATTCCAGATGTATTGTTTTATAGAAATATAGAAACGTGTCATAAATTTTTACCACTAGGTTGTCTCATGTAAATTTCAATAGCATGAGTCTATGTTTATACCAAATATTAGATCAGTTTCAATATTTAAAATTATAATATTTCAGAATTTGTAATATTAATTTTATATAAGTAATTTTGACTGAGGAGCAAAGATATCTTCCATTGTACTTTAAAACTTTTGATATTCTGTAAAATATGGATTTTTATTTTCACTTTCTTTACAGTAATTACAAGTGGTTTGAAAAACCATGATCTAAAGTACTTTAGTTCTCATTGTGTATTCCAGTTTTCCTGCATGCTGGCAAAGGATAAAGAAAGAAATATTACTTCAATAGTATTATAGTCTGAACTTGAAGCAAAAATTGTGACATTACCGAATTACAACTTAGGAGTAATTTCAAGGAAGTTTTTTCTTTTCAAATTATGTTATAAACATTCTAAGTACACAATTCGTTGATTTTTTTAATGAAATGATGCTTTATATCACTTTGGGCAAAGTGCCACTTAAAATTTACTTAGTTATTGCAACTTTAAATTGGCAAAAAAAAATACACATCTATAGACATTTTTAAATTTTATAAATTTAAAAATTTTTGTTGTTGCTGTTTTTTTTTTTTTTAAGACAGTCTCACTCTGTCACCTAGGCTAGAGTGCAGTGGCATCATCACAGCTCACTGCAATCTCAAACTCCTGGGCTCAAGTGATTCTCCTGCCTCAGCCTCCCGAGTAGCTGGACTATAGGTGTGCACAACCATGACTGGTTAAATTTTCTGTTATTTGTAGAAAAGGGGTCTTGCTCTTGCTCAGGTTAGTCTTGAATTCCTGGCCTCCAGCAATCCTCCTGCCTTGGCCTCTCAGAGTGCTAGGATTACAGGCGTGAGCCACTGTACCCACCTTTTAAATTTTAATAAAAAAATTCCAACAATCCTCTAAAAATAATTCTCTTGTATTTTAAAAGTATGTTAATCCAAAAATCCCGATTCTGCCACCATAAAAAGAAAAACTATTGACATCAGTGGAATCATAGAACATGTTTTCTGTGAATCAAAGACAAATAATAATCTTTGATGCTTAGATAATTCCTTCCTGTGGTAACATCCTATCAGAAAACTTAATGTTTCCAACCCCCATTCCCCGACAAAAAGAAAGAAAAAGACCAAACTTCCCCTGAGTCTTTCCATGATGCAGAAAGCATCGACAGAGAGTCACAAATTTTTCTTAGAGATCATGTTTTGTTTGCATAGAATTTCTCAGTTTCCTTTAGTGAATCCACTCTGCTGTGTGTGTTTGTGTGTGTAAGTGTGTGTGTGTAAGTGTGTGTGTGTGAGAGAGACAGAGTTCTGTATTTATTTTATCTCTGTATAAATATACTTAGTATTTTGTACATAGATGACAATTTATGTGCATTTCTCTATGGCTTCTTGTTTTTGTTTGTTTTTCTTTTTGTTTTTATAAATAGACTTTATTTTTTAGAGCAGTTTTAGGTGTACTACAATATTTAATGAAAGATACAGAGATTTCCCATATACCCCCTGCCTGCACACATTCATAGTCTCCCCATTATCAACATCCCCCACCGGAGTGATATATTTGTTATAAATTCTGAACCTACATTGACACGTCATTATCGCCCAAAGTCCATAGTTTACATTAGTGTTTACTCTTCGTGTTGTACATTCCATGGGTTTGGACAAAGTATAATGACATGTATTCACCATTATAGTAACATAGAGAGTAATTTCACTGCCTTAAAACTCCTCTGTGCTCTGCCTATCCATCATTCTCTCCCTACTCAGCCTGTGGGAACCACTGAACTTTTTACTGTCTCCATAATTTTGCCTGTTCCAGAATGTACTATAGTTGGAATCGTACAGTATGTATCCTTTATAGATTGGCTTTTATCACGTAGTAAAATGCATTTAAGTTTACTCCACGTCTTTTCATGGCTCGATAGCTCATTTCCTTTTATTGCTGAATAATATTCCATTGTCCAGATATACCACAGTTTATTTATTCATTCACCTACTGTAGGACATATTGGTTGCTTCCACATTTTGCCATTTATAAGCAAAGCTTCTATAAACACCTATGTACAGGTTTTTTTGTGAAAGTAAGTTTTCAACTCTTTGAGATAAAAAGAAGTGCAGTCACTGGATCATATGGTAAGAATTTGTTTAGTTTTGTAAGAAACCGCAAAACTATCTTCCAAAGTAGCTATACCATTTGCATTCCCACCAGTAATGAGTGAGAGTTCCTGGTGCTCCACAGCCTTGCCAGCATTTGGTGTTGTCAGTGTTCTGGATTTGGGCCATTCTAATAGTAAGTGTGCAGTGATATATCATTTTAATTTGCATTTCCTTCATGACATATGATGTGGAACATCTTTTCATCTGCTTATTTGTCATTTGTATCTTCTTTGGTGAAGTGTCTATAAAGGTCTTTGGCCCATTTTTTAATCAGATGGTAAATACACTGTTCATCTTTAACCTCCACCTAGTGAATTTCCCAGTTAGAAATGAAGGTTTATTTTTTGTTTGTTTCTGGGCTTGAGGTAGGTGAAAACAGCCATAAGATATGTCTCTCTTTTTCCTTTCTACTACTCTCACTTTTGATCCAACCTAGTGGTTTTGAAGTCTAAGAAGATAGAGTAGGAAATCATGCAATAGAAGAATGGGAAAGACTGGAAAGGAGGAAAAAAGGAAAGCAGTAGGGACAAACTATGGAATTAAAGGATCAAATAATAAATAAATAGAGTCAATTTCACAGTCCTTCTGGCTAACTCAAATACTCATGTAGTTAGATGAATAGACCACTTCCAAGCTGTAACCAAATCCTTATTGTTTTATTTCCTGTTGATTTAAAATAACCAAGATTAGAGTCTGTTTTCAGCAAAACAACTTACATAAATTGGTGTTATTATCCCTTAATTACTTTTAAAAAATATTAAAATAAAAATGGAAGTGACTATATTTTCCATAAAATTTAATCTTAATCAAAAAAGATATATACTTTAAAATGTGGATTATAAAAGCTCTGTATAGTGGAGATATCTAAAACGTTAAAAAGTTTCTAACTTCTGAAATCAAGATTGATTATCATTTACAAAGTGCCTAAATATCTCTGACAAAATGATTTGAAACAGATACAGCATCTGTTTTTGCAGGTGGAGTAACCTAATAAAATCTTAGAGCACACAGTGGCTTTTATTCTTTATTTTTTTTCTATCAATCCTTCAATAGTGTTCATATTTCACAGTATTGTTTTCTTAAGCCTCCAGGTTTGTGAGCTCATTAACAGGAAGTACGTCAAGCCTTCTAGAAGCTAGTTAGTAATATAATTTCAGAAGTTATAAAGTGGTTGTCATAAAGGCTCAATGAACATACAGCATTTAAATGCTAGGTAATTTAAGGAATACTTAGGTTTTGAAATGCATTTGCCTAAATTTCATCAAAAGTTAGACCACAGATAGAGCTTAAACCTCAGACTCACTAAATTAATAAGTTGGAGTAAAGGTTTTTGTTTGTTTTTAACTTTTAATAAAACCATGACCATTTTCTTACTGACAAATGTGAGTTTGTCAAGTCAGCAAAATTGAGCTTGAAGATTAGTGCTCTGAATAAAGTTCAAAGTTAAAACCTGCATAAGATGCACATGCACATTTAATTCTAATCCTGTGGTGTCTATGAACCACATAATCTCCAAAAACTTGAGTTTTAAGCAGGTAAATCTGCATACATGAAGAGCCATTCTAGTTTACAAGTATATTTTTGACTTATTATAGTAGATTAACAGAAAGTATAAGGAGCCTATCTATGTAAGTGTGACCTCCCTCAAATGACCCTTTCTAAAGTGTCAGTTTATATTTACATGGTTCAAAATATGTTTTGATTACTGACTCTGCATTACATTCTCATGAATAATAGTAGCAGCGGCGGTAATAGAAGTTGTTATTTTATTAATGGTACTATGGACTCCATTTTGTAAATGAGGAAGCTAAGTCTTTGGGACTTCAGTGTAACGGACAAGATTATGGAGCTCTGAAGCTACACCACCTGGGTTTATATTATGGCTCCACCACTCATTAGCTGTGAGAGCCTAGACAATTTATTTATCAACTCTACATGTCGTGATATATTTCCATCTTTGTATATCATATTTCTATAAATGAACAGTATTCATATTAAAGGGTGGTTGTGATAATTACATAAGGCGGTATAAGCGCTTAAAATAGTACCGGGAGTGTAGAAAGTGTTCAATGAGTATTTAATATTCTTTTTCTCCTCCTTACTCCTCTTATTGTTATTAGCACGATTATTACTATTTTCATCAATATTACACAGCAAATGTAATATTGCCAGGAATTGAACTTAATTCTTTAGGGATGCCAATGTGCACAGACTTAAACAAATACCCTGAAATGTCTCACTAAATATTTGGATTACATGTTTGTTTAAAAATTCAGAAATATACATCTGTCACATTCTTTAACTTTTTAAAACTATTTTTGAAAATGTGTTTTACTAAGACAAGTGTTTTAATTTAGGAGAAATTTAGGCCTCTATTTATACTGAACGTTCTTAGTATTTCAAATTCTACCACTGAACTTCAATAATACATAACAAGATTAAGTTTTGTTTTTGCACCATTCAGGTTCAGAGATATTGATGTGAGTTACTTTAAACCATATGTAAGTGGTATTTTTTTACAAAAAATTTCTAAAA
>NW_012149729.1:10572618-10574991 GCF_000956105.1 Propithecus coquereli
AGTAAAACTGGGTATTTATTTAAATCCAGAGTATGTAGTACCTTAACATTGATATTGTTCTAACCAATATTCATCTATATAGCAATTGGAAAATTCTGTACAATTAAATAATAACCTAAAATGCATTCTTTATAGGTAACTTCCTTGTGATATAGAATGCATAATGATTTTGATTATATTTCTCTATTAATGCAACTTGTAAGATCTAAAAGATACTTTCTGCAGGCACAAAATATTATTATCTATGATGGCTGTTGGTTAATAATGACAGAACTAAGGATTAGTCAGGTGCAATTTGGGATATGATTTCTTAAGCATCTATTAACAATAAAAGATATTCTATATCAATTTTATATTAAATCACAATTTTATTTCCAAAAATGTGAACAATGTTATCATTACTCTGAAAGAAATGCCTTAAAAATATTTTATTCTCATATATTTGTTAATACCTTACAGTTTACAGATATTAGAAAGATTCTGATTCATTCTTGGCAAACCCTGTTAGTGAGCCCAGGTGTATAGTATATACTGGTTATTTTACCACTGGATTATATTCTAAAATAATAATATCTGTATTATTAATGCACTAAAAAGTTAAAAATAACTGTTTTAGCCTCCTATTTTATAGTGGTAACTAAATTTGGAAGATATAGTTAAAATTTCAAAAAGTCAAAATACACACATACAAATACACAAATTCTCTTGACTTTTGGTGATGTCAGGAGAGCACAATGTGATTAGCAGAGAATTCTAATTTACCCTAAAAAGATACCACTGCAATTAAAAAGTTCCAAACAGCACCTTTGGTAAGTTTTATTAAAATTACTTTAAAAGCTAGCTTTGAATATGAGGGCTGGTACAATTTAACAGAGAACAAAAATGTTTATATCTATCTGCATTCATTCCACAGAGCAAGGTAAGAGTACGTGTAATGGAGGACAAAAAAAGCAAAAAAACAAATCTTCAAAAGATGGAAATGGGGGGGAAGAGACAAACCACTGAGAATGCTGGTACACTCTTCTATTTCATCATGATTAAGACATACTTTGTTCTCATTCTTATATTTACATTTTGCAAAACATAAAATCATATGTAGTTTTAATGCCAAGCCAGGACGAATCAGATTGATGAGAAAAAAAATCTCAAATTACCTTCAATTAAAAATCAATATTTGGTATAACAATTGAGTAAACTGCTATCTCTAAATTTAAAGAGAAAAAAAGAATACAGCATTTAATTATAAAACATAAATCCTAATCTTTCCTAGCCTCCCTAACATGGAGAGGATTCCAAATGTTAACATTGTTCAAAGCATGGAGTAGGACTTCTGGGCTAACTGCCAATTCCTATTAGAACTATTTTCTCCTCAATCACTAGTTCAAGCATGCATGATATCGCAATGCATAAATAGTAGCACAACAAGTAGGAAACACGAGCCAATCTCTCTCTCTTGATCCTCCTGTTATGTTGAGTACTAATAGGATTTAATTTCTAGAGTACTGCATGTAGTTTTGGGACCCTGCCAACTAGGAAGAATATATGTAACTAAGAAAGGAGAGTAATAAATGGTGATTAAGTTAAAATTGGAACCCAAGCCTTAGTGACCCCCTTTTTAAGAGCAGGTCTGGAATATTTTCAACATCAATGACAACAGAAAACTTCTCAGACAAGGGGTTAATGGTGCTATAGCCCAGGCCTCATTACTGACAACTTCTAAACAAGCTATTTCGATATATATAATTTCTGAGATAAACTGCAAAGAATAGGCCTGGGATGAATTCACCTGAGCCAGGGAATCAGACACTCTGGGGAGCATCTTGGCGAGGACTTGATCATAGCTTTAAAAAGGTAGAGAAGCAGGACTCTAATTGCAGAGAGGCAGTAGAGAACAGTGATTAAGTCAACATTAATGTCAATTAATGACAAAAGAATTAATTCTTTAGGAAGATACTGGTTGTTCATCTGAGTGGAAAGTCTTTACTTGTACTACTCCTCCAGTAGAAGCTGTTTTAATGTCACACTTTGGGGGACATTTCTTAGCTTGTCACTGTAATTCTGAATTGATCCTTACAGTTCTTAAACTCTGTTTATTGTGACTCAAAGGTTTATGATAGTTAGATTGGCTATGCAGAATTAGATATCATCAACATTTCTCAGGACTGGTTAGGTTATAAGTATAGATTTAAATGTTCTTTGAGATTTTTAGAAATATAAAGTACTTCTCTGGAATTATTTCCAAAATAATTTTTAAAATGTACAGATAAATATGTATATGAGCAGGAAGGAGGGCACGTAATAAGCTTATCTAAAAAAACTCCAAAATGAAATGTGGTGATCATATTTTCTATCTGTACAATCACTGAGGTTACT
>NW_012149729.1:10577950-10579940 GCF_000956105.1 Propithecus coquereli
GCCCCTAAAAAATGTGTCTGCTTTGTAATTGCTTGACCAAAATATTATGGAAAAGGAGACACTGTGCCAATATCTGGGCCTAAATGCTAAGGTACTGTCAGCTTACAATTCTAGCTTCTTGAAATGCTTATTCTTGGAACCCAGTCACCCATGCTGAGAGGAAGCTCAAGTAGCCCTGTGTAGAGGTCCATGTGAAGATGAACTGAGGTCACCAAGTGACAGCCAGCACCAACGTACCATCTATGTGAGTATGTCATGTTGAAAGTGAGTCTTTCAATTATAGTGAAGCCATTTCAGTACTTAGCAGAGATGATCTATTCCTGCTGAGTCTTGTCCAAATTGCAGATTTGCATGCAAAATTAATGACTGTCATTGTTTTAAGCTACCAGGTATTGAGGTGGATTTTTAAACATATGTATCAATAGACAATAAGAATAAACTATTAACTCCACATTTAGATACCGTAAGACCTTCATCAATAATTAGTGTTACTCTAATGCTACCAAACTTACTAACTACATTTACAAAGATTCAAAAGCTGAAACAATGTTTGATATAAACATTTAGCTTCCCCCCAAATCTATCGCAAATCTCTATTCATACAATATTTGCCTACTGTTTGAAATACTTTAAATTAATTCTTGTATTTGGTAGTAGTAATGAAATGGCTACTATTTGCAAAGCACTCTTGTTAGGATACGGGAGGAGAAAAAATGTTTGGTTATAACACAACATAGATGAAAAAATAAGAAAAAAGTTTCATGGAGGAGGTGGCATTTTAATTGAGCCTTAAATGATATGTAGGATTTGGACATGTAAACATAAGAGGGGGAACATTCCAAACAAAGGGACAAATTCAAAGGCACAGAAACATGAACTAAATTTATATTAGCAATTTTTAAAAGTACATAATTTTCTAGACTAGGCAGGGATGGTATGGGATGTGAAGCAGATGAGCTTTACGTGGAAACTATTAGGCTAATACTCCTTGGAAGTAGTGAAGGGTCTAAAACAGGAATGTGAAAAATATGGCTTGTGGGCCAAATCTAGCAAGCTGTTTTTGTAAATAATGTTGCACTGGAACATAGCCAGGTCCATTTATTTACATATTGTCTGTGGCTGCTTTCAAGCTACAAAGGCAGAGTTGAGTAGTCGCGACAGAGGCCTTATTAAGTAGAAAAAAATTCTCATCTTCCTTCATAGGAGATCCTTCCTTCTCAGAGTATCCTCATATATGAAATATGTACATATTTATATAGCAAAAGATGAGTCTTAAGGCAGAGTTATATTACATAGAACGTCTTTTAAAATATATTGCCCTATAGCAACCCACTGTACTTAGATATCATCTTTAAATATTACACTGCCAATCAGGGTTATACAATTTTTTAATAAGTAGATTTATTTCAACAGTGCCTCACTACCATATCACATGTGACACTTAAGAATTATTATAAGTATGCCCTAGAAAAGAAAAATTGTCCTGGCTACCTTATAAAACAATATCTTTAAAAATATTAGTTATATCATGTCCATCTAAAACTTTGTAATTGATTTACTGTTCATCATGTCTCAATATATAGAAAATAGTATTCCACTTACTTTTAATTTCTCTACCCATATTTCCAAAATTGTGCTTCTGTGTACAGAAATGTCTCCTATCTATGACTCCTACTTTAAAAGCAAGTATTATTTTCAGCTGTGAAAACCTATCATGTTTTTCTGTGTGATTTTTCTGAGCAAATCTGTATACACTGTTGATTTCATGCCACAAGGACTCTTCTTATTTAAAGAAGTATTTACTGTTTGCAATGATGTCCAGAACTTGTAGATCTTTACAAATAACCTATTTTTACAAAAATCCTTCAATACAATTACATTACATTTTTAAAGAAATAGAGCCTACCATTTGAAAAACAAAAAACACTACTGGAAAGTTTTCTAGAAGAGGAACAATTCCATATTCACAGAGAAAAAGTTTAAGTTGGTG
>NW_012149729.1:10579990-10581730 GCF_000956105.1 Propithecus coquereli
CTGACAACACATAGAGATTCATCCACAAGATGTGAAATACTTCAGTGGGTTTTAGTTTTTGTTATTAGATCAGGTTAAATTAATTTTCAACCACATTCATTATCCAAAGCTAGAGAATACTGGGAGTTAAGTGGCTCACCCACATCCTAGTATTTATTGAAAGACTAATGTCTACAATGATTCTGTAATCATCACAGTCAACTTTGTAGAGCAATTTCTCACTGGTGGGCCTATGATCCTTGACATCAAAAGGAAATCTCTCTATTTTTCTCTCTCTTTCCATACACACACACACACATATCCATATGTGTGTGTGTGTGTATACACATTTAATTTCTAGAGTGCTGCATGTAGTTCTGGGACATACAGTTTCAGGATATATATATCTAAAAGCTATCATAGAAAATAAATGTATATATGTCTATGTAGATATATAGCAAGTATATGGAAGACAGAAGGCATAGTAATTAAGAATACAGGTCAAAATGCCTGGGTTTAAATCCTTGCTTTACCACTTAATATGTGGTATCTTCCTTTCATTTAGGAGGATTATCTAATCACCCTTTGCCTCAATTTTCTCATCTTTAAATTAGGCAATATACCTACACTTAACCTCCAGTGTCACCAAGAGGATCAAATGAGACAATACATGAAAAGTATTTAGAACATTGTCTACAATAAAGTAAAAAGTCAATATATGTTGGTGAGATGACAATGATTATGAAGAAACAGGAGGGGGAGAAGGAAAATACTTACTCTTGGCAAATGTCTCAATGGTCATTAACTAGTTTGAGGGAGGCAATGATAAAAATTACAAAAACAAAATTTTCTTTTGGCTACCAACCTTTCCTAGCTCTCTTAAATTCAAGTTCAAGGGAAATGTGCAGCTGGGTGTTAAAGTGACCAAGATTCTCTCAAATGTGTCTCTATTATTTTCTGTTCGATTAAGTACAAGGTTTAAGAATAGGAAATTAAGGGAAGGCGCAGTGGCTCACACCTGTGATCCCACCTGTGATCCCAGCGCTTTGGGAGGCTGAGGCAGGAGGATCAGGGGGATTGCTTGAGTCCAGGAGTTGGAGACTAGACTGAGCAACATAGTGAGACCACATTTCTAAAAAAAAAAAACAGAAAAATTAGCCAGGTGTGGTGGCATGCACCGGTAGTCCCAGCTACTGGAGAGGCTGAGACAGGAGGATCACTTTAGCCCAGGAGTTTGACGTTGCTGTGAGCAATGATGATGCCACTGCACTGTAGCCTGGGTGACAGAATGAGACCCTGTCTCAAAAAAAAAAAAAAGGAAATTAATTCTATGACAAATATTATAGAAAGAAGCATATGTCTGGTTTCGATATGAATATAAAGATGAGGAGTAAATAATAGAATTCAGTAATATTCAGAATGATCAGAGTATGATGGCTGAAAATAGGCACAATGCCATTAGTTGGATGGTCTAATGTGAACAACTGACCAGATATTAGGCAACTCATTAGTTAACAATTAGTGAGTTTCTGGGGTAAACTATATTGAGATAGTTATGCGAAGTTTTTATTTCTGACATTCCAAGCAAAACTTACTATATATTTGTTTCTGAAAAAAACAGGGATAATAATAGCATAACTAAAAATTTGTGTTTAAATATATGTTTACATTATTTTCAATTGATGAATTAATTTTTAAAAATAAATGTACTTTCAAAAAAGTTTCTCTTTAGATTGACACTTAATAATAGTAAATTCCCCC
>NW_012149729.1:10595123-10597710 GCF_000956105.1 Propithecus coquereli
GAGCAAAGATGAAGGGACAGCTCTGATTCTCTCGGGGCATTTGAATCTGTGGTTAGGCAACCCCACAGGTAGAGTGGTATAGGACAGGAGCAGGTCACAGGGCATGGCAGTGCCACAGGGAGGAGCTACAAACAGAAGCAGTCGTTTTAGATGCAAAAAGAGAGGCTAAGTGAAGACTGGGATTAGATAAAAGCTTTACTAAGAGTTCTTATGTGCAAAATTCAAAAGTAGAAAGAACAATCTTCAAGGAATTTAGTCTTCATTAACTATGCTCTTTCGTTAAATAAATGAAATACTTATTGAACATTTATTATATATCAGATTGTGTTAATCGAAAACTGGAAGTTGAATAATCCTGTGTTTTCAAAAAGCTCACAATAGTTTACAGGGGACAGATATATAAAAAGGTAATTTTGATACAATATAACATGGATTTATGGTATTTTTGTGGGAACAAGGAGGAATAATACTTAGTTGGGAAGAATTGCTTGATATTTAACTAGAACAAGATGGAGTTATTCCAGGTAGGGGATGGCATGAACAAAAACAGGCACTATGGCCTGGAACAGTATATAGTGTGGGGAACTACAAGCAGGATTGCTAGAAATTAAGCTATAAGCCGGAAAGTATGAAAACATTAGGCTGGGTAAGTAACTTGGCACTAAATCATTATATGATGTTACTCTAAGCAGCTTGGATTTTATCCTGAAGGCAACAGTAAACAAAGATTTTCTTAAGCCAAGGAATAACATGGCAACAACTGCATTTTATATATATACAGTAGAACCAGAATTTGATTCTGGATTGGATGGACGTGGGAAATCATTAGAGAATCTGAGCAATCAAAAATGTCTCCTAGGCTTCCATATAGAACTTAGAGAATTTTAGAGGAGAAACACTTTGGGAGAATTATAAAATGTTAAGTTTCATAGGTGATCCATTTAAAGTAACTATGATCATTAAGGGAAGATTCTAATAAACAGCTGTAATTAAATAAGCATGAAGCTTTCGGTAGAGGTGATAGCTTGGAAATAGAAAAGTCTGGGTTATTAACGCATGTATACATAGTAGCTGAAACTATAAAGGTGGATGAAATCATTGTGTATATGCCCTGCACTGCAGAACACCAATAGGCTGAAGACAACGCCTTTGGGGAGAAGTAGAATTTAATGGGCAGAAAAAGAGGAGACAGAAAACAAACAGGGGTATGTGAACCATACCAGGAGATGGAAATGTTCTGAAAGCCAAGAATGGAGAGATCCAAGAAGGGCCCTCCAAAACAGACCCATCCAAAAGTTAATGCTTTCTGATACCTTACCAGTAATACTTTTTAAAAATGACAATGTTAATAAGAAGAAAATATCTATTATTCACAAATTCTTTCTGATTCTCCTAATTTTCTATTTCTGTTTTCTTGTTCCCATGCTCCTCACACCCCAATGTGTGCTAACTATTGAGAAGTATGGAATGTGATTGCCAATTAGTAACAACAGAGCCTGTAAACAAGGAAGATGTTGAGAAGTAGGATGGAATGAGTGTGAGTTTTAACTCCTCTCAGTGAGATAGTTCCAAATTACTATGTGGGAAGTAAACCACATTTGGACTTGTTCCCCTTATTCAGGTTTGATTATGCAGTTAGTGGCTTATCCTCACTCTTCACTTTTCTTTCCTTCTGTTACTCCCTCTTAAACAATTTTGGGGTTTTTTGGCACTTCTTTCAAGGGTAAGTGGGGAATAGAAAATAAATTCAATTCAAGCAATATACTTATGTAAATGGTGCTTATATTTTTACATGAAAACTCAAAGCCAGATATTCAAAATGAGTATCACGTTTGTTTTGACTGCCGACCCAAAGCAGACCACCACCACTCCTCCTTCTAGTAGTAGCCAAGCATAACAAGAAACATAAGCAACCAAAAAACCACACATAAAACAAATCCTAAGGAATGTATGCAGAAGCTAAATAAACAGTGGAGGTCACCAAACACATGCACTGTCAGGAAAGGGGGAATTAAATCTATGGAAAAAGAGAAACCACCTGCCAATTTCAAATAATTCCACTCCAGGAACTGACCGTGGTGAGCCTACTTGCTGATCCTAGACAGTCACCACTCAGACTTTCTATGCTTTGAACATTAGCAATAACAATCTCAAATTTCATGCAGTGCAGAGCTTAGCACACAGGTGTTATAATCACAATTTCAATTTTGAAAAGTGTCTTCGCCCTATTTAGAAAATAGTGAGCTGTTTGTGATATTTGGAATTTGGGAAAGACAGAAAGAAAACCTTAAGCTTGATTCTCTGTGCCACTGATGTCAATTATCTCTATTCCTTCTGTTAAATTACTTCTGAAATTGATAATAACTCATTATTTGGCAACTATCCCTACAATATGGAAAGAAATAAGAATCTGACTGGAGTTTTGAAGAAGTTACAACATAACTGTTCTATCTTTAAAATTTTTCAGCGATACGTGACAGTTTACAAATCCCAGGCAGAGCTCAGGATTGGGGAAAGCACTAAACCCATTTACTATATCAAGAATGGAATCAGAAAAGCTCTAGAGTATTATGGAATAAGTGTAGCA
>NW_012149729.1:10597760-10599021 GCF_000956105.1 Propithecus coquereli
TTAGCCAAAGTGCCATATTAGATACTCTTCGTGAAATTGTGAGAAATACATTGTTGAATGAGAAATTGACCCTGCCTTTAATATATTTAAAATGTATTGAAGAATACAGATGAGGCAGAAGAGAAATGCCATAACAGGTACAAACACAGTAATCCAGAAGAGTGAGTGGTCAATACGGGCATAGGGACAAAGGAAAGCTTCAAGGAATTAAAAAATACTTAATATCACCCTTGAAAAAGACTGAATTTTGGCAATTAAAAAAAGGAAACAGAAGGACATACCAGGGTGAAAGAAGAACATACAAAAGGCAATGGAATAGGAGCTCCAGCAATATTTTAAGAAATATAAGAACACAGGGGAAATATTGACCCTCCCTCCCCCTACCCCCAGGGAAAGACAAAAATGGGGAGAAGGAGGATGGTAAGGAGGATGAATTGGAAGTCTAATTAGATTTGTCTGTTGGGGAAAGATGATAAGATGAATTATGTATCATTAAAAAATATTCTATAGGCTATATAAAGCCATAGAAAGAGAAAAAAGTGCCACAACTGGACTGATTCATTAACAAGAAGTCCCTGGCATCAGTATGAAAAACAAACAGATTTATTCCTTCATTCATTTGTCCATCCAATAAATAGAGACCTAATATCTACTACATGCCAAGAATGAGGTCAGATGTTGGGAATACAATGAACAACCAAAATAGTCTCTGATCTCATATATCTTATAGGATGCTGAAAAGACAGATGTTAATAAAATAACCACATGAACAATGTATAATCAGAAATAGCGATAAGTGCCATTAAAGATCCTTACAAGAGGACTTCATTTGCTTTAGAAGGCTAAGGAAAGTTCTGAAAAGAGGGGTGCTTTAGTTATAATCTGAAAGATGGATAGGAACTAGTCTGGTGTGTGTTTGTGAGCATTTGGGAAGTGGGGGACAGGGAAAATCATTCCAAGGAGAAAAAAGATCTTGAACAAAGATCTTATGGTACAAATAAGACACTATTAGGCAAGTTGGAGCTGAGAGAGTGATGGGGAGAGCATTCTGAAATTAGGTTAGAGTCGGAGCCATGCAGAGAGCCAAGAGACAATTTTGTTTTTGTTGGTTGTTTCTAACATGAAAAAGTCACTGAAGATTGATTTCATTTGTAAAGCAGTTCACCATGTGGTATCTATATTCAACATTGTATAGCAATTCTTTACATTTTGGCTATAAAATCCTAGAAGTTAAGGATTATCTACAGTAAATTCATACTCT
>NW_012149729.1:10604911-10606159 GCF_000956105.1 Propithecus coquereli
GACTTTGGTCATGAAAAAAAGAGGCAAGCAACTCCTAGGTAGACAAACTTCTAGGATAATTCGGGTGATGGGTCTGTAGCAAAATTCCAGTTATATAAATGGAGCATAGGTGAGGAATGGAGGTTTGAGAATCAGTCAGGGGCAACTTTATCAGGATGGAACTCAAGAGGAAAGTGAGCTGAGATCTAGAACAATAATGGGAGCCCCAATGGTTTACACTGGAAATTTAAGTCCCAGCCCAAGTGAGGGTTTCAATAAGCATGATTTGCGTATAGTAAAGGAGTCTAAAGCTAATGCTTCCTGGGTCAGCCTGTAAGAGAGGGTTCAACAGATGGGAGAGATGGGAATCACTACTGGAAAAGTCTGAGGACTTTCTTCTTCCAACACTGCCAGTAGGTAAGGTGCCACCAAAGAGTCGGCCATTAAGAACAAGGGAAGACAGAGTGTAAAAGTTGTAACTTGGTCTGGTGATTTAATTGATAACCTGAAAACATGGCTAAAGACAGATCTAAAGACACTCACTTCCCAAAATGTGCTACTCATCTTTAAGGCTTTGCTACAGAAAATAGAAATCTAAGGTTCTAAAGAACCATATGGTTGGATAGATAGTCTGGCTATCTTTGTGCCATCTGAAAATGTTCCACAACCATCCTCACTAATTGGATATTGAAGGTTTGCTAGAACCCCAAAAGTAACAGAGAACTCACTCCTACTCACTATTTGGAATGCTCTGTTAAAACATTCTTCTTTAAACTGAGATCAAGTCTATCTCTTTGAAGCTTAGACCTTATCAGTCTTTATTTTATACCCTACGACCAAATAAAATAATCTCTAATCACTCTAATGGGTTCCTCTGAATCCTGGTCACTGTCTTATGAATGCCTCCGAATTTGTCTAATCCCTCTTATAATTTGTTAGGCAAGAAACTCCAATCTAATGAGTAAAGGGGAGAATGGGAGTAGTGGCTCTACTCTCCTTGATAAAATAGTTGTAGAAATAAAGCTTTAAAAAAAAAGAAATTAGGTTGTCTTGTTGGACATGTGATACTGATAACTAAATCAGTTATAACCTCTGTATCTTTTAAGAAAGTATCCAGATACGGTGGAATAGCTGGGAAAGGGCTCGATTTTTAAAAATAATATGTGTTAATTACAGAAATTTTGGGAATATGGAAAAGAATCAAGAAAATTTAAATCATGCATTATTCTAGCAGGTGTGGGTATGAAAAAAGATTAAACTGAAAAATGT
>NW_012149729.1:10614999-10615402 GCF_000956105.1 Propithecus coquereli
AATGATATGAAAGACCATACCTTATCAAAATTCTTATAGTTAGACTATTCAATAGAAATGTTTTAAAATGTGTATTGAAAATCTGCAATGTATTAAGCCTAAAGCATCCAATTTTTACACTTCTTTTTTATCCTCACAATTCTTAGGATAAAAACTGTTACCACCATTTTGTAAGATAAGAAAAGTTGAAAAAGCTTTAAAATACTCAAGATAACGAAACTTGTGTCAGTGTTGAGTTTCTAACAAAAGTCAGCCTAATTATAGTACTCATGGTTTTCCCATTGCTTTACAGTACCTATGGTAAATGTTTTAAAAACTGCATACTTGATCACATTGCAGGGCTCCATAGCATGGCACTCAAACCTCTGTTTCTAGCTTTAACCCACCTTTCCAGTTTTATCAT
>NW_012149729.1:10615452-10617468 GCF_000956105.1 Propithecus coquereli
CCGCCTTTCCAGCTGCGCTACCCTTGTGACTTGCCTGAGCCAATAGAAAGTGGCGGAAGTGCCACTTTGCCAGTTCTGGGAATAGTCTTTAAGAGGATTGGCTGCTTTTGCCTTTCGTGCAGGTAGCCAGATGTCGTGCTGAACAGAACCTCTGGCTGAATGCTGAATGGTGAGAGACAACAGTGGAAGAGAGAAGTCACTGAGGAGCCCTGAGAATGCAGCTATGTGATTGAAGCTTTTTCGGAAGTTCAAGCCCTGCCGCACCACCACCAGAGGAAGCCAGCCAGCCACGTGAGCCATCCCAGCCTTTATCAGGTGGAGCAGAGGAACAAAATAACCAACATCTCCCCCAGCCCACAGAATCGTGAGAAACAAATTACTGGTGTTTCAAGCCACTAAGTTTAGCATTATTATTTAAGAAACAATAGATAACTCCAATAAATAATGTATTTGAACCTTTGGAAGACTCAATGTGGAAAAATATTGGAATTTTTCCAAAAATGCAAATAAATGCAAAAGTCAAGATAAAGGATCATAGTTAATCAATTATAACCAATTGGAAGTGTTTTGAAATATGATTTAAAAATACTACTACAATAATTGGTTTTAAAAATAGTTTACATTCCCATTGAAAATTAGACAAGACGGTTCACATTTTTTTCCCCCTTTCTGCCTGGAAATTCATTCAGATGGTGTTTATAAGAGTAACATACTCCCTTGGGCATAGCCAAGATTATGCAAATTTTTAACAATGGTAGCTAAAGAAAGTATATCAAAATACAGGTAATAAGGTTATCTATATCAATTCTAATTTTTATGTATAAAACCACAGTTATTTAATTACTGCATCGTTAGCAACACATTCTCTTTCTTAGTATCAAACTACTTAAGCCACATGTCACAGATGAGCAAAGCCTATGATATGTTCAGACATTTTAATTTAGATTGTTTTGCCATTTAGCTGAAGTTGGAAAGATGACCTTGAGTTTTGTTCTGGATTTATTTTCCTTTGATTTAAATACCTTTTATGACTGTCATTATTACTTTACTTATTTTTAAAAGCTTCTTAATTTCTGTTCCTCAATATATTTGGGAATGGAGAACAGAATTCACTTGTCTTATAAAATTGTCATCTTCCTAATAATATAAAATGAGAAGATATTTTTAATATGATAATTTGGTCTAATGCTATATAAAACAAGGCTAAGAGGTAAGCTTTTAAAAATACATAAATTATTTAGGAATATGAGTAGCAATTTTTTTCAAAATATGGCTTTTCTATGTAAATGAAACTTCCTTTTATAAGAAAGAACTGATGAGAGAGAGACTGAGAAGAAACATGATATTCATAAAAGAAGCTTATGATTTTGTTTTAATCAAGGTTATAAAAAGTAGAGAACTTAACCTTTAAAGGAATATTATGGTTAAATTTTGGAGAAATAAATATTCCTTTTTTTAAAAAAATGGTGTTACTCCACATCTGTCCTTTTTTTTGGTATATACTTAGGATGTACAACATGGTTTTGATATACTTACATATAAGGAAATAATTTCTATAGTCAAGCAAATTAGCATATTCATCCTTTCCTATAGTGACCCTTTTGTGTGTGCATATGGTAAGAATACCAAAAATCTACTATTAGTAACTTTCTAATATTCAATTTATAACTATAGTCCTCATGTTGTATCCTAAATCTCCAGACTTATTCATCCTACATGTCTGCAACTTTGTACCCTTTGTCCAATATCTCCCACCCCACTGCCTGCATTTGACCCTTTTCTTTTAGATTTCACATGTGAGATCATGCAATATTTTTCTTTCTCTGTCTGGTGTATTGCATTTAGCATAATGTCCTCTCAGTTGATCCATGCTGTTGCAAATAGCAGAATTTCCTTCTCTTTTAAGGCTGAATAATATTCCATTGTATATATACACAACAAAATTTCTTTCTCCATTCATTATTGTCAGACACTTAGGTTGTTTTCATATCTTGGCTATTATGAATAATGCCACAG
>NW_012149729.1:10618478-10623667 GCF_000956105.1 Propithecus coquereli
TTTAAAAACTGCATACTTGATCACATTGCAGGGCTCCATAGCATGGCACTCAAACCTCTGTTTCTAGCTTTAACCCACCTTTCCAGTTTTATCATCTTTTTCACCTATCCCCTCTGCCCACTCCTCCCCCAAACATCCCATTTTCTAGTGAGTTAAAGATGGATGAAGAGATAATTTCAATAAAAGTGGTAAGTGCAATGACAGAGATACATTTAATATATTACTGGAAGAAACAGCATAACTTTTGGGGGTAAGAGTGAGGGTAAGGGCTTTCAGGAAAAGCTAATTTGGATCTTGGTAGATTGACGGATGACTAGGTGTTAGCTAGGCAGGCATTTTAGACATAAAGCAAAGCACATACAAAGCACAAAATGGTATGGTATATGCAACAAAATACATTGCCAGTACCAACAAAACACAAAATTCAAGGTAGCATGGTGAGGCAGAATAGACAGGCAGACACCATGAAGAGTCTTATGTAATGTGGGAACGTAGCGTAAATCCTTTTACACTATGGGAAACTATGAAGGAGTTTTTAAGAGAAAGAGTGGTAGAGTCAGATTTGTTCTCCATGAATCACTCGGAAGCAATGTGGAAAATGAATTATGGGTAAGGAGGAGAGTTGGTAGCAAAAGTAAGGATAAGGAGACAGATAACTGTGAGGCCAATAGTTTGATGAAGAGATATACCATAACTACTTCTATGGCAAGTTGCGGTGGGTGGAGAGTGAGGGTTTGTAAACGAGCTGCAGCTTGTCCATAAGCTGTTACCTTGCCCAAAGTCCAAAAGGTGCTTTCATGAGATACTTTACTTTCCTCTGTTGGAAAATTCTGTTTTAATGATTTTGTTGTTAAGTACAAGATACGTTACCAACAGTACCTGAAAATCATGAATAAACCACATCTACACTTTCATAGGTAATAAGATGTCCTTGTGCTGTGCACAATCTGTACAATGGCAAAAGGTTCTAGATATGTTTAGGAAAAAGACTTAGTGATTATGATTGGTAACTAGAGAGGGTAGAGTGGAGGGATGAGCCAGAATTGGCTTGGTTAGCTGATTGGATGCTCTTGCCATAGAGAATTTAGGAAGAGAAAAACAGATTTCAGGTAGGAAGATTTTAAAAATGAAACCAGTTTGGGGCTCATGAAGCTTAAAATTCCTACGGAATATCTTAATAAAATGTTTAGTGGACACTGAATATATTGAAATATATATATATATATATATATATATATATATATATATATATATACACATACACACACATCTGAACCTCAGGGGGAAAGGTCGGAGTAAGATAAGAGTTATATTGAGATTACCTAGAGATGTATTATGGAATGAGAGTAGCAGGATGAGAAAGTAGCATTAGGGAAACATCAACATTTAAAGCAGATAAAGGAGTAGATTCCCACAAAGAGACCAAGAATAGTCAAAGAGGCAGAATGAGAATCAGGGACAAATGCTGCCAAAGAAAGCAGGGACATGAGACTCACCAGTTGTCAATGCACCAGGAAAAGTCCAGTTAAAAAAGACCAATTGATAGGAGCTTTCTTACTCAAATCTAAATCCCTGGCATCTGGCACAGTTCTTGCCACCAAGAAGGTCCTGAGTCAATGTTTGCTGAAGGAATATAAGAAGAAACTCTGTTTTACATTATTTTGCTTTTGAAGAGAGGGTGCCAATGTGATGGAGTAGAAAAGAGATGGGGAGAAAAAACATTTACTCAACACTACAGTGTGCCAGGAGATTTCAGATGCCAGCTCAGTGAAGAATGGATAATATCCATTATTAGACTGATAGTAAAGAAAAAAGTCAGAGGACTTAAATGCAATTTAACCACTCAGTCGATGACTGAGCAGGATTTAAACCCAATGCCTATTTCTAAAATGAGGGTCCCTGGTTCTCTCCCATTTCTGTCACACTACTTTTTGACAAATGGGATATGAAATTTATAAGAAATTGGAATAGATGATCTCCAACACTGTTTCATATTCAAAACTATTATTCCCTTTTATTGGTCATAGTTAACATCCCTGGTTTGTATTTTCTGCCTTACCAGACTTCAAATTTCCTAAGTGAATTTGGACTGTTTTCTTCTTCTGGAACTGTTTCAGAGAGTTCTGAAGACAACAGAAGTTCAATATTTATTTATAATAAAGGAACAAGTATTTTTAAAAGCATTTTGTTTATTAAACAGTTCAATTAGCTCAAGAGCTACTGTAAGAAAAGGCAGTTAACGTAAGTCACTTAGGACTTGCAAAGAAGGCAAAGGCTTTTAACACATTACCAAAAAAATCATCAGAAAACTAATATGACTGCAATCTATGATGAAAAATTACAAAATAAAGCAAGAATGAGAAATTAGTAAAATGTTTAGTGGACACTGAATATATATATACACACACACACACACACACATATCTGAAACTTGGGGGGAAAGGTCGGAGTAAGGGTACTTTTAAAAGGATACTTTTAAAAGCTCCTCATATTCAGATCAGCAAAATGACATATATTGTAGAGTACTTAAATAATGTCCTTATACACACCATGGCTGTCAGCTATACTTTTCAAGAATTAGAGAGAGGTGAAATTCTATGGAAGACTAGAAAGCAGGCTTCATCTAAGATTTCACTGATTATTTTAAAGAGACACTACTACAAATTCAAAAGTCAGCTTAACTTTCATACAGAAGTCTGAAATAGAACATCGTAATCAATTAATTTTCAAATCTCTGAGTTATACTCTTATGTCTTTTTTGAAGCAGACTAATATAACATTTGTCTTTGACAGAAATAGCACTTACAGATGTCCTGGAGTCAGGAAACAATATATCCAGATGTGCATAAGTACCTTTATTCAACTTTATCTGATTGTCCTGCCAATAAGATTTTTTTTAAAAAGTGGCACATGGCTAATACCATGTGTGGCACTCTTTTGAACCAGTGGATCATGATCAGTCTGAAGAGACTTATAGGATGATGTCTGATGGAATAAGTTCAACTGGGATACTGTTCATATCACACTTAAAGAAAAATGTAAATGAAGAAACATATCACAAAGGCTTCCTACCAGGAAGAAACAAAAATAATCTGACCTGTATGTAAATATGAGAATATAGTATTACAATTTATTTATAGTTATTGAATGTACAGAGAGAATACCAAATAATCAACACCAAGCAATGTCTCATCTATGGAGTTAGAAAGTAAAAAGAAAGAAAAAAAGAAAGAAAAAATATAAGCAATTCAAGATATTAGTTTGTAGAAGAGAAATATGGAGGGCAGAATGTTAAGAATTACATTAAATGTATTATTTAGCCAAAAAAAATCAGTTGGTACCTAACAACTGTCACCTCCCAAACACACTCCTGATGCTTCCATTTTGCTCCTGGCTAGCTCCTAATCATCTTTCTGTCTTAGAGTAATTGTCACTTTCTCAATCTAAGATATATGCCCTCTGCATTCCTTTCTCATAACACCATATTAATTTTATCTAGAGCACTTATTATAACTTGTAATTATTTACTATTTGCATTTATGTATTAAGCTGCCACCATAAGCCAAACACTGTGCTAGGTACATGATGTGTTTTTTTACTTTACTGAGTTCTAAGCTCCAAGAGGGTAAGCACTGTACTTATTTTGTTAAATCTAAGGCTGAATAAAATGAATGAATAAGTGAAGGAAGGATAAGGGGGGGAATTTCTTTTTTTTGTGATAAAAACAAGAGCAAGGTATACCATTTAATGAGTGTGTGTGTGCCCCAGGAAGTATTAGGAATTTTATGCTTGTTTAATTCCCTCAGCCCCATGGAGTAGATAGTATTATACTCATTTCATCAAACAATAATTTGAGGATTAGAAGGCTAAGTTACTAGCCCATGGTCAACAGCTAATGATTGGTAAAAGTAAGATTCAAACCCAAATCTGTCCACCTTAAAGCCAATATATTTGCTTTCTATCCCATGAAGTTTCTAGGTCTGAAGTTTCATGAAAATATACATGTGTCAAGAGGTCATTTCAAAAGTCTGTTATTTCCCTGACAGCACATTATCACTTGAAAGAGCAAGCATTAAAGTGCTTCCCACGTTCTATTAGAAAAATAATTTGTAGTTATTAATATTTTCCATTTTTATTTAATCTCAAATATATGTAGAAAATAAAAACATTAGTTGATGGATATAAAAAAATCTTCAGACCTTTTATCAGATATTTTTAAACATTAAAAAAATATCATGTTCTTAAGAGTAAATTTTTCTCATTTAAAAAATATCTTTATATTAAAAATGATACTTATATCTTTAAAACATTTTAATAAGCCAACTTGTATTTTAAATGAAGTGAGACATTAAGTTAAACAAGTCATAAATATACATTTAGATTTTTTAACATGATTCCTGAATATATGTTCTCTTAATCTATGCATCCCCTATGTACTTTGAAGGGTTTCATTGTGTTTAAAAGCAGCAATAGTTGTTTTTTTTTAAATCACAAAGAATTCTCATAGCTTTTTACTCCATGTAAAGCTGTTCCCAGACACATTATTTAACTGATGTGCATTACAGAAAATATTTTTCTTTTGGAAACACTTCAAACAAGGCAAATTCCATAGGAGACAGGGCTACTGACTAACACATCACAGCAGTATGACCTCTTGACCGAAACTTTTCTAAATGTGCATCACAAAAAACCCCTGACACCTGTCATTTTCAGAGATTAATAAAAAATTTCTAAAGAATACCACAATGCTGCTTTAGCAGAAATAGGAGAGATTATATACTCACATTTCAACAAATTTTACTCCTTTCCCTCAAGCTACATATTTTAATTTTGATCTGTTCTTATTTGTTTTAAAATAGAGAAAACTTGTAATACTAATGAGGCAGACCTGGTTAAGTTCATCACTTTCCTATCCTGTCTTCAACACAACTGCAAGTTTCATATATGTCTAAAGAACAAATCTTCCATGTCAAGCATCTTATAAGTTCCCCAAGTAAGCCACGCCCACTTTAATGTTTTAAATAAAAGTATGCACTGAAGGAAGACATATGTTTTTGGTTTAAGTGTATCAAAAAACCTGCAGTAGTCATATCGACCCAGTAGCATCGAGTTTCAAAGCTAGTGCTTGCTTATAAACCTTCCTGATGTTTGCAAATGAATAATTTAATGTAAAATCTGAACATTTGCAA
>NW_012149729.1:10624622-10628156 GCF_000956105.1 Propithecus coquereli
TTTTTTTTTTAGCAAAAATCTACCAAAATTTACCATTCCAGTTTTTTTTCCTCAGCTTATGAAATTTTATATTGCTCTGCTTCTGAAAGAAGTTTAACAGTCCAATCACTGCACTATAAAATAAAACTCCTAACTTCATAAACTCACCTCAAAAAATAAAATTGCAATTATAAAGAAAAGACAGGAATTTCCAGGTTGGTGGTAATTAAATACCAAGTTTTATCCTCACAAACTATGTATGTCCTCCTTGTTTAAGGCTGCTTGTCAGATGGCTGTTTCTTATCTAGAAAGTAGGGTGGCTAAATAATTATGTATTTCTCTATAGCTGTACTGCCAAATATTAACATGAAAAGGCTAACGGCACCACCACGGGTGTAGCAGGAAAGGACAACATCAGGGGTAGAAAAAGGCATTAACTTCAACTTTAAATTTCATTTTCTCCTGTTTAAATTAGATTTTTTACGTTATTTAAATGTAATTTTATTACATTTACTATATTATAGTGACACTTGAAGTACAGCTATTGTATGAATCTGCCTGCGCCTCAGGTACAATATAAACTAAAGCTTATAACTCAGCTTTGAAAATTAGCTCATGAATCAAAGGAGATATAAAGTCTAAGCTTCAAAACCCATCTTTATTTACCAGATTTGCAAGAAATCCATTTGGCTTTTATTAATATTAGTAGTTATTTTTAAAAATCAGATTTTGATTTTCTTTACACTCTTAACCATTCCATTTCCCAGAGACCGCTTTTCTCAGCTATTTATACCATGCCACAACATTTACAAGTAAAATACAAATCATAAAATTACCAAAATGGGTTTTAAAGGCATTTTCCCTTCCAAGTTCAAAACATACATATATGAACATTGCAATGAACTTGCCTATTTAAAATTTATTTAATACTCAATCTATAAGTAACAGTGAACAGATGAAATACATTTTTAAGGAACACTTCACGAAGATTAAGCTACCTTAAAATTTTTTTTTTTCATCTGCTGGAAATCACTCTGAAAGATTTCATTTAGCTCTCAGATGCATTCATTCATTTGCATTCAACAAGATTTATTGTGCATCTACCATGTGCAAAACCCTGTAATAGGACTTGGAGAAATGGTCCTTACCAGAATAAATGGATGCGAAACAAATAGTCACATGTTCTGAACATTATAAAAGAGGGAATTTACTTGTGATGGGTACAGTCTGCATGTTATTGGATGGTAGGTGGATAGGGCCTCTCTAAAATGACTCTAAATCTCAGATTTGAAACATGAGTAAGAATTCCACTTGTCAAGGGTGAAGAGTTAGGGAGCTGGGAGATAGGAGGAAAATTTTAGTGTGGTGTACATGTGATCCAGGGAGAGAACAGCTTGTTAGAAGATCTAAGGGAGGCAAGAGAGAACTTGGTTAACTGGAATTGCAGAAAGAGGTCCAGTGGAGCAGCAAGATCATAGGGCAAGATAAGGGATAAATGAGGCAGGAGAGATAGGTTAGGAGTGGCCCAATCATGGGAAACCTATAAGCCGGCACAGTGGCCTTTATCTGAATACACAAAGGAAGCACCAAGAAGAAAGGGGACATGACATGGTCAGATTTGGATTTCAAAATGTCATCTGGCTATGCAGGGGAAACCAGATGGGAGAGGGTGTTGACACCATTAAGTAAGAGAAGGAGGTAGAAGAGGTGATGGCAATTGTGATGGTGAGAAACAGACAAAATCAAAAGATATTAGGAAGTAGAATTGAAAATGATTGGCAATATGTCGGATTTGGTGAGTGAGGAAGAGAAAGGAGACAACGATCCTTTAAATAGGGGCAGTGCTATTTAAAAAGATAGGAAACAATGAAAGAAGTAATTTGGGTGAATGAATGATGACTCCATTTTGGTCCTATTGAGTCTAACAAGTGGAAAAATATCTAAATAGAGATAAATCAAAAACACTGTAGGGAATATGAGATTATTAAGTTAGAACACAGCTGTTAATTCAATTTTTATTTTACTTTGATCTCTTTACTGGCGTATCTTTCCATGGGAAGTATTATAAGTTTTAAAGAGAACTATCTTAATATTTTTTAAGAGGTTTATTTAAAGAGGATACAAAGAATGGTAATAGAGAAATTCGTTTTTTAAATTATGGCCTCAATTTTATTGTTTATCCCTCATGTTATTTTATTTTAACAAAAATTTAGATTTGAATAACTAAACTATAGTTAGTTAAGCCTAGGTGTGTGGCAGACATTTTCTAAAGAATGAATACAATAACTCTGTCACTTCAAGGAAAATAACCTATAGTATTTGTTGCAAATAATAAAAATCCAGCTCTCGAGTGACGATTATTTTCCTTGCATCTACCACAGTAAGCCTGACAGCTTCCCAATACTTAAAGGCTTTCTGATAAGATGAGTGGTGATATTAACTCGTGTGATTTTGGGGTATCACATAATGAAATGTGTCAACATTTGGAAGATATGCATATGTCAGGAAACCAGTATTTTCCAAGTGACATGGTAAAATCATGCATGAGTAAATGATCCCTTCAAAGTACAGGATAGATCAATGAATTTTAATGCAATGGAGTATGAAAAGTTCATCACTATGGTTTCAGATTTTACACTGCAACTAACCTTTAAGTCACTATTATTTGTCATGTGTTGGTGTAGTGTGGTAGAAGAAAATCCAGAGTTTTCTGAAAAGGCTATTAAAATACTCTTCCTTTTCCAACTACATAGCTACGTGAGGCTAGATTTTCTTCATATACTTCAACAAAAGCAACACAGCAGATAGGATGAAGAAGGAGATATGAGACCAAGCTAGACATTAAATAAATTTGTGGAACTATAACACAATGCTCTTTTTATTATTTTTGAAAATATAGCTACTTGTCTAAGAAAGTGCTATTTGTATTAACCCACAGTTCGTTATTGCAACTTTTAAAGAAATTGATAAATATTTACAATAAATTTTTCAATTTAAAATTTTAATATGGTAAATAGCATATTAGACAGAACCCACATACACAAACTCTCTCTGGAATCTTTAGTAATGACTAAGAGTGTAAAGATCCTCAGATAAAAAAGATTGAAAACTACTCTTCTAGACTAAAGACTCACAAAATTTTTAGTACAAAGACAGGAAAAAAACGGGCAAAGAGTCATTTGGTATGATTAAAATACAGCTTGGATGGCATGAACTGGTATGAGATGAAGCTAAAGTAGTAGGGAAAGGCCTGATATGGAAGAACTTGGTTTGCCAAAATAAGGACCTTTTTTTTTTTATGAAAAAAAGTTTTAAATATATAACTGAATGTTTTTTGATACGTGACATTATAATTTTTACAATTGGGATAATATATATGTATATACGAATAGCAAAATTTGTGGTTTTAACTATTTTTAAATGTATAATTCAGCGGCATTAATTACATTCACAGTGTTGTGCAACCATCACCACTATTTCTGAAACTTTTTCATCACTTCAAACAGAACCTCTGATTAAAGAAATAACTCTCCATTTCTCCCACCTTCCACCCCA
>NW_012149729.1:10628206-10629891 GCF_000956105.1 Propithecus coquereli
ATGTAACTCAGGCAATTATGAATGTTACTAAAGAACTTGATGATATAATAACATTTCTAAACCTGTTTTGCAGAGACTTTAGATTTGAAATTAAATTATCAATGCCCATAAAACTTTTTTGACATCATCTGAAGAAACAGCAAATAAAATGCTTATGATACAAATCTATGTATTTTTAAATGACGCTAAAATGGCTCTGAGAAATATTAAACTTATGTTTTAATTCTTCTTAGTATCAAAAAGTCAAAAATCTAGTTAAATTCATCATATTACACACTGATATTTAATTCAGAATATATTATGGATCAGAATGAAATGTGAATTTCTAATTACATCACCAGATTGGCTATTACATTTTCACATACACAGTTCTCTACAGCTGAATGGGACCACCGCTCAGAAAAGTAGAATGATAAACCTTCTTAGTATCTTGATGGAGTATCATGAACTTCATTAAATAGGGCATTTTTTCTCCAGCTTGGGCAACATAGCAAGTCCCCGTCTCTACAAAATTAACCAGGCGCGGTGGCACATGCCTATAGTCCGAGCTACTCAGGAGGCTGAGGTGGGAGGATCACTTGAGCCTGGAGTTTGAGGCTGCAGTTAGCTATGATTTTGCCACTGCACTCCAGCTTGGGTGACAGAGCAAGACCTGTCTCTAGAAAAATAATTAGTTAATTAAAATTAAAGACAAAATCAGGTATGTTTTCTGAAGGTAATTTCTTAAAATTTTTGAGCATTACTAATACATAAATACATAAAGAATAGCACTATGACAATGTAAACTATTATAAGTTTTGTATAATTACATAATAATATAAAGCTTAAATTAGAGACTGTGAATATTGTTTTATTAAAATTTTCAACAAAATTCACATAATTAAAGAATGTACAATTTTTCTGTCATTTTAGAAGGCCATGTACATAGTTGAAAACTAGCTGACAACCCATAAAGTAGAATGTGAAACATAGTTTCGGCTTTGGACTCAGCTTTTTGTTCTACAGTCTTTGATTTTTAAATAAAATCAAAATTTGGATTCAATTAGAAACACAACACACTAAAAGCAGACATAAAAGGAAATGAATTATGAAGTTGGAGTTGATCCTAAGTTATATACTGTTGAAGGCCAATTTATGTTTTGTTTAGAAAAGGGTCACCATAACACTTTTAAGGCTTGATGCCTACAGCAAATCTCTTGTTATTTACAGAGAATAAAAAGGCACAAACTCATTTTCTTAATAAGCTTCTTCAGTTCTTCAAATAGTTCTAAGAAATGCCAAAGGCTTGCCTTAGTTAACAAGTACATAGATAATCCAAAGTACGGCAGTGTCAGCTAAATAGTATTTGATCCCCAAAGATGCCTTAGTGGGATTTTAGCAGCTACAGAAATGTATGAGGTATAAATTTTAGCAATTCTTACAGTTTTGAGTGAGCTAAAAGAGGTTTATATGAATTGAGATAGCTGAATAGAAAAAAAAAAGCCACTGGCTCTAAAAAATGGAAATTTTGTTTTCCATGTGCTAATTGGGCTTCCAGAGGAATACACTATTTTTTCCTTTTAAATTATGTGTAATTTCTCTGAAATAAAGAATATATGGTAATTGTAGAAATTCAAAAATGTAAAAGAAAAAATTTATCCCTAGTTTTGCTACCCAAAGATAACCATTATTAACAGCTCTTCCTT
>NW_012149729.1:10643834-10645652 GCF_000956105.1 Propithecus coquereli
ATATCTCTTAAAAAGTGTGTGGTGTCAGAAATATACTAAAATTGTGAATTCACTATTAAAAATGAGAGCTCAAAAAACAATCTAAATTTAGGAGAGTCAAGGATTATATAAACCGGAACAAAAATAACTATTTCTCGCTAATCTCAATTATTTATCTCTTTATTTATTTTTCCTTTTTAAAACAACAGAGATTTTCTTTTAATATTTTTGAGCACAAAATGGAAATCAGATGAATTTAATTTCCTGTAAGGTTATTATATAATGATTTTTTAGCAAGTACATCTATTAGACAATAGTGGAATGTTGAGAGTGAATATAGAGAAACTAGAGAAACAGCACAACTGCCTGAAGATGGGAATAGTTCATACGCTCAATCAAAATTCAATAACAACACAGAGTACATTTGTGGTCTCCATGAGCCATTTCAAAATAAGGATCCAAGGACTTTTATTTCTTTTTTCAATTCAACATAGCCACATCATACTGATCACTTTACATTTTTAATATTAACTCCTCTTTTGCCAGGTGAATTGAAGAAATGAGTAGCATGACACTTCAGCTCCAGAGTACTACTTTCTGAGCCATTTTCTAAGTATTAATTACTAAGTTTATATAACCCATTATTTATATTGGGAGTCATCCCTTAAATTTTAATCAAATAGTTTCAATACTATAGAATCTATTTGCTTTTAGTTATCAAACTGACTTGGATCTCATATATGTATATATCCATAGTCAAAGTACATTTGTAATTTTTGAAGGTAACTTTAATGTTAGCTGTTTTATTTGAAATAGAAAAATAAGAATCTTTTAAGGCACACTTAAACACCTAGGAAACAAGTATAGTTGCCTTCCTTATACCATTTTCCAAAACTATCGTAAATATAAACTAATACTAAATTTGGCCATCTATAAAAGTGAGTGAATAGTTTCAATGATGGTATATTTGGAAAATGGAAATACAATATTAACAATACTTCTATGTGATATGCCTTTGGAAAAATAATCTAAAATATTTTTCAAATAATTTTGAGAAGAAAAAAAATCTTATCTTTTTAGAAAAGACCCTGGTAAAGGATTAGATTTTTGGCAGGTAAGTATCTATTAGAAAGAATTTAAATTAGATTTTATTTATATGCTATGAAATAAAAGAGACATTTTACTTTCTGGATTAATAGATCACCAGAACAATGTAAACATTTCAGTCTCTAACATGAACCAGATATATTTCTATTAACTAAATGTATTTAAATGGAATAGGACACAAATGCTCAGTAAGAGCAGTTGCGATTTTTCATATGCATTAAACAATCTTTTCTTTTACCTGTTGTATTATAAACGTTACTCTAGCTTCTAAACAACACCACAAAGCAGATCAGGCATGAAATGGTCATAAGTATTAGTTTCCAGTAGATTTCACTTTTCTTTTTCAAGCTACAGCTTGACATTTTGCAAAATCTCTAGAGACCAAACAGTGAAATCGAGTTACTGCAGGAGTGAACTGTAAATTCCATGAAACCATGTAATATATCTTAACACAGATGGACACAGTACATTAAAATAACTGTGGATGATAATAGAACAATACCATCTGTTTTGTCTAGGGAAGACAACGCACATCAACTACACTGTCAGTCATATCATATATCTTTAGTGTCATCATGTGGTAGACGACAACTCTATATGTCAGGCCAAGTGTACACTTCTTTAGGGATTACTGAAAACAGTAAAAAGTTAACTCTGAAACAGAATTCATGAAAAGATCCTTCAAGTAAATAGAAAGCCCTATTTTATGTTTAAAACTTGATAAACGTAAAT
>NW_012149729.1:10645702-10646757 GCF_000956105.1 Propithecus coquereli
CCAACCTACTCCAACCTCATTTCCCAATTGTTCTCTAAATAGTCTGTGTATGAAGTGTATCCAAATACTGAATGGCCCTCAATATTCTGGGCTTTTTTTTTAAATACTTTCCTGTCTTTGTGTACCCTTTTCCTTCTATCTAGAATTCCTTCTCCCCTGTTTCTGCTCAGTGAGCCTTCCCTTACCTTCATGACCGATTAAAATGTCCTTCCCAAAACCTTCCCTGACTGAATCACTCCTTCCTCTTTGATCCCTCAGGGCACATCTACCTCAGTCTAGAAGATGGCACGAATTATTCTATACTGAAAGCTGGGGAAGTACTTTCAAGTGTTTCTTTTCAACAGTGAGTGAAAAGTGACTGGTTCTTAGTTGTTGAACACAGTGACTGAACAGATACAGATTTCCAAACTCCATATTCACAATTCAAGTTAAGGCAACTTCCATTACAGGAGCATCATGAGAGTGTTTAATCAGTTATTCAGCAGTTTTGCATACAAGGTGGGACATTTGCCAAGGGGAAGGAGAAGGAGTGGGTTGTCAATGGGCCATATGAAAGTTTAAGAGGCAGCAGAAAGTTTTTTCTTCAAAATGTATGTACTAAATAGAAACAATGACCTTTGTATTTTATTATGAAGAAAATTACAATTAATTTCCACGGATTGAGCACATATACCAGAAAACTATTCCAGAATATATTTAAAAAATCTGTGGGATAGCAAATATATATTTGTGGGAGGAATTAATTTGACAGTATCAACTAAACATGGCTTTTTGCTAAGAAGCTGTTTTACACATCTTTTTTCTTTTCCTCAACAAAACAGGCTGCTCTACTATAAGAAAAACAGATTTACAAAATAAAACTATATCTGGTTAGATTTTTACCATGAATTGTCTTTACTACTCCTATCTCCAGATTTCTCCACGGAGAATATGCAAATTCGGAAAATATATACATTTACTGCTAAAACCACATAGAATGATTTAGAAGTACTCACTCCATGAAGGTGCAATATGCAGGTAAAATTTTATGAGGAATTAGTTTTTCTATTATTAAT
>NW_012149729.1:10658540-10661151 GCF_000956105.1 Propithecus coquereli
CGACTATACCCATTGTGTTAAATCACTTTTAGGACTTACTCTACAAACATCCAATACATGACTAAAGTTTCTAAGTCATTGGAAGGACATAACTTTTGTATTTATTCTTGTTTACGGTTTACATAGACGAACTGTGTAGAACAAAGTGAACTTCAAAGTCAGGTTGCAAACACACCTTATAGACCCAATCATAAGATACCTTGAGACTACTATAAAGTATAGCCATAATTTTTACTCTGTTTTTTGTTTATTGGAAATCTAATCAGAGCTACGAAGGAAAAGAAAGTCATTTCTTGGCATTTCTCTTCAGAATCTGTCATGTTTTAGTACTCAACTGCAATGTTCATTTTCAATTATTATTTTCACTCGCCTTTAAAGATGCAGTCTACTGGATTCTCAGGCAAAATAGAATCTGGCTAAAAATGCTAAGAACTATTTTAGGGGAGTTAGTAGGAATATTATTGCATTCCACTGGTGTGATATTTCCTGTAAATACATTAAAGGAAGAAAAGGGCTGTCCTGAAAACTGCATTTATTAAAGTAACCTGTAAAATGAGCTAAGCCTGGCACTTTGGTAGGCATTTAATTCCTATGATAGTTAAAACAAACTATTTCAAAACAATAAAAACTGTCTTCCTAATAATTACTGTCTCTGAAAAATGACATAATTCTAAAACAATAGGTAACCTATTCAAAGTGCTATGTTTAGCTCTTTTAAAAGATTATTCTTGAAAACAATGCCTAAAGGTTAAGACATCATTCAATCCATATAACTTTTTAAGTGCTGTTATTATTTTAAATAATGATTCTATTAAATTTTATTCTATTGTGGGTGTTTGCTTTAACTTTTGAGATGTATTCTTTCTCATTATATACTACCTTAAAATGTGAATGATATAACTTAATTTGAAACATTTTCAATAATAATCCATTATTTTAATGGATTTAATTTTAATGATTTTTTTGCCATTTAGTCTGAATGCAATCCAGAGCTCAAAAAAAAAATCTTTATTTTAAAACAAGTATAACCTTCCTTTCAAACAAGTATACTCATTCTGGCCTAATATAAGTATGTGCTATGAAAGCTTTCTGTTCTCTGTCACTGTTTCTGCAGACTTGAGTCAGTGAAGAATGGAGTAGCTATTTTTTGGTTGAAAATAAAATTTCATTGACAAACAAAATTAGGAAAAATGAATCTGTTTTATAAAAAGAATAATGGACTACGTAAAAATGTAGCTTTCTTTTGAAGTTGTTTACTTTTCTAGATTTAAAGAGAATAATTGCATTTAATGAGACACTAGAACACAAAAAGTGCTCTTTAATTTTATCAAAAGATATATATTCAAAATATCTTGGAATGAGTTCAAGAAAAGCTACATCGATAATCGTAGTGTTTATATGATTTACAGGCTCTCCGCAGATTTCAACTAATTAATAGCTAATATTTGTAGCTATCACGGGCAAGCATCTGTCTTGTGAAAAGTCCTTGTGGTCCTTTTCACCTTAGCTCAGACTTGGAAGAAATTCATTGTATAAGCAAGTATCAAGTAATGTGGCCCTCTGGTGGAAAACTAAGTATCACATTCTGCAGCACAATGTTAGACAGTAAACTAGAAGCTATAAAATATTTGTTACAAAGCTTTACAGACCTTCCAAAAACCATCCTGTGAGCTTAATTAATATCCTGACACCTAAAGGGCACTCTGGTGCTGGTATGACGTAACTAATATGAAAATCTTATCTTTACTCATCCTTCAATCATGTTGCAAATAATAATAAATTCTCAGCATTTTAGCTTAACACAACATGCTCAATTTGCTATGAGTACATTTTTCATATTCAAGAAAACAGGCTTATTTGTTTTAAAGAAGCACCGAGGAAAACAAAACTTACCTGCTGTTGTTGCAGATGCAGCAGTTCTACTGTGCTTACTTCAGAGCTGGTGTCACCACTTGATCTTCCATCTCTGCTGCCAGCATCTAATTGGCTGCTTAGAGTGCTCATTCCATTTTGATTCATTGAACTGTTGCTTATTGTCTCTGTCGCAGATTCCTGCATCATGACTTAATACCTAAAAGTGATTAAGAAGTATCAATTAACACACGTTACACCTTCACACTTCCATTATCAAGATGTCCCTCTCTGCCAATTACAGAGACAGCATCTTTAGAAGGGGGGGGAAAGCCTTGAATAGTCATTTACCAAGAAAAGCAATACAAACTCAGCTTTTAGCCAGATACTAATCACTGAAATTATGGTTTCTATAAGCAATTTTTGTGTGGTTACATTTAACAGCCAAAGTAACATACCATGCATATAGCATGGTCAATAGCATTTATGAACGGCCACATTTTAAAGTCTACCTATAAAACCAGTTTAGATGAAGGCACGATTGCACACTCTGTTCTATGTTTCCTATTATCTACCTTTGACAACCACGGATGACTATACAGCCTTATTTTAAATATTCACTATCTTGATTCTGTCAGAATTTTACAGCACATCTTATGCAAGGCTGTTGTTTAATGATGCACAGCTAATCATACAAAATTAAAATTTTGTAAGGGTGTTACAAATCATATGGTATCAACCAATGATAAATAGTATAATG
>NW_012149729.1:10675855-10682361 GCF_000956105.1 Propithecus coquereli
GAATTCTGTGCAGTTTCAAATATGTGTCTAATTTGAGTTACAGGTGTATTTTTTCATTGTCAGGAAAGCGAGTGGGAAAACATTTATATTTATTTTAATCAGCATTTTAATAAATACACAGGCTTGGGGCTAATCCCAATTTCCTTTCTATTAGTCTAAATACATTCACACACCATTTTAGTAACCCAAACACCAAAGCCACATAGAGAATATGGTATACCTTTGTGGGTGTGACGTAGTAAGACACAGTGTTCTTACGTGGCCACCACTGGAGTATTGCTCTAGAGTTGCAACTAAATCACAATCTTAAAACCTTACATATGTCTTTTATCTCATTGCCATTTATATATGTATTTGATCTTCCTGTCCCAAATTCTGAGTTCACTCAGAGTGGGATCTATTTTAGGTTCAATATTGTATCTACTAGTTAAAGCCTTCAAATACTTGTTGCCTAAATGAATAAATTGAATATTTAACAGATGAAGGTGACAGGAGTCTTTTTTTTTTTTCTATTGCCACCTTCATCTATTATCCACCTCCCGCACTTCAGCAGTACTGTTGAGAGGGATATTTCAGAGAGGGAATAGTTGACAAATACAAACGAGGAAACTACCCACCTATGGCCATAATGTAGCGAGGACATCTTTTCCAAAAGCAATGGTAATTTTTTCTCAAGACAACACATTCTGTTATTCGAAAGTCAACTCTCCTAGAATATCTGCAATGATCAATCTTACATGCACTGCCATGCTTTATATGGCAAACAGTAGAAGAAATCAGCTTTCTTATGTAACACCAAAAGGAAAATATTTATTGAGCATCTACTACCTTATAAATGTTTTACATGCATCATGTCTAATCCTTGCATCCAGCCTGAAAAGTCAATAATGATGCTGCCTTTTTTACAGACGAGGAAACTGGAACTCATAGGTTAAGTTGCTTAGTTCAATCTTCAAATCTAAGAAGTTTTTACTCGAATGGCTGTGTCCTTTCTTTTGTGCCACAATGTCTCCCTAAAAACTATATTTATGGCTTCTACATACAGAGTACTATACAGGTGTTGTGGAGAAGTGGGAAAGGAATTCATAGTAAAACTTGATCTAGTCTCTGCCATGGAAACTCCCAATTAAGTAATATAGATATGTATCTAAGCCTACCTAGAATACAAGGTAGAGTATGATAAACACATTAAGGGAGTACAATGCCATGTGATATGGGTTCTGAACTGGGAAAGATCATATTGGGAAATCAAAGAAGTCTTTATGGAGAAGATCTCAGTATTGAAATAGGCCCCAAAGAATAGGAAGGTCTTTTGTAAACAGGAAATACATCTGAGAATGCTTCAGATAAGGAGATGCAAAACTAAAGACATAATGATGAGTTGTAATCTGAGACAGGCATATGGTTCAGATTGACTAGAACATACTCAATGAGTCAGTGAGTAGTGTAATATACAACTGTAAGTTAGATCTGAAATTGGAGGTGTCAGAGGAGCAATCCAAACCATATTCTATAGGCAATAGGGAATATCAAAATGGTTATCAAAGCTGGAAAATGGTAAGATTAGAAGTGTTTTAGGAAAGTTAATTTTGACCAAGGTATAAAATAAAATTATAAAGAGGGGAGAAACTAGAGAAGGTAAAATCAACTGGAAAACAATCCTAGCAATAATTTTATGATGTATGTAATATTATGTTTCCCATTTTTCAGAGGGAGAAACTAAGGCAGAGAAAGATTAAATAATTTGTCAGGGTGACACAGCCACTTAATAATTAGGTATGGTAAAATAAGAAAGAGTTAAATATTCAGTTAAGATACTCATATGCAGAAAAGAGGAAAAAATCAATCAAATATCCAATAAGATGTATTGAGTTTATTCTTCACTAAAAATCAGTTTTTTAAAGTTCCTTAAAGATAAGATAGAACTATTTTTATTTTATGGAGAAGTGCAGGATAACATCCATACAACAGTGAGATTTTTAAAGATCTGTAGCTTAGCCCTCCTTATATACTCTCTTAACATTGTATACACTCCATCCTTAGACTGGGTTAAATAAGAAATAACATTGAGTGTGTGAAGAGCAGGGATCCAATTTGTATTAATGATTATTTCAGGATAAAAGTGCTAGTATAGACTCTAGACCTTTAGTGAGAATTTTTAATATGTTAAACAACTTTTAATCATTTAATTGCTTTTAGATCCATTTAAGGCAATATTTTTTTATCAAAAAGAATCTAAAAGTGTTGACCCAAACCTAATTTAATGGTAAAAAATTTACATTATAAGACATCAAAAGTGCTAAATAAATGGTAAATAAGAAAATACAACTTTCCTCAAACTAGACGGCTTAACTTTTACCTTAAAGCATTGTTTCATTTATCAGAAATTATAGAACTCTATAGAATTGCAGCAAAACAGAAATCAAAGGTTATTAATAAGACACTGAAGAAAAAAGTAACAAGTACTAAGGTAGACTATGCAAAAATTAAGGTTTGTTTTCTCCTTGCCACCTTAAATTTGTAATTAACAATGCTTTTCCAGAAATATGACATCATCAGTGATATGAAAAGATAAGGCACATATTCACTATACTACTTAACATGGGATCACAGATATGAACACTGTAATCTATTATGTGCAAGATATGAATTAGGATATTAGCATGTTTTATACTTTGAGATTTTAAGAAATTATAGCAGGAAACTAAATCTTATATAAATTTGAATTTTATCATCAAGAACAACAAATAAGGGCTATCATTTTTATTTTAATCTGTGGTAGCCCAATCTGCTAATTAAAATGTTATATTTACTATGTTTTTCATGCCATTTTTATGACAAAAAAAACAAGAAAAATAAAAATAATTTGATGCCAAACTATGAGTACCTAAGTTGATAAATAAAACAATCATGTAAATAAAGCATTTCAATCACCATTATTATTGTTCATTTTTACAAATAAAACATTAATAAATTCAGCTTTACATATATATAAAGAATGGAATAGAAAGAAAGTAGTCTTGTAATATTTAAGAATTAAGACATTTTGTTTATCCCTTTAAGCAGATTTTTAAGATGTGTTAGAGTTGAAATAACACATGAGAAAGCTCTCTGTGATGAAACATGGACTAAGATACAAGAGAATAAAAAATGTCTTTCCTGAATGATGCCACAGTGCTGGTTCTCAGGGCTCTTCCAGCTTTACCAGACATTAACAAGCATGTCCTAGATAAAGTTCTTAATCCCTAAGCATGTACCTATATTTTTTGCAAAATGCCATAAATAAATACATAGATCAGGGAAAAAAAATGTGTAAATATTTGCATAGAAATAAAATAGATAACATATTTTAGAAAAACATTGTTTGTTCATAAATGTAGTTGTTTCTTGTTCTCTACTGAAGGAAAGTATTAACCTATAGTTATTCATATTGTTAAAAAAGGATTTAATATTTGCACTCTAGCACCTCTCACTATGTAAAGCATTTTTCTCATCTCTTTTCTGAAAACCATTTCCAGTCGTGTTTTAGGTAAAGAATCTAAGATGATAAAGGCCACAGTGCAGACTACTGTTAGCACTGGTTTTTGACACTGTTGCTTATGTTATGAAGCTAGCAGAAACTTTCAGACAGAAGAAAGCGTTTGCTACATTTCAATATAGGAATTGTCTTGATATTTTCTGTGCTACTAAAACACCTTCTTTGTGGTCTAATATTTGATTGTTGTATTAGTAAAACAAGTTAAAATTGTAATTCCAACTATTTGTCTTTGAGACATCACTAAACCTCACAAGAATGTTTTATTTACTATTTATTTACAAATTTATTTTGCAGGATGTGAAAATGATTTGAAGAATGCAAATATCAATTTCTCACCCATTTAGACAGTTTTCACACTTTACTTGCCTTTGATACACATAATTTGCATACAATGTTATCTGATTTATTTTTGTTTCACTTGCTTTCACCCCTACCTTTCCCTCTCTTGTTCTCTTTACTTATTAGTCTTTCTCTCATTTTCCTCCTGTCCTGCCTTCCTCTCTCCCTCCCTTCTCTCTGACCAGGTTACTAAAACAAACAAAAATAAAATTATCAAAAATAATACTTAAATGCTTCCAGTTTTCTTTTCAATTTTAGAATTTAATGGCAATGTTAATCTAAATTAACATAGAAAAAGATACTGTAGAGATAAAGACAGAGATTTAGGCTAGGGAGGGAGAAAGAGAATCAATGTATAAAGAGTGTTTTTATGCCTTGAAGGAAAAAATATGACTTTTACTTTTTCTCCCTCTAGAAAGCAAGTTTTGGATATTCAAAAACACTTTCTTTTTTAACTTTTTCCTCAGTTTAGTTATGACTCAATTCTGTTTAGAATGGAAACTATATTATGTAAGTGAAAAAGCTATACATTATGAAAGAGCAGTTTCCTCACTTTGTAACAACTATTTTTACAGTGTATAGTGTTTTAGTGAATAATGGAAATACGAAACTAAAGCTAAAATACGTATGAGAAGAATTCAAATCACAATAATAAAATCATCACATTTAAACAAGTCCATCATGTCACACCTCTAAAAACATCACACGATAAATATTAAACTTGGTTAAAACCTGTATTTTCAGTTAAGCTAATGTTAAAATAACCTTAATTTCTTCTCAAGACTATAAACAAAATTAGTTTATTGTAAAATAAACTGATATACATGCCAAAGCAATTCTAGCAAAATATTTTTATTTCTAGCACAGAATATTCTGAACTTATTTTAAGTGGAACATAGGAAAAGTAATCCTTACATATACGTACAGCTTATTTTTAATTTTCTAAAATTTTGTCACCAGTGCTTTAAAAGCAGTCTAATTTAGTTTTTCCAATTAGACTTATCATACACTGATTGCTGCATATATAAATAATACTTCTTCCTATGAATAAATGGTCTCAGTGGACTATCAAACTATCCACCTGTCTATTATTAAAACTGACAGTTATTTCTCATAGGCAAGGTCTTATTTTTCAACTGAATATATTTTGGAAATGCTGTCAGTGTTAAAAAAAAAAAGTCTATGTTATCAAAGAAGGGCCACACATAAAACGAATCGTACAGGCATCATGTGATTAAAAAGAGACAGCACGACTGTGAGTATGCTATTTATATACATTTTCCAAAAATAAAAATTAAAAACCCCAGAAATCTCATACCAGAAATGTTACTCTTATAAAAACTTCACAGTGGATCTGCTATTAAAACTAATGAAAAAATATTTTACATATGTAACAAAATAGCAACCTTAGATAATCATTTATATCACTGAACACTGGTTTACTACACCTATTTTCACTTGCCCTTTAAACACTACTACTTCTTACCAGTAGGCAGCACTATTACATCTTTTACCTGTTACCAATGTTAATGTCACACAATGCCATCTGTAACTTATTACACATTATCTGACCTTTGCTTGCATTCTAGCCTCATTATTTTGGCTCCATGCTATTTATCTGACAGATACTCTTTTCTTCCTAAAAGCAAAATTAGAAATAATAATAAAATATTAGCAATGTCAGGTACAGTATATGTGAATGTCAAATGGGAAGTGTGTAATTAATAGATGTTACTATTTCTTTTACTAGTTAATAGTTTATTCCTTATTGTAATTTAAAAGAGACTGTAAGTGTAGTGTGAAATTGTTTGATTAAAGGAATTTTCATTTCTGATGTTATATATTCACTAAACTATTGCTTTTATGATAAGGATTATATAGAACTTCATGTTAAAATATCTGTTTAATTATATGTCTATTTTTTTCAGGAAAAAATAAAAGTATAGTAAATTATTTAGAAATCCATACACATAAATTTATAAGGGAAATATCATATAGTGACACTTGAAAACAATTTATATTCTACAATAGTGGGCCACATAGTCACTTGACAGAATCCATCCTACTTTAACCAAAATTATTTTCTACTTCATTCAAAAACACTTAAATTTAAAATGGGCTAACATCAAAATATATTAAGAGAAATTCTTTGGTTCTCGCACTAACTAATCAGAAATACACAGAAAAGGACCTTTTAAGTTTAATGATACCTGCTCATTAAATGATGCTAAACACTAAAATACCACGAACAGCAGGGAATTTCAGTTTACATTAGAGAAAAAAAATAAAAGGGTAAAAATGACTGAAGTTGGTCAGTTCAAGCTGATAGGGCACTTCAAATGAATAACAGAAGAATAAAAGAGACACTCTAGGTTAAATTAGGTTCTCCTATTCCTTTTCTTGAAAGTGGTTAACTTCACAAATTTTATTTGAATTAACTAAACTGACAAAATCAAAGCAGATATAAAGTTAAACAGGCAACTACACTTCACAGTAATTTACCTATTATAAAACCTATTCATTTTTAAAAAGTGAGTTTGATTTTTAAATGTGTATATGCCTTTTCTTCATTGAAGCAATTGATGTCCTTTATTTTTGAGAAAACGCTGATGCACAGATTGAACATACA
>NW_012149729.1:10685392-10686673 GCF_000956105.1 Propithecus coquereli
ACAGAGAAATAGTGATTTTGACTACTTCAAAATTAAGGTTTGTATTTATTCCCTATCTCTCTTATATTGGTTTATTCTTTTCCCCAGTGACTCTTACTGCTTTTAACACATAATATTATTTATTTAGTTAATCGGAGTTTTAAAAATTATGTTCCCCTGCCTCCACCTCTACTGAAATATAAGTTCCACTAGTTAGGAATTTTTGTCTTCTTTTGTTTATGAATGTATCCCAAGCTCTTAAAACAATGCCAAGCACATACTAAGCATTCCATACTTATTTGTAAAAGTATTCCACGGAAAAAGTTAACAGGTGGATGAAAAAATGGGAAAAGATAATGGCAAAATTTAAAAACCAACGAAGATTTAATACCTAGGATATACCAGGGTTTTCTTGCAAGTCAGTCAGAAAAATGAGAAAAACCTAACAGAAAAATGTCAAAGGACATGAATATTCAATTTACTGAGGGAAAGCTGAGTAATTAACCTTTTATGAGTAGATAATCAATCTTATTGGTAATCAAAAAAATACAAAGTGAAATAATAAAGATACCACTTTGCAAGCTATTTCAGAAAATGAAAATGTTAGATAACTACAAATAAATACTTAGTGCTCACTATCTTCCAAGCATTGTTCATTGAGTGCTTTAAATTAACTCACACTAGCCCTTTCAGGTAGCTGCTGGGTTCATTTCCATTTCAAAGGCAATAGAAAACCTTGGTGAGGAAGTTTGTTGGTGAGAGAGCTTAACATGACTTTATCCGAGTCCTGCAGTACTACTTCTGGATATATAAACCTGAGAAACATTTTTGTGTTTCTGGGTTTTTATCCCAGAAAAATTACAGTAATTTATACTATGCATACAAGTGCTCATCTCACTTTACCCAAACTAAAATATTTTTTAAAAATTGCTAATAAAGCAATGGTATATCACTGTTGTGTGTAATTCACTTTAAAGAATTAATAGTGAATTTAAACTTTTCCCTCATTGGCTACTTGTATTTTGCAAATTGCCTGTTCACAGCTTTTTGCTCATTTTTATATTTTGGTGTATTTTTATTGATTCTAAAATGCATGTCACAAAATATTAAGGATATATAAGCTTTGACACATTTTTTGCAAATATCTTCCCAGTTTAATTGGTATATAATCTGACCCCTTTTCTCTTTGTGACTCCTTTCATTTCTTGTCTAAGAAGTACTTTTCTAATCCAAAATTAAATTAATATTTGCAAAATTTTTGGTTAGATTTTGGATGGCTACAATTTTACATTTAATTAAATA
>NW_012149729.1:10686723-10689560 GCF_000956105.1 Propithecus coquereli
CTTGCTTCAATCCTATTTCCAAATTCTTATTTACATTTCCTAAAGAGTGCCATTTCTGTAGGTAAACAAGACTAAATCTTGACAAATTTGTAAAGTCATAATCATTTCATATTGACACCCCTTTTTGCACTCATTCATTCTTCCCTTCCCCTACTCATCCCAGTTTCCCCCTCACCTGTGCTGTTTACCCTCATGAAAGGTCACACCATTCATAAAGCTAATTACAGTGCCAGTGAATTTACACTGCTCTCCGAGGTGAATCAATGTCCATCTTCTTCAGGAGGGCAAAAGAAAAGAGTGTCAGTCCTTCTTAACCCAAAAAATAAGTTGCTGAATAATAAACTACATTGGCTAGTAAGAGTTATTTCGGTCCCAGGGGAATTTCCCTGCAAACTTAAAATTGTACCATATATGCTTTTTTTTTTTTTTAACTTTTGCATGTATAGCTGTAAAATGAAGGGCTCTAGTCTGCAGTAAGTAGGCTCTATGATAAAAAATATTTGAGCCTCTTGTAAATTCATAAAGACTGCTAACTTACAAAGGCTATGAGAACTGCAAAGAACTGTGGTTCTCTCCTTTTCATTAGTTAACTATTACAGCTCATGTACATTAGTGTTCTGGGAATATATTTTGCAAATCTGAGTGAGTCTCAAGAATTCCTTGCAAATATACTAAACAATCTCATATCAACAATTCTGATACACAAAAGTCTCTGAAAATCAAAGATTTTTGTTTATTTGTTTGTTGTGATTCAGTGGATGATAAAATTTGACTGAACTTGAACTCATTTGGCAGTAAAACACAACTAAACTAACATGAGGCTGTCAGTGTTTGTATACATATATTTTACTGCAGATACATTATTGTGTTTGATTAGAAGGTGCTGCCCAACTCTGTAGGGGTTGTTACATCATATACAGAATATGCGTGTTATTACCTTTCCATAATTCAAAGAATTGTGAATTTTGAAATGTATCTCCCAAGTACTTGGATAAGGGATTGTGGACCTGTGGAAATTAAGCAGGGTATGAACACAGGTGCACTTGATAAGGAGTAGAAGAAGCAGTAGAGGAGCAAACAAATTCACTCGCATAAGACATGTTGCAGAGTTCTTGTAATGGCATGAGACGAGAATACATTTTAATAACTTATGTGGTCTGAACCAGCTTGTTTACGCCAGCATACACAGCAGTGCCTGGCACATGGTAGGTCCTCAATAAATATTTGTTTAATGGATTAATTAATTGATGAAGACCAGTGTGGACTTCAGTAGACAATTGGCAATTGTGTAAACTATTTAAGATAGGTGGATATGTGTTCTTTACCCAAATATCTCTAGTGGTGGAAAGCCTTCCAGCCTCTCTTGCAAGCATCTTGACAATGAAAATATCATTTCTTATTATTTAAATACTTCTGCTTTAATTTATGTCTTCCTCTTAATTTATGGTTGTACATGTATTAAGATCATCATCTTTAAAAATTATTTTTCAATATTTCAGTTTCCTCTTGTCTAAGTTAAACAAGTCAAATCTATTTAGTCTTTCCTCAAGAAATGATAGAGATGGATTTCATATCTATTTATTTCATTTTTCTCTCTTAATTTTCTCTATATCCTTTTTAGTATCCTTTTATTTTAGGGTAGCAAACTAAGCTGTACACAATATTCTAAAAAGTATACTATAAATAACATTTGATTCACTTTGCTTTCATTTCAAATGTTAAAGTTTGCAATGCAGTGCCTTCAGCCACAGGTGAGAGATTAGCACAGTACAGAGAGAAGGGCTATGGAATCTAACAAACCTGGCTTTGACCTTCAGCTCCACCATAAAAATAAATCACCGAACTGCAAGAAAATTATCTTCCTGAGATTCTGTCTTCTCCACTGTTAACATGTGAATGATAATTCTGACCCAGCAGCATTGTTGTGGGGCTTAAGTGACGCAGTATGTGAAAGGTGCCAGGGAAATAAGTTAAGCGGTATTGAGGGAGGAATGAAAAAAAGAAGAGGGAGGTAAGTTTTATGACTTCATCTCTGCAACTCTCTGGAAGAAACCATTTCTTTTAAAAAACAAAAGTCTCAGGGCACACTTTCTGGAAAGATATGCCTCTAAATGTTAATGGTGGTTTTTTGGGGGTAACAACATTATCAATAATTTGTATTTTTTTCCTTACTACTTTCCACATTACTGGAATCTATGACAAAGATTTTTTTGCTTCACCAAACGTTAGCCAGACTCTCAACCTTCTCCTAGGCCCATCTGTGCACTTCCTTGTAAAATCCTTGATAAAAAAGAACCCTGAGGAGCATTTCGAGCAGAAAGAAGAGCTCTTAAAATGCCCTAACATGGCAGTGAGGAACAATAAGAACAATATTTTCCTTGATAAAAAAGAACCATTTTAAATCAGTTTAGCCAGAATCCCCAATCCTCCATATCTAATCAGATTCCGCACCCTCTCCATCTCCCAGGTGATGTCTGATCATTTTGGCCTGTGTCCAGCAAGAATTCTGTTAGGTCGGTCTACCCAGAATCCCCCTCACCCGGACCTTCCCTCTGGGTAATTTTCCACGCACTGACCCGCACTCCACTCCTTGGCTATAAATTCCCACTTGCCCATGCTGTATTCAGAGTTGAGCTCATGTATCATTGAATAATCTTTTTCTTTAACATCTATTGTGAAAGGTGTGTATGACTTCTAAATAGGAAAAGTGAAATCTATTTTTATTTTTAGGATTAATGTGTTTCAATATTTAAAGTAAAGAGCTTCTATTATGTGAAAAATTAATTTATGAGGAGCTTCACAGTCCTCAAAAATTCTGGAGAAATGAGCTTTAATTA
>NW_012149729.1:10691805-10692391 GCF_000956105.1 Propithecus coquereli
TGTGTCTACCGTACCAAGAACCCATGTGATCTGGTCCACATATAACCCTCCAGCCTCATCTCATTATCATTCGTCCTTTTGTTTATCTGACTTCCAGCTTTGGCCATATCAGCCTTCTTATTTCTCCTCACTGCCATTTTAGAACATTTTAACAGCTCTTCTCTCTGCTTCAAACGCTCCTCATAATAAGATAGTTCTTACATTCCCAATCACAGTTTAAATTTTACTTCCTCAGTACAGCCTTCCTGAAAAACCCAATATAAAGTAACTCCATTGTCATTCCCATTCATATCATCCTGTTTTCTTTCCATCATATGGAAATAGGAAATTTTATTGCTTGACTTTTCTATGTTTATTATTTTTTGCTTTCTCTCATGTTCCATGAAGGCAGGAAACATATCTGACTTGTTCAATGGTCTATTCCCCATGCCTAGAATAGTGATCAGTATGGGATATATGTTCAATAAATGTTGATTGTATAAATATTTTCCTATTTACTGCTATTTTTTCATATATAAAAATCTCAGATAAGCTTTAAAATATTTTTAATATCTTAAAATGCCCTAACATGGCAGTGAGGAACAAT
>NW_012149729.1:10702751-10703586 GCF_000956105.1 Propithecus coquereli
TTTCATGCCATAAATGAATATATTATTCATGGTCTATATCTCATTTAATATTCCATGGTCCACTTTGAAATTTCCTCAAGCTAAAATCATCTTTATCCTGCCATATGATGTTTGGACACAATTGGGGATTGATCAGTAATTTGTTCACATGCCCTTTCTTTAGAAAACAGTATCCTGTGAAAAATCCTATCTTTGCATATAGTTACTCTTTTTGGAGAAGAAAAAGACATTCTTAGCACTTCCATTTTCACAAAACGCTGTCAACCTTAAAATCTGCCTAATTTATTTCTAAGGCACAGGATCAATATTCTGTCAATAACCTGTAATAACAGTTCTTTAGGTCCCAGTAACCTTCATATGTCTGGGTTACAATTCTCATCTGGAACCTTGTTAAGAGAAGCAATCCATTCATTCCTCCAGAAATTCTTAGGTTGTTTTTTAGTGTCATTAGAAAACTGTGTAAATGGATCTGACCGTCTTGGTATGCCATAAAATTAGTTTTACAGGAATACTATCCTTATTCCATCAGGGTACACTAAAATAAACAGATTTAGGTAAGTGTTATAATATTCACTGCATCTATAATATGGAGGAAAGTGTCTACTATTTCACTCAGGAAAAGTTGGTCACAGCTAAAAAGAGTATAGTATATTTGGCTTAAGCCAAATTTGCAGCCCAAAATTAATAATTATTTTGTAGCACCCTATTCTTATTTTGTGGTTATTTTCACCTTCTAATATCATTTATATCATTTTATGTAATTTTATTTTACATTTCTATTTTACTGATGTGTTCTAAAAACTCATGCAGTGGAATTTGGTGTAAATGATTAAAC
>NW_012149729.1:10703636-10706662 GCF_000956105.1 Propithecus coquereli
TCAGTGTCCTTTTAGCATTTCCTCATCATTTGTTAAGTGTTTCCTTAATTTCTGGCACAAGATGCTCCAGGCTTATTTTATACTTTCCTTGTCACAGTTATGCAATCAGGCCTAGTTTCCTTTTAGAGGAAAATGGTATTTAGAAAGGAAGATCTGGGTCCTAGGTGTGCTAATTGCTTTTGGAGTATTGTGATTTCTAGGACTTTTTAGTAGACAGAGGTAGGGAGTATCTTTCTCTCTCATACACACACACACACACACACACACACGCACACGCACTCATTTCTCATCTTCACCTCCATTTTTCTCCTACTTGGATGCCCTAGGCCCAGCTTGGTCTCCAATAACCCATGCCAGGCTGTTCTTCCACATGGTTGTCCCCTTCATGCTGTTGAGCCTCTGACACCCTCTAGCCCTTCTGTAGATATGCCCTTACCTTTCCTCTGTGGGCCCCCAGACCAGGCTGCCCACCCCATAAGGACACTTTATTTAGCCCCTCAGGATTTAAATTCTCCATGCTAGGCTGCTCTTCCACGTGAATGCTCTCCTCTCTTTGGTCAGGCTCTGACACTCTGTGCAGTACATCTCTCCTTTGCAAGTACCTTCCTCACCCTGTTTGGGCTATGACATCCTGCTCTGGGTCACTATGGCTCCATCCCACTGCGGGTACAGATACCTACCATTTTTACCCCACCTAATGGCTTTAGGACTAAACTGTTGAAGAAGGGAAGGGAGAAAAAGGAAGAAAGGGAAAGAAAGGGGGAAGAGGAGAGAAAGAGTTGTTGTTATTGTTTAAAGTTTCTTAAAGACACATAGCTAAAAATATTCTAACTGCTTTTGGCTTAGAGAGATGAGAAATTATATCAGCAACAACTTCACCAGAAGCATCGAATTGCATGTCCCTTGATATTCTGTGTATATTTTGCTTATAGTCCAATTACAATGACTATGCTAAGCTCTTCATATACTGAACACTTACTGGTTTCCTTGCCAGAATCCATTCTGCATTTCTTTCTTTTTTTTATTTCAGGATATTATGGGGGTACAAAGAGTTCGGTTACATTATGCACTTCTTTCTTCTTGAGACCCTAACTTCTCAGCTATGTGGTTTGAATTGGCTTGACTCCATACCAAGCTCCACAGGTAGGCACTGATTCTCTTAAGTCTGTCAGCTTATCTCACCTTCTAGGATACTATAATTGGTTCAGAAATGGGCATGGAACTAGGCCTTAGCTGGTCAGCATATTCCATTCACATGGCACTGGTTCAAAGGTAGGCACTTGACTAAGATGATCCAGAGTGACTTGACCCAGGAATACTAGGATACAAGTTTTATCTTCTCCTCTGGGTTGGTGATGTGAGGACATAGGGCTTGGGTCTATTATAAGAAGAGAGCCTGAAGCTGTGTGTGTGTGTTGGGGGGGGTCACTGTGTGGAGCCAGAGGATAAGAGAAGCCCAAAGACATCAGCGCCATGGAAGGAATTTGACTATTTATATTCTATCAGAAAATCTTCACTATCAAGAGGCAATTCAGATCATTTTAGTTACCATCCCAGTTGATCAGAGAAGCACTCAAGGATTATGCTTCACAGAGGAACTCACTGTTGATTCCAAAAGGTCACTCTGCAGCTGGACATTTAAACCTAGCTGTCCCATCCATGCACCATGACCCATTCACTCCCTAAAAACAAGTCAGGAATGAAAGATTGTTCTTGGCAATACATTAAACCCTTCCTCATTCACTCTCAGTTGTATTTGCATCACCCTACGTCTTAGGTTTCTGGTCCCACAAGTTAACTGTGGCTTCTGGACCCTTCTGTCTGGCACTCCTCCAAGCTCTCATTCCAACTTACTGGACTTTGGCTTCCCAAGTGGATCTTAACACTGATTTTGATCTTCTGTTTTGGCCTAAATCCTCTTCTCCATTATCTACTGAAAAACGCTCTGCTTCAGTTTGCATCTGTCAGAATCTCACTATGCGAGCATCTGCTACTTGGGTTTTGTGAGATTCAGGCACACTGACAAATTATGAAATTCTCACTCTGTGTCAGACATTGTATTACAGATCTTGACAACATGTTTTTCCGTGACATAAATATGATATAAATAATATATTATTAATCAAATATTTTCTTGGCTTAGATCAATATCAGTTGACAATTCTTAAAAAATCGGATAAGTCATGGACAGAAAGGCCCATTTTTTATGGTCTGTGTCTTAACTTCTAAAATGAAGTATATTTTAAGTAGGAATATGTTAAATTAGTATTTGTGGAGAGTTCCATTTCTATCTTCAGTCACTGAAACATTTATTAAGTCCTTAGAACAAGCCAGGCACTATGGCAGGTTCTGTAGACACCAGAGTGAGCAATAAGATACTCTCCATGCCCTTGTAGAACTTACCTAAATTGTGAAAGACAAATATTTATCAAAGTATCACTAAAAAAACATGCAATCACAAAACTCTTTTCATTTGAATGTTTCCCTTGTATCTGTATAAGGATATCTTGAGTAAAATACTTAGAAAAATCTTTGAATCAAGAGTCTTAACTCACACAGGCTAAGCAGTTGTTTAATTCAGTGAAGAAGCAAGGTAGGAAATGTGGTAAACTGGCAGATGCATACGTAGTCTAAAGGGACATGTTGCCACATGGAAACTTGGGGTTAGTGTTGCCAGAGCCTCATATGTTTTCCAGAGAAGCCAGATTTTTTAATATTGAAACTCAATTTAAAAATTCTGTGGCCAAACAAATCATGTATCAGGATTTGGCCTGCAAGTCTACAGTTTGCATTATATCATGTAACAAATGGTGCGGCCCAGCTTTATGATGATCCAACTTAGTACTATCAATTCAAATCTTAATGTAATTTCTCGTAAGTAAATTTAGGTTCTGGTCCTGAGCACCACCTCTCTATAGAATAAGTAACCTACCCAGCAGGTTGTATTTGATAGTCACATTCAACAAGTGCTAATTTTCATAAATTTTGTTATATTTCATTTTCATATAATAATGACTCGTTATTCT
>NW_012149729.1:10706808-10708838 GCF_000956105.1 Propithecus coquereli
AGGTTATCAATAATATAATTATATTTTCTTCAAGGAAATTTTTTTTTACATTGACAGATAAAATCATATGTATTTACTCTGTACATCATGATATTTTGAAGTACATAGACATTGTGGAATGAATAAATCTAGCTAATTAACATATATATTATCTCGCATTTGAATCATTTTGTGGTAAAAACACTTTACATCCACTTTCTTAGCATTTTTCAAAAATATATTAAGTATAGTCACCATGTTGTACAATAGATTTCTTGAACTTATTTCTACCGGCTAAATGAAATTTTATATCCTTTGACCAATATCTTCCCCAAACCCCCCAAACCCTTACCCCCTGGTAGCCACCATTCTACTCTCTACTTCTGTGAGATCAACTTTTCAAGATTCCACATATGAATGTATATCAGTAATGCCATTACAGAATACAGTATGAAGGTTCCTCAAAAAATTAAAAATAGAACTACCACATGATCCAGTAATCCCATTACTGAGTATATATCCAAAGGAAATGAAGTCAGTTATGTCAAAGAGCAATATGCACTCCCGTTTTTACTGTGGCACTATTCACAACAGCCAAGATATGGAATCAACTTAAGTGTCCATTGATGGATGAATGGATAAAGAAAATGTAGTGTCTGTGTGTGTGTGTATATGTGTATATATGTATATATGTATATATATATACACGATGGAATACTATTCAATCATAAAAAAGAATGAACTCCTGTTATTTGCAACAACATGGATGAACGTAGAGGACATTATGTTAAATGAAAAAACCAGACACAGAAAGGCAAATACTGTTTGGTCTTCAAGGAAAATTTTAATCCTGCTTTCCAAATCTGTACTGTGTTTCTTTGTCATATCTAATAACACTAGAAATAACTTCTTTCACTAATCTCAGTGACTTCTTAAATTCATATAAAATATTCTGGTATGAGGTTCTCTTACCCATAAAAATTCATTTTTTCCCTTTATCTAAAAAGTGACAGTCAGACCTCAGAATCTGGCATTGAGGTTCCATATATTTCCTTTTAAAACTAACTTTCCTCTTCTTCCTAAGTAAACTCCATACTTAAGCCAAACTGTACTCTTCAATACTACCCAAACTTGTGAGTTTTTGCTCCTGTCTTTTTCCCCTTCTGGAATGCTGTTACTCCCATTCCCACTTAATACAATCTTTCTCAGTGTGCCTCCATAGCATCTTTTTAATGGTACCCATCAGAAATAACTTCTTCCTCCTTCTGTACTACCATACCTTTTGGGCTAACCTACTCAAGCAATGGTTAGTGTATTTTATTTGTGGGTGTCTGTCCATTTCTAATAAATTATAAATACTCAACAAAACATGTTGAATGAATGGCTATTTTTCCTACCATCATTTTCAGTTCTAACAGAGAACCTGGGAAAATATGGTCATAGTCACAAACTTACAGAAAAGTTATAAGTGTAGCACAAATGCTTTTTTTCCCCGAACTGTTAGACAGTAAATTACCAACCTAATGTCCCATCACCTCCAAACATTTCATTGTGTATTTGTTATAAACAAGAAATTTTTCTGCATTACCACAGCACCATCAAAATCCTGAAATTGACAATGATACATGATTCGCGCCACCTAATACTCAGCCTCCTTTCAAGAGTAGTCACTTGGCCTAGTAACGTCCGCTCTAGCAAAAGGATCCAGTTCAAAATCACACTTCACATTTAGTTTTTATGTTTCTTTAGTCAGCTCCAGTGTTGAACAGTTCTTCAGTCTGTCTTTGATTTTTATGACTGACTCATTAGAAGATTACAGGCCAGTTATTTTATAAATGTCCCTTAATTTTGATTTGTCTGTTCCCTCAAGATTCATTTCAGGTTATGCTTCTTTGCCAAGCACAGTACAAAAGTGATGCTCCGTTTTTCTGACATTCTATCAAGTGATACATGATTTTGGTGTATCTCTTTAGAATCTTCACTTCGATCACTTGATTAAAGTGGTATCTGCCAGACTTCTCCATTGTAGAGTTACTCTTTTCTCTTTTGTA
>NW_012149729.1:10713368-10715561 GCF_000956105.1 Propithecus coquereli
TTAAAAAATAAATAAGAGAGACAAGTTCCTTGTAAACTTAGTGAATTTTCAGATGGCACAAATTGCCATTTTAAGCCATTTCATCAGAAATATAAAAAGATTGAAATATGTGGTCACAACTAGCTTCGCAGTGAGGCTCATTTTATAATTCAGCATTGGGAGATGAAGGTCAACCTGCAAAATTTGGTGAGAATGTGAGGACACCTGCCTTAATACCTTAGGGAAACTTTTCAAGAAGTTAAAGTGAAATAAATATGACTAAAGAGATTTGACTAACAGGTTGGCCAAACTTAAACCTTTTGTCAAGCCTTGTTATAACTCACTTTGTATATAACTGGCATTAATCTTGCACCTTTCCCTGTTAATTATGTATTAAAATATGAATATTATATTATACTCTATTATATTATGTATTATAATATTGGGAAATCCACGATTGAAACCTTAGTATGAAATTTAAAATACGGTTGAATTAAATAGTATATTGAGAGGAAGTGATTCTACTGCAACAGGTCTTCATGAATTTCAAAATCTTTTATTGTTCTGATAGTGTTCTAATCCCCTTCCGATGTGTGTACCTATTTTTTCAATAGCAATATGACGACAAATGAATTTTAGACTAATCAGTTTACCTCTCACCTAAGAAACTATGTCAGGATTTCATTAAATATGATATATTTTATAATAATTTGTAAGAACTTTTTGTTACTGTGACTCTTTTCATAAATTCTACAACATTTAGACTCTTTTTCTGTTCTTCTCACTAAAAGTGTTTTGTGTGTCTATTGAATTTGCTAACTTTTCTTACATACTTCTATCCTAGCCAAAATCCTGGCTGTTCAACATGTGGTGAAACATACACTTTTCTTTGCCCAAATTTCCTCAGTCCTACCTAAAAAAAGTAAATAAAATATTATATCTAATTTTTAGCCATTCCCCAAGAGCAGTCATGTGTATTCCATTGGGAGAAGGAGGAAATTCTTAACGACTTACAGTTGACTCATGTATTACAGTCCCTGTTTACAGTAAAGTGGCATCAGCATTATATCGTGTGGCATGTCAGGCTGGAAACCGAATATAATTTTCTCAAGAGAAGAGAATAATTTTTAACCAAATGTTAATTCTGTAATGAAAACTTTAAAGACTTACATACCTTTTGCATGAAATAACCCTATTCCCCAAAATATAGGTGTTTTCAAAGTTCATGTGAACATTGATTTTTAAAAAATAAATAAGCAAGAGATTGAGTGAATGAATGAACAGAACTTGGAAAGAAGCTCCAGTATTAGAGTGTAACTGAGGTTTTAACATGCCTGCATTTATGTTTTCTTATTGTTTATATAGCATTTAACTTTTGGAGTTAAATTCAGTAACGTGTTATAGAAGATTGGGGAAATTGCTTTTCTAAATAATTATCCTGATGAGGTTAAGTTGTCCATAATCAACTCCAATCATGTTTAAATGTAAAATCAAACAGTGCATTTGGAAGAACAGATGAGGGATATTATATGCAATAATTATTTCATTATTATACTTTTCTGTATTTCTCAAATTTTTCAACAGTAAATATATACTTCTGTTGTATGAAAACATTTAAGAACTTTAAATGTCATTGAATAATTACAATGGGAAGATATACAGAAGCCTACTCAGAAATAGCCTGAGACCCCTGATCCCTAAATAGTTTTAGAAATTATCCTCCCCCCTTTTCCTCTTGACTCTATATACTTGCTGCTGCCTGGGATTAGACTTCTTTTCCAGTATTTCCCCTATGTATTAACCATGTATCTGGCGCAACTTGGCATCCTCAAAGGTGAAACCAGCAACAGTGAAAGAGAAGAAAGAAGAATGTGAACAGTTGCTTCTGCCTTTGCCCTCCCACGTTCATGCTCCCTGGCTCCTTTCACAGCACTGTAGGGACCCCGGGGAAGCTTCATCTCTGAAGCAGTTTATAGGACCCATATGACCTAGGGTAGCCTGAATCTGTTTTTCCTCTCAGTTCTAGAATGGTCTGTCTTTGGTAAACAAATCCAACATGAGTATGTTTTTGCTCTTCAGATAAAGTAATAAAAGAAAGCTTACAAAGCTTTAAAAAGCAGAAAATGAATACATAGAAGAGAGTCATTTTACCTCCTGTATTTTCCCCCTTTGCTGTTCACTAAATCCTTTAAGAAACCTTAAAGGATTGTATAT
>NW_012149729.1:10716461-10738008 GCF_000956105.1 Propithecus coquereli
ACTGTCCAGTCAGAGGAAAAGACACACCCTCATTCTAAATGTAGTGTGGTGATAGGCCCTTGGTATATTTGGCATGAAATATGGTTGCGTATTTCCAATAACAGTCATGTTAACTAGTTCCTCTCATGCTAGCAGCAAGGTCCTAGGCCCCCAATGTACAAGGGACAGAATGGGCCTTCAAAAGCACATTTTTCATGGACCTCTTTTCTATTTACTCCCCATTTTTTACTTACTTCTCCTCTAAGTGGGAGTTACTAATGTATGCTAACTCTTTATTTCCAACTCTTTATCCCTGACAAATATTTTCAACTGACTCCTGAACACCTAGTGTTCAACAGATATTTTGAAGGTATCTCAAACTGAGTGTTTCTCATACTGTATATGTTTTTCAATCTACCTTGAATTCCGTATCTCAATGGCTAGAAATCCTGTAGTAATATCACCATCCATCACTCTTTTAAACATTAACCAAATTCACCATAGAAATATCTCGAATTAGTTTCCTTCCTCCTCCTCATTATTATTGGAGGAGGAGGAACCAAATAATAATAACTATTATTATCATTATATTACCAACAGCTAAGATTATTGAGGGCTTAATAATATGTGTCTGGCACCTGTCCTCTGTACTTTATCATTTAATCCTCACAATGATCCTCTGCTATTATTATCCTGATAGTCAGTGGAAACTGAGACTTTATGTTACATTATATCTAAACTCACTACTATAAGATAAAATTGGACCCCCAATTTGACCTCACTTTACTTCTTCAAGCTCATTTTTCACAATCTATCCAGCTTCGATGATTCAGGGGTAATCAGCCTCTTAATCGTTTTCTAACTAGGCACACTCTTTCTTGCCTCTGCAATGAGTTATCTCTGGCTCCGTTTTTATAGCTGACCTTGAGTATTAGCCCCTTATGGAATCTCTGACTTTCCTGCATCTATTCTGTCCATCTTCACAGTCCTTTATTCAAGCTTCTATCCTGCTTCTCACCTCATGCTGCTACTTGCTTATATCTTCCTCAGGAGAGTTTTAGTTCTCTAGGTATGAAAAAATATCTAATACATCTTTATATATTTAGAGTCCAGAACAGTGCCTGGTAGGTGGCAGGAATTCCGTGATTTTATACTGAAAGAATGATGATAGCTAACATTTACTCCCCAGACACTGTGCTAAGTTCTCTCACATACTGTTCATTTAGTCCTCACAAAAGCCCTAGGTAGTAGGTGTAATCATCATCCCTGTTTCGGAAAGAAAATGAGAACAAAAGAGGTTAAATAACTGTCACAGAGGTTATTAAGTTGCTTTCCAAAATATATTCTCCAATTTTCTCTCATGGGAACAGAACTCTCAATTTTCAGGTGGTTTTATGGCCATCTAGAATTAAGATTTTATTTTCTTGAGCTTCTAACTAGGTAGGCCTTGTGACTAAGATGTGAATTTTGGTTGTGCTATTAAAAGGTACCTACCCCTTTCATTTTCTCCTTTCCTATTGGCTGGAATATGGTGGTGAGTCATCTTGGACCACACAGAGGAGGGCAACATCCTAGAGACGGCAGAGCAACATGAGAAAGCAATCCAGGCCAACTGAAGACTTCTTAGAACATATCTCCTTTGATAGGTTATGTCCAAAGATGGCCCCAATAATTCTTCCCATTCCGCAAGTCCCTCCCTTTAAATCTGGTCATACCCTGTCTTGTTTTAGTCAATAGCATTCAGCAGAAATGACACTTAAGACTTTCAGGCCTAGACCTTGCAGCCTCTGTTTTCACTATCTTGGAAGCCAGTACCCAGGTCACGAGGCTAATACTAGACTACCAAATGAGAAACCAGAGAGAGAGATAGAGAGAGAGATCTTGTGTAAGAGAACTAAGTGGCTACAGTGTAGCCAGCACCAAGGCACTAGACATGAGATTTAATATGTCTTGGATCTTTGAGACCCACTCCAGTCTGCCCAGTTCATACGATGTGAAGGAGAGATGAGCCTCCCTCACTGAGGTCTACCCAAATTATGACCCTCAGAATCAATAGCTTTTTAAGCTCCAAAGTTTTGAGGCAGTTCATCATACAGCAATATAACTAAAACAACCACCATCACACTAGCAGGACTTTTATGAAAAGAAACTTCTCCACTGTAATAAGATACTGTTATTTGGTGTCTCTGGGACACAAGCAGAGCCTATATTCTACCTACTGCATTAATTGAACTAAGTCTCCACAGTAAGCGGCTGAATGGCAATTTGACCATAGGAGGTCTAGTTCTGAGTTCAGGCTCTAAACCACAGCATTTTACTCTCTGGGAGGAAGGAGGGGAAGAAGAGGAAGAGATATATTTTATTTGTGAGTGAGCATAGATTTTTACAAACACCAATGAAATATCCTCTGTCATAAGATAAGGATTGCTTTGATGTTTATTAATGATAATGTATAAAATGGCATGGGCTTCTTATTTGGCTATTTAAGACCTATACTCCAGTTTCAACCTTTGTCTACCTATCTATCTATCTATCTATCTATATTTTTACAAAACCATATCATTACAGGAAGTCTGAAGTGTCCACTAAAGCATAAAATATAACTTTTCTGTTTTTCTACCTTATAAATACCTTGCATGTTCTTCCACCTACCTGGAATGTCCTCCCCGTTTCCCTACAGTTCCTTTTTCACATTTTCTCTGAAGTACTGCCTCCTTTGTGGAAACTCTCCCGAGCTACCAATCCCAATAAACTTCTACAGCACTTGCTGCCAGTTCCATGCATTTGGCAGATCAGATATAGAGTCTTGTATTGCTAGTGTTTTATATATTATTCATTCAAAAGCTATTTATGGGCCACTCACTGTGCGCTGTATTGCCTCAGGTGCTAGAGGGAATTACAAATAAGGATAAGTCAAGATCCCTTCAACCAAGAAGTTACAGTACGGTAGGGGGGGATAAACAATAGTGCACAAATGATTATAAGTCAAAGTAGGAAATAATGAGTCCCAAAAGAGAAGGCCACTGGAACTCCTTAATTCCGTAATGCCACTGGATAGAAGCTCCATGTATGCCTTTTTACTTCCTATTCAATTATAAGCTTCCTCAAAGAACAAACCTTATCACAGATTTTGGGTCTTTAGCTTCTACTTGACCATTCTGTGTACTGTGAACATCCAATAAATATTAAGATGTTTTCGTGATTCGTTTAAGGAATATAAGCAATGAATACCTAGAAAATGGTAATTTACTCAAATCTCACATTATTATTTTGAATACTTGAGGAAAAATTAATGAAATTTTATTTTATTGAAACTTAAAGTAGGTCAACAAATTAAATAATATCACAACAAACTCCAAGAGACAGCCTCATCACTTTTATCAGAACTTTGTGTAACATAGGAAGCTTGAATACTCCATCATCTACGATTTATACATTTTTATGAAAATAATATCTTAGTAGTATTTGCTGTAATCAAAATTTGCCTGGCATACAAAAGAACTATATGTACATATATTTACATTTTCTGGATATACTAATGATTCTGCTGAGGATTGTGAAATGTCAAATTTAAAGATAGTTATATCACTAGTGTAATTGTTGCCTAAACCTAAAGTGTGTACAAGGAAATGTAAATGAAATGAAGAAAATGTGGAAAATGGAAAGATGAATGGATGAAGAGATAACATAGCTTCTATGAAGCAACAGGAAAAAAAAGCATGCCTCTGAAGTTTTGAATTTGAACTCTGGGCTCTGCCACTTAGAACTCGCGCTCTCTTAAGCAAGCTACTTAAACTTCTCTAAACTTCAGTTTTCTCAAACACAATGAACGGAATACTGCCTATCTTACAAAAATGTTGTAAAGCATAAATAAGCAAAGTATGAAAAGCACCTAGCCCCAGTGCCTTACATATAACAGACATGCAAACTATAACACAATTGTTACTCTTATTTGGGGTATTTTGACAAAGCTAAAATGTGGATGGCCCACTTTTGTCTTCTACAGGAAAAGTAGGTTGATTCTGATTGTAGCATACCAGACTTTTGAATTCAACAACTTGTAAATTTCTTTCAAATGAAAAGTAGAATAAGAAAACAGCTGGGAACAAGGCTGTGTTGCCAACTTTAATTTTTCGAAGCAAGGGAGGCAATGATGGAAAGAGCATTCTCTTTGCAGCTTTTTTTTGTTTTTGTTTTTTTGGTCAAAGGCCACTTTGTCATGGTCATCATGGTCAGCATTTGTCCACAGGCTGTGTTTGAGGATCACTAGATTACATACTGTTTTGTAGCTCAGGATTTTTTGCAACTTAAAAATTGTTTGATTCTATTATTCCATGCCTGTATGATTATACAGATGTACAGAAAAATCCTTAAATGCCAATTAAAATATAAAATTAACTTACAACAGAGACTTAACAGAAAGAGTATAAAAAAAGTGTTCGAAATCTTCATAAACATGTTGAGCAATCTAGATTTCTAGTCCCTTCCTTTACAATGTCTGACAATTATTTGCTTTTTGAGAATAGATTAACCTCGTTTTATTTACATATCAGAAAAAAAGCTAATAGTGAAATGATTATGAGCTCTGGAATTGGACAAAATTGGCTGTAAATCCCTGCCTCATCAGTCGCTAATTTTGTGAGAAGTTGCCTAGGCACTTAACTTCTCAGAGCATCATTCTTTTGGGAAAATTGATCTACAAATATCTCAAGGGCAGTTGTGAGAAGTAAAGTGAGAAAACCCACATGAGTAACTTTGTGCTTGGTAAATAGTATTTATTTTAAAATGCATGTCCTTCTCCCCTCTTTTCTTTCCCCAGTTTTCCCAGATGTTCTGTTTCCACGTTGTCCCAGACTAATTATTAACAGAACCCCTTTTTACATTTGTAAGTGTACAAGATTGGATGAAAATTTATATGGTTACCCTATTTATGAAAGAAACCTCCCCATTATGTGTTCTTTTGGGAATTACCTTCATTCTCAGGCTAAGGCTTTTCAAACAGTCATCTAGAAAATATAAGCATTTATCAACTGTCTAGTGTCCATAAGAATGGAGAATAGAACAGACATTTCATTGTTATAGTTGGGTTTCCTGAGAATCATATCTTCATCTACTATTTACTAGCTATATTACCACGGCCACGCTGTCTAACCTATTTCAATATTTGTTTCTTATAGCTCATCTAAATTGGTGATGTGAAGATGAAAGTCACACTTAGTAGAATCTAAATGTCTAATATGTGATTATAATTATATTCTTTTAAAACAAATACATTCATACATTAATGAAAGAAGTATGCATTCATATAATCTTTCAGGGGCATATGTATATACATATAAAAGTACATAAAAATATGAGTATTTTTTGACCCTTAAAAATGTCTTCAGGAATTACACCAAGAAAATAATTTTGGATGTGGTCAATTATTTACATATAATAACATCATCTCAATGTAATTTTCTTGTAAAACATTTTTTACAGCTTTATTTAGGTATAATTCATACATAATAAACTACACACAAAGTTAACAATTTGGTAAATTTTGATATTGTATTATATATACTTCTGAAACCATCAACACAATTAAGATAATATGTATCTATCATTTCTAAAAGTTTTCCCCTCTCCCTTTGTAGTCCATTCCTTTCTCTCCTCTCCTCTCCTGTCCTCAGACAAGCCTCAATGTAGTTTGTAATAGTAAAAGAATGGACAACCTAAAAGTAACAATGGGATACCAGATAAACAAATTTATATTAGTACTGAGTGATGATACAGTATGGTGGTTAAAGGCATGTACTTTGGAGCCAGACAGCTGCAATTCTAATCTTTTTTTTTTTGTCTTTTAGTCCTTGTTTTACCATAAGTAACAGTCTGAGCCTCAATTTCCATATTGCTAAGGCAGAGATAATGCCTGCCTCAGATAATAAATGAGCTAAAATATTTATGGAACTTAGTAGAGAATTTTGGTACCCACCTAGGACTCAATAAATGGTAGTTATTGAGTACCAAAAATAAAATGAGATGTAGAATATTTAATGAATTTGGAAAATGTCTGTGATTAAGTGACAAAAGCAAGTTATCAATTATTTAGAGTACCACCATGTTAATTTTAAAAATACATATACAGATTCATAGAAAACATATCTGTACATACACTAGCATGTTAACAATGAGTATGACTACCGATTTCTATTTCCTTCATTTCTTTTTTCAGTATTGTCTAAATGTTCTGTAATTAAAACATTCTCACTTTGGTAATCAAATAAAAATAGAAATACTCCAGATAAAAAAGGTAAGTGTGATGTTCATTTATTTACTAGTCAAACATTTATTTAATATTACTATATATGAGACACTGTGGGGCACTGGGGTTAAAAATTACAATGACAGAATACTCTCAGGGGAGAAAAAAAGTCACTGATCACAATAATTTTTTTTTCATTTCATTAATAGAACAGCTTTGACTAAGAAATTAAGTGACGGGGTGTGAGTAATAACAAATAGAATCTAAAAGCAGAGTTTTTTTCACTTTTAAAAACATACATCCTTTACATTAAATATAACTTCTCAGCATATATTTCTTTTACTTAAGAGAATTTTTATTTAATTTTATTCTGTGTCTATTGTAGTAAATCTTACAATGGCATTCCCCATCTGTATCGTCTACCTTGAATCACAAGTACTACGTGATAAGGCATGTCTATTTAACACTCTTTTGTTTTGCATCCTAACTATTAATAGTAATCTAATGGACACTTTACGGGAACAACTCTAGATTAGGGAAATAGTCATACTTCAGTTTGGCTCTAAAGCAACCCAGGGTTCTTCTGTTATTGTGAGAATAGTGAATTCACACTAAATCCTTTCACTCATTAAAATCAAAACTATCTCCAAATATTTTATTTCTTTGGTTTAAAAACCTGGTGTATTTAAAACAAAATTACTATTGGTCACAGGTATATACAAATATGTATATTAATTAGACATTAAAGCAATGAAAATGAAATTAATGAATGTGAAGAAATTTAAAAATATTTAAAAGAACCACATTATCAGAATAAATTGTTATTGACAAAAATATCTTTTCTATTATCAAAAAATAGTCTTAACACAAATCCAAACTTGTTATTAATCATTTCAAACATAAGGAGCTCTAAGAGTTACTGAATTCAAGCTTCCAGTGTTACCATCTTGATTTTGCCATCGATCTAGTTAGAGTGTCCAGGTTCTCTTGCTTTATATGTTATGGTAAATTGCTAATGCCTAACAACAAGCAGCACTTTGCCAGGCTCAGACATCACGTTGAAATGCTAATGATTCATAATGAGGCCACCAGACATCAATTACATAAACGAGGCTAGGAACAGAGCCAACACAGGTACACTCTACTAATTTGTTCTTCTCTGTTGGCCAAAAGCCAACTGCATGACAAGTGAATGCCCCTAAAGCCATTGGGGCACGACTCCTTTGCTTCAGAGAGGGATTGGACATTGCATACCTTGGTGTTCTCTGTGATCTCTATCTGTCTAAGGACACTTTAATGAACCACACGAGTACATCTAATGAGAAGACATCTGAAGGGTCAGTAAATTCACATACTAGAAAGAGTACAAGGTAACAAAGAAAAGTTAAAAGGAAAAAAATAAAAATATCTGAGACTGACATTGAACTCAATCGATTTCTAAAGCCCAAAGCACGAATCACATAAAAAGTAACATATTTTTTCCTAATATTTTAAATTTTGAACAAGTACAATTCAATATCATTAATAGATTTAGTATAATTGGCTTTAATCAGAACATTAAATACTTTTTCTTTACTCTCATAATGTAGTTTTATGAATGATATACTTACAACATCTAGCAAAATGTTTTCCATTAGCATAGATATTTGAGTTTATAATAGAAAGGAGCAGAGAAATATAATTTCTTGAATATGATTTTTTGACAAACATAAAGACAATTAATGAATGATATCAACATATAGAAGGGACTCAACAGTGTAATAAAATGAATACATAATCAATATGATAAAATTTAATGTGTTATACAATGCCTTGGAAATCAGTTGATTAGAGGTTTAAACAAAGGGATGGAAAATTTCTACATATCAGAATTATATGGGAAAAAACTCTATTCTGATAATTTTTTGATACATTAAAATAGCTATGAAAATTGTTCATTGGTTACTTTTGGCTATCATGACAGTCTTTAAGGAGAGAAATACAATACGAAGTGTCAAGCCATTTATTAGAACCTTAAGGTCCTTTTCTGGAAGTGTCCAAGCAAGAACAGCTTACTCTGAGCAGGAAGAGGCAAAGAAGAAGGTGCAGGCACTGGAAGATATGGATTCAGGCATTTATAATCAGGAAGCCTGCTCCAAGTGGATTGGGCAGGACTCTTGGCGTATGAATGACAAGGAGCACCAATGCCAAAATTCACCCCATTTGCTGTTGTAGATTAAAGACAGCCACAATTTCTTGGCTACTCCTCCCTCACATTGTGAGATGGAGTCTAGTTCTCCTATTTATGGACTTGCTAGACAAATAGAATGTAACGGAAGTGATGTTCTCAGACTTCTGTGGCTAGATCAGAGCTTTGCAGTTTCCTCCTGAGAACACTTTTGGACACTTATCCCCACATTAAGAGGAATCAAGACACTCAGTTGACAACCCTGGCTGAGTTTCCAGCCAGCAGCCAGAACCAACTTGCCAGCCATGTGAATGAGCTATCTTAGGTGCCTTGATCCTCCAGCCTACAGCCCCAGCTGAAGCCATGCAGAGCAGAGACAAGTTTTCCAGCTAAGTTCTGCCAAAATTACAGATTTGTAAACAAAATAAATGATTATTGTTGTTTTAAGATACTAAATTTTTGGATTGTTTGTTACACAGCAATAGCTGACTGAAATGTTGATCAAAGTGGTCTAATCAGCAGCTTTATCACAGAGTTCTGTTTTACTGGCCCATAATTTATTTTGAAACAATGCTACCCAGACAACAGCAGTTGGCAGTATGCATCACTGCTGAAGCTATGTATGTGCCTGGAATGCTCACTAGCCATGAGGTTTCGCCTCTGGCCACATTGCTCAGTCTTCCTTATGAGCCCCTCCTAGAGACTAAAGAGTCTGTTAAAGAATGGTAGAGTATTTCATACCCGCTGTTCTACCAACCTTCTTCAGGATAATACCCATGGTTGTGGCTCTGGCTATGATGAGCCTGGCACCTCGAAACTGGAGGCTTTTACATAATAACTTCTGTGTGAGTTCATTTCTTGCTGTTATAAAGAAAACACTTGAAGCTGGGTAATTTATGAAGAAAAGAGGTTTTCAAAAAAAAAAAAAAGGTTATTCTGCTCATGGTTCTGCAGACTGTACAAGAAGCACTGCACCAGCATCTGCTTCTGGTGAGGGCTTCAGGGAGTTTCCAAGCAAGGCAGAAGGTGAAGGAGAAGCAAGTGTGTTGCATGGCGAGAGAAGGAGCAAAAACGGGGGCTGGAGGCGATGCCAGCCTCCTTGAAACAACCAGCTCTCCTGTGAGCTAATGAAGTGAGAACCCACTCGTTCCTTCAGGGAGAGCACCACGCCATTCATGAGAGATATGCTCCCATGACCTGAACACCTCCCACCAGGCCCCACAGTCAACACTGAGGATCAAATTTCAACAGAAGATAATGGAGGGGTCAAACATCCAAACCACATCAACTGTTAAATGGTTATAGTGCCATTTTTCACAATGATTATAAACTACCTAAGATGATCTATAGTCTCAAAATGGCGCTCTCTTTCAGGTAATGAATTTTAAGTACGGAGACATTTGTTCTGTTTAGTTTTAAAAGTAAAGCCATATATATCCATCAGGAGATTTTAAAATAGTGTCACCAGTTGGTGTTCTCAGTGTTCTGTATGAAATACCCAATTTTGTTTTCAAATTCTATATACTACAGAGTACTAACCAATGTGTATAATTTAGTTCAATTAGAAATTTATACTGTAAATAAAACAGGTTTCATAAGTCACTTCAGACTAGTGAGGGTATCGTTGCAACTAAAAATAATAATTAAAAATTAAAGAAAATAATTAGCATGCCTTTCAGCTTTTAAAATCAGACAGATGTTTTACTAACTGTTAGGAAAACTGGAGTAGTACTTGCCTTGGGCCCAAACAAATGTGTCTATTTCACTAATTTCTGTGTAGTACTTAATTTTTAAGAGAACCAGATACTTTTCAATGTACAAAGCCAGACCAAAAACTTTAATTTTTGCTAGTTATATATAGAATTACATATATAATGTGTGTATTTATAAAAATGGAAATTGAATTATAGGGCTTATTTAGTCATTTTTCCTACAGAGATACTCTTGTCTTCACTAGAAAGAGGTGATGTTCCATGATTTTAGATGGAAAATGCTGGCTTGAGAGCAATTGTCAGTTACAAAGCAGTGTTAGCATGTCAGTGAGGATCAGAGAGTAGTAGATGGTAGTACATAGAAACTTTTAGACTTAGAGCTCAGGGGAAATGGCTTCCAACAATTCAGAGATATAACTGCATGTATTCTGAAGCACTAGTGTTAAGATTGTTTGTTTTGTAGTTCATAGCTCTATTAGAGTATAATATTTACTAACTTACTATTAATTACACTGACAAATTCCGTTAAACTCTTAGAAGCAAAAGGGTCAGATTGTAAGGGCCACAACAGTGATTCCTCCATGGTAGAAAATCCCTGGGTGAGGTTATACAGAAAAGCTGGGCTTTTAAGAAGTCTCAAACTAGTGTTCCAAAGACCAAATTCAGTCAGAAGTGTTTTCCATGATTATGACAGTACACAAGATGCTTTAAAGCAATTGAATTTAATACCTTGAGAAGGAGCCTGCCATCCCCAGTGCTGTCACTGTCTCCATCACTTTCTAATTTATTGCTAAAAGCCTATTTTATCCATTCATGGGCTTTGATTGGCTCTCCAAAGCATACAAATTTAAAACTTCTGAACTGCATGTTTAAATCTTATTATCTTAAAATATCTGTTAGGTGTGATATAAAACACATACACAAACACATATATTGTAAGTTAGCCTGTGCACAAAGTATTATATATACTCTGCGTATTGAAAGAGAAGGAAAGGGATCAAAATAGTTAAGTGGAATTTGTTTCCCTATTCTAATAACAGACCTGGTCATTTGAATTCCTTAATATCCAATCTTAACAAAATGCTAATAATGCTTTAAAGGCAGTAGTATAATTTCCTGAATCAACTAAACTCTAATTTTACTAAAATATAATCTAACAGGAATGAGAGGTAATAATATGTATAACATATCTTATAAATGGCATCTAAGACAAAACAAAATTACAATTATCTTCATTTCATGACGCAATAATTGTTGCCAGGAAAAGAAAATAAGGATGTGACAGCTTAAAAGTCTATCAGCCGAAAATGTCTAACTATTGCTGCTGAGAAATTTCATAACACATATTTCATTCACCTCCCCAAACAAACAACAGTGCTTGAAATGTGCTGGAAGATTATTAGTGAATTATTCCCTTTGTTTTGATTTGTTTAGCCACTGAAATTCACTGACAAATGCTCATCTTCTGTTTCTATATGTATAAGTGCAGATTTTTTGGTTAAAGCAAAACAAAACACAACAAAACAAAACAAAAAAGGAAAAGAAAATATTCATATTTGTTAGGTTTAGGTGAACTAACTATGCATTGAAAAATAAAAAAAAGACAAAAATGTGCCTTTTTAGTACATTAATTATGATCCGTCATTTACTCTATGTTTAGAACACACAAGGGAAAAATAACATTTGTACCCATAGGTATTCTAATGAGATTAGACATGAAGCTTTTGAAATAAACCTCAAACAGCTATTACCAAGCCTTATTACTGTTTAGTAGCTTCGATCACACAGCCATTTACTCACAAATCTGTGACTATGGACCAAATCCATACAGACTCTAAAAGGACATAAACACCTCAAGGGACAGAAAAGATGCCTGGAAAGCCTTCCTTGAGCAGGGAGTTCAACTACTTCCCATGGCAGTTTGCACACGTTTTCCAGCATGAATTTCACTTATTTGAACAGGTGAAAGTAATTAGATTTTTAAATGATTGTATTGTCAATGGGTCTGCACTCTGACAGAAAAATTCATACTGATTGTAAAAACCCTAAAACTCATAAAAATAGGAATTTCAGGGAAAATGATTAGCAGCACGTTCCTAAGTTTCCACAAAAAATTCTAAAGAATTAAATATATCTATTTTTTGTACGATATGTCAAATAACCATAGACAGTAAAGATAGAATTGTTTTGTTAGCAATCAGTTGTGAGAAGTACTAAGCACTTTCTATAGGGAAATTCTGAAACTACATTAAAAAAAAAGAAACCCACATTACAGTTGCTATCAATTGTACTGTGCTATAGCTTATTGTAAAAATTAGATTGAAACAACTTAAAAAATCTCAGTAAAGGGCTATTGTTAGACTCCAGTGGTCTGAAAATGGTCTTTTAGAGATCTAAAGAGATTAATCTTCTCTAAACACAGAAGTCATTTCATGTAAAAAATCATACAATGAAAACTGCAGAGCTTTAATTTCTGAAAAGCCCAGATAATTATATATTCCATGGCTCTCAGACTTCCTTACCAATAGTGGCACTCAGTTTTAACATTTATATTTTACATTTGGTATTAGAATCAAAACCCTGAATAGGTTCAAAAGAGCCATTTTGAGTGTAACAGGAATTCACTGTGCACATTCTATAATCTACTTGTTCTAAAACTAAGGTTTTGATATATGCTGATTAATTAGGCTGAATGAATAAAATAGGTTTCTTCTGTATTAAATTCAACTCACCATTTTTAAAATAAAATGCATACAATTATGCTAAGGTCGCCTCTTAAAAGATGTCTGAGATGACCAAATGAAATGTATAGTGCTTTTAAAGGAAAAGTTAAAATTCGTTTGTTAAGTTGTAATTTTTAAATATAAGTAATGCTGTTTTGTATGAGAGCCTGTGGAAAGAAAAAAAATTAAAAGTGAATCCTAGCTATGTTCATATTAATTACATGATACAGCATGATTAGATGGGAGTAATTAGCGTATGCTGAAGTAAACTGAGTTTGAAAGCTTACTCAACATTATTAAGCGCCCTTTTTGAAAGTAGTGAATAGCTTAATTTAATTTGTGCTGGTTAAAGCACACAGACTTCCAAATATCAAGACAATACTAAATTTACTCTTTTACCCAAATCATACTAATAAATGCAGAGGAAGAGATGTCTGAATGGCACTAGCCAAAGATTATGTGCTTGATTTAACATTTTTTCACGATTAATATTCAGCACAGACTGATTTATTCTCATCAAAATCATCAATGCTCATGTGATTTTTGCCCATCGCCTTTCTCAAAAACTAAACGAGGCAGCTGCAAATCCACAATGTCCTAAAATGCTATGAAAATTTAAATGTAAAAGAATTAGATTATATGAGAACAAAACAGTAAAAAATTACCAAATATAGTTATAAGATTTTAAACCACTAAGTTCTAAAGCAGGGAAGTATTTTATCCATTAAATAAAAGTGGGATTTTCTAGAAGTAAGATTAATGATAAACTATATATCTACAATTCAATTGAATATAAACAACCATGTGTTGTCCATTAGGGAGGCATTTGTTCAGGGTTATTTTCCTAGCTATGGTGATGAATTTGCACCAATCCATCTACACAGTCTCACCCAGTTCTCCTTGTCACCAACTGCACACATTTGCCAGCCAGCTGGCTGGGGTGAGGGGCGTCTCCTGTGCCACGTAACAAAGAGAAGCTTGCTGGCCTGCACTGGGATGAAACCCATGACCTCCACTTCATTAACAATATGGTAAGCCAAGTGAGCTAACTGGCCACTGATTAAAATAAATGTATACCTTGCCAGGCGAGAAACACTAGCATCAACTTTCAATATGTATGTTAAATTTTGCGAGCAACAAATTTCATGAAATTCAACACTACCATCATTACAATGAAACTACGATGAAATTGAAGGGGAAAATGAGCTTCAAAAAGAAAATAAGCACTTAAGACTAATTCATAAATTTAGGATAGAGTTTAATTCAGTTGGTTAAAAGTCAACTTTAAATTAAAATGCCTTTTAAGAGAAAGGACTTGAATTAAATAAGCCTCTAACAAAATATCTTTAATGAAAATCATTGAAGACATACAAGCAAGTATAACTTATAGACAGGAATACTGCATCTACTGCTTAGCAATCATAAATTTGCTCCCTTAATATGGGTGTAAATTTTATTTTTCGAAATACATACATACACAAACACACGTATACACACAAATACCAGCAACAAGGGAAAGGATATGAAAGAAGGAAACTTCTAAAGCAGAGGATATCTTATATTACAAGTATCTTTAATGTAACATTTTTAAAACAATTGAGAATAAAAAAAAGTTACAACATGAAAAAAAAATTTATAGCCATAATTTACTCAATTGTTAGGACTTTTCCTCATTAACACTAAAGAGAATTTATTCAGTTGCTATCTTCCTGTTGCATCTACATCTCTCTGTGTGTTTATCTTCTTTCATTTCTAATCACATGCTTTTAAAAAATATGCTCTGAACTGGAAGTAAAATACATATTTATTTTGTTTAAACATTATAATTTTAATGCTTTTATATTTTAAGACACATTATGTCACTGACATATTTTTTCCCACATAATGTTAAACTAAGCATGCCTACTATTTTAAAAGTCATTCAAAAACCTGTATCTGATACATTGCACTAAATGTATCATTTATTCACATCCCTGAGCTTCCATAACAACTTGGTGGGTATATAGTATGGTGGGGCTTATCTTTAATTGCAATTATTTGTTGAAATGTCTTCTCTTCATGCTTCTAAAGTAGGAATATATCTTATTCATCTTTGCCTCTTTAGGAATAAGCCAAGTGCTTTACATATAAAAGGTGCTTAATAAATGAACATTGAACAGAAGAAAAAAATGGATGAGTACCTATTAAATTTTACTTTCTTTGTTTTGATCTATTATCCCATTGAGATCTATTTGAATAAGAATTATATTAACTATTCCACCCACCTTTGTATCATCCTTAAATTTGATAGTCAGGTCTCCTACTTTTTTCACATCCAAAGTCATTGATAAATGTTGCAAATGATAGGGTCTCTGCCATGTCAATCATGGACCTGCTAGTTGTCATCCACCCATTAACAAGTATGCTCATCCAAGCAGTTAGGCTCCATTTAATTCTATAGTCTCTTTTTCTCTAATTTCTCCACATAAATATTTTCAAAGATTTTGTTAAAAAGCTTGTTATAATCAGAATTAATTATATCTTCAGTATTCACTAAGTACTGTATAAAAAAAAGACAAGCTTGATTTTTCATAGCATATTCTTAGTGAAAAACATTTTGGTTCCTACTAATAACACTACTTCTGAAAGCTTACAAACATTCTGTTTAATTATCAAAATGACTAAACCAATATGGAAGTTCTGCTAACTATCCAGCTTCTCTCCTATTAAAAATATGGCTCTTGGGCTCATCTCCAATGTATAAATTATTCTTGTTTTTGATATCTCAAGTACCACTCACTTTTGTTCTGGGATAACCATAAGTTGTTTCAGTGCAGCATTCTGTATGCGCCTGGATAGAAACGTAGCTAAATGTTCTCTCATCGTTGTTCGCTTACCTTAGAATTCCTCTGAAACATGTCTTTTTTTACCCATTGCAGCTCACTCTCCTTGACAGAGAAAAAGTACTGTAGAACTTGGGTTCTACTTTGTTACCAAAATCTGTTAACATCACACCATTGTCCTAAGCATTGAAGTTATGCATTGTTCTTTTGATTTGAATATAGCTCAAAAAGACAGGCTTATATAGTATTTTCTTGGCCTTTTTTGTAAGCCTTACATCAATCTTACGTTTACCATCCCTGACAACTTTGTCATGATTATGAATCTCCATTTTATATTAGCCTTTTACTGTAAATTCACTGTATTTTTTATATTTGTCTTCTTTTTTCTTACATGTCTCTTACACTCCATCCCCCCTCCCTGGCCATCATCGTTTCATCCTATCAATTCTGTTAGAATTTTAATTTTGAACCTTTTCTTTAGTCTGGTTCCCTTTTAGTGTTTTTGTCTCTCGGCTTACCCTGATTTGCAGGCATTCTTCCTATAGTAGATCTTTGTAACTAAAAGAAATATTCAATGAATTAGAAACATTATTCACATTACACAGCCCATTGTAGGTTACTTTTCAAACTTTATCAAGAACTAGAAATCCAGTCTTGGAAAAAAATGCATTTATAAGCAACTCAGCCGCTTATTTTGAGTGGGTTTTTACTTTGTTTTTCACAAACAATGCAAAAAATATTTTTATAATGTTTAAAACATTTTGAATTAATGACAATGGCAACAGTGATGAGAAGAAGGTCTTAAGATGTCATCAAAGGTTAAATTTGCTGAGTTTTGTGAATATACACTGATTGCTATAAACAAATTACTAAAATTTCTACGATAAAATAACTTGTCATCCACTATCTTGATCCTAAAGCTTTTTTTCCATTGAAATAACTTATAATTTAAGCTTTCTTAGGCATAGAACTAAGATATTATGACTGAATAAATTATATTTGAAATCTTTCCTAAAGCACGCAGTCTCTTTTTTGACTATACCAAGGATTTTTTTTTCTTGGCCACTTCAAACTCTAATTTAATATGGCAACTATCTCCCAACATTGTCTTTCTTTTTACACTGTCAACCATTCTTTTATATTGGTTATACAAAGAATTAAGTCCTTTGAGGCATTTCCCTGTATGGTTTCTGTACATTCTTACACAGGACTGAAATCAATTCTTAATTATCCTAGGCAAATTTTGCTTTCAAGTTCTTATTGACATTTAAGAACAAATATAATTTATTACATAGTTTGATCATGATTTGAGTACTGTCCCTAATGTTTATTCATATTTGCCTAACATTTCTCTTATGGGAGAGCCTTTGAAACCAAACCATTGCTCTATCTAGACAACGAGAAGGATCTGAAGAGAAGGAAAGGAAAGGCATATCCATCTTAGTTGGTGATGATGGTGTCCTCTTCCAACATTATGTGGCTGCCTTAATAAGACTGAACAAACAAGAGAATTACCAGCACTTCCTAGTAAAGTTTAAATATACCTTCACTGTTTGGTTTTAAGAACATAAACCATTTAAGTTGCTCATAAAACACTAAACACTACCCAAAGCAAATTAAAACAGTTTTTGAATAGTTTGCAAAGTTAGATTACATATTATTCTACTTGTCTTTATTAGTTTGGATAATTGAGAGCTAATTATATTCTTTATATCTTAGACTTTACATCTTATACTGTAGACTTTATATCTCAGACTTTATATTCTTAGACTGTAAATGTTGTGGTAGCTTTCCCACATCAACTTTCTCCTTTCCTGATAATGAATATTTTATCCTAAAAACTGCATTACTTAGGATATTTTTAACTATAAACATCAGAAAACCTAATTTGCTTCTTTAAGGAAGAAGGAATCTTATTTTCACACAACAGGAAATTCAGAAGTAGTTGGGAGGGTTTGGGAATAGATTGATTTAGTGATTTAATAACGTCAACAAGGCTCCACAACATTGAGTTTATTCTAAATCAGGTTTTCTTCCCAGTCAAAAGATGGTTATCAGCAGAAATAAAGGTGAAACGATTCTTTTCTACTGTAAAGGTTGAGAAGGAAAGGAAGAGGGAGGAAGGGTAAAAAAAGAACGTGGGGGGGCACATCTCCCATCCCTCTGTTAAGAGCAATGAAGAACTTTCCTAAAAACCTCCAGCCAACCTCTCTTCATTTCTTAGTGATCAAAATTGGGTCACATGATAATTTCTGAATCAACTGTAGGCAATAGAGATAGGATTACTCTTAGACTAATGAAGGTAAGATTAATTCTACAAACTGTGTTGCTTTTATTCAGTAGAATATTCAGTGGAATAAATATTGAAAAAAATATGTTCAGCATATCCAAATATCTATTGATCCCCTATTAAATCAGCGTATTTGGAAACTAATTCCTTAGGATGCCATATGACCCAGTTTCGTTCACTGAGACTGTAGAAGGCATTTACTTAAGGCTTGTAAGAAGTAAGCTCTCTACTTTCTGAGAGAGCTCTAGAAACCATTCTTTTTGTCTCCCAAGATGTGGCCAAAGAACCATGTAGTCATTAATGTAGTTGGCGACTATCTTACAACGACAAAAGGAAGACAGGCTTAGGATAAGCCTTAGGAAAAGGCTGATGTTATGGAGAGAGAGTGGGCAGGGTAAGCAAAGTGGATAGATCCTTAATGACATCATTGAACCAATATAACAAATCAACCATGAAACCCAGTAAATTCTTGGTTTCTATTCATTGAATCAATAAATCTCCATTCATATTTTTCACCATTTGAACTGGATTTCCTATAACTTTTGGATTTATCCTAGGTGAGAGCAGTCTGCAATTATTTAATTCAGGGGCAGTAGTTTTTCAAGACATGTTGCTACTTTGTACTGGTGAAGTACTCAAAATATGTGTAATTATATGTACTATTATGACAAATTCCCAGCAATGAGAGTCTTGTCATTTTTGGTTTGTCTTTTTTTCCATTTATTTGTTATTTATTTTTATTAGTCATGGGGTCACAAGTGAAATTTTGTTATATTGATAGATTGCATCGTGGTAATGTCAGAGCCTTCAGTGTGTACATCACTGAAGCAACACGCATTGTACACACCAAGTAACCTTTCACTGTTCATTGTTCCACAGAGAGTCTATCCTTACAGCTTCATTAGGATTTTAAAATGGCCAAGAAAAAAATCTGATGATATTTACTTGGAGAGTTAGTCAAGTTATTAGAAAAAATGCAACAATCTAGATAATACATCCATATCTCTTCAAAACCATTCTGAGAGCTGTGACTGGGCTTTTCAACTCTGATTGGAAAACAGTTGAAATATGCTCAAAATTGCTCCCTCTCCACATAATGCAGATAAGTATTAAAGACTGTAAGCCTTGGAAAATGTTTGAATAACTAATATGGACTAGCCCTATTTCTGTATGATTCTATATGGCGACTCGTTCATTCGACCAGGAAATATATTATAATTTAGTAGTGTCTACATCTATAAAAGCCAGGAAGTGTCATGTCTTTGTTTTGAATCATAATTATCATTACTTAACCTTGATGAAAATATTAGAAGGATGCATCTGTTTTATTAGTTTAACTGATAAAAAATGTTTCTCTGCTACTCTCTGTGACACTGTTAAAGAAATCTACAAGAATATGTGGTACTCACAAAGCTTTCCTTGATTTTGAACCCAAGCTTTCACACTTGCCAATATTTACACATATGATGCTTGCATTAATAGCAACCAGCAATCATTCCTTACCCTTAAACTGAGTAGGTGTTATTTCCTGGAAATACTTCCTCAAGGTGCCATTTCCTGGAGTCCTCATTTAATTTCTTAATTGAGTATTTTTACGTTTAGCCAGATAGAGGCCACTTTCTTGCTTTACCATCTGGTTTGAACCTGAATTAACAGAATGGCCTTTACAAGATGATTAGTCATTTAATGAAATTATTTCCAAGATTTGTGTGGTATACAAAATTAACAACATGCTAATTATCCGGTAAGACTAAAATAAGTTACTTAACTGAAACTGGATGCTACTCCAAGTACCAGAAGATACAGCTTATTTATTTGTTTATTTAGTTAGTTACCTACTTATTTATTTATTATTATGAGAGAGTAAAGCTACTTTTTATAATTTGGGGCGGGTATATGCATACACAAAGAGTGCGATGCGCACCATCTGGGGGATGGACATGCTTGAAGCTTGGACTTGGAGGGGAGCGGGGGGCAAGGGCAACATATATAACCTAAACATCTGTACCCCCATAATATGCTGAAATAAAAAAAAAAAAAGTCAAAAAATAATAGATGCTGGTGAGGATGTGGAAAAAACGGAACACTTATACATTGTTGGTGGGACTGAAAATTAGTACAATCTCTATGGAAAACAGTATGGAGATTCCTCAAAGAACTAAAAATAGAACTACCATTTGATGCAGCAATACCACTACTAGGTAACTACCCAAAGGAAAAGAAATCAATATATCAAAAAGATACCTACTCTTAAATATTTATCACAGCACTATTCACAATATCAAAGATATGGCAACAACCTAAGTGTCCATCTTGGGATGAGTTGATAAAGAAAATGCGGTATATATACAGAAAGGAATACTATTCAGTGATAAAAAGGAATGAAATCATATCTTTTGCAACAACATGGATGGAACTAGAGATCATTACCTTAAATAAAACAAGCCAGACAAGAAAGACAAATATCCAAATATTACGTGCCCTCACTCATAAGTGGGAGCTAAATAATGTGTACACATGGACATAAAGAGTGGAATGTGGACAATGGAGACTAGGAAGAATGAGGGAATGGGGGTGTAGATGGTGAGAAATTACTTAATGGGTACAAAGTATGTTATTCAGGTGATGGATACCCTAAAAGCCCTGACTTGACTACTGTACAATCTATGTATGTAACAAAATTGCACTTGAACCCCATAAATTTATAAAAATTTAAAAAAATCCTGGCATCTGTAGTCCCAAAATGTAAACAAAATAATTATTCATATTGAAAAGTTAATGGCCAAAATAAGAGAGCAGAGAGTCCAGGACATTAGGAGAACCAAGTGTAAAGGGCATTTGTTAAGAGTAAAGATGCACCTTTCCCATGGTTTTAAGAAGAAATGCCAGTCATCCTTTTCCTCAGCAAGCCTTGGCCATCACCCTCAATGGGCTATAGCATTTGTTCCATACAGACATTCAAAGTCTGGTTTGTCTCTCAGCTGATGTACAAAATCAAAGGTTAGTTATTTTTTTTTAAGTACATAAATGACTTGCTATGGATAAGAATCAGTCTGTGATTTAGTTCACTGAAATACAAGTCTAAAATTCAGTCTTTCTTACATTCTGAAAAAATCTCATCTGAGCCACAGAAAACAGGAGAAGTCTTCAGAGAAATTATTATACTTGATTTCTGATCTAAGTGTATTATTTTTCAAAAAATGAATTCTTTATTTCTGTTCCTCCAGAACAAAGGTAAACACCACACATATGGTTACAGGATATTCTGGTACCTTCATAGAACAGCCTCCAAGCCTAAAAGCCCAAAGTAGCCCCAGCCTCCCCGTGGGACAGATAAATCAAAGTGAGAGCAAAGTTTGATCTCATTCCAGATTTGAACCACCTATGGAGGCCAAACTAACCTGGTACTTGCTGACTCCACAGAGGAGCCCACCAAAGGTCAGGCTAGATGCTCAGTTCCCTGGTAGCTTGGCATGTTTCTGAAAGAGTGCCCATTATTTTTATTTCCCTAAACCCTAGAAGGAGGGGGGCTGAATCTGATGACAAAAGAGTATTTTTAAAAACCATTGTAATACTCTAACACCAGAGAACAAAAGTTAAAACATTAGTT
>NW_012149729.1:10738718-10741042 GCF_000956105.1 Propithecus coquereli
TGAGAAGTCCCACAATCTGCCATCTGCAAGCTGAAGAAACAGTAAAGCCAGAGGTGTAATTCAGTCTGGGTCCAAAGGTCTGCCGGACCCAGGGCTGGAGTCTGATGGTGTGAGTCTCAGTCTGAGTCCAAAGGCCCAAGGACCAGAAGCATCAATATCCGAGAACAGGAGAAGATAAGTGTCCCAGTTCAAACAGGAAGCATATTGCCCCTTTCTCTGCCTTTGCATTCCATTCAGTTCATCAGTGAATTGGATGATTGGATGATGCCCAACCAGATTGGTGTTGAGCTTCTTTACTCAGTCTACTGATTCAAAAGCTAATAATCTTCCAGAAACACCCTCACAGACATACCCAGAAATAATGTTTTACCAGCTATCTGGGTACCCCTTACCCTAGTCAAGTTGACACATAAAATTAACCATCATAGAAGTCAAAGTTAATATAGAAAAGAAGAAAAGCTGGGTAAAATTCATGGCCAGCAAATATGTAGTGGAAGCAAGGAAGCAAAAGATTTGACTAGAAACAGTATGGTTAGAATTTGAATACTAAATTTTTAGATTTGGAGAGTGGAACTGTTTCAGACAATGACAAAGTTCAGCATGTGACAACAGGAGTGTGTTGTTAAAGTAGAGATAAAGACCACCTGGACTAGTCAAGACACTATCTCATTATTGTATGAGATGGGTTTTACCCATGAACTCGAAAGTCACTAAATGTGATGGTGAGACATGGAGTGGGGAAGAAGCCCGTGAGCTATGCACCAGCGTATTCACTCAATATGAAGTGACCTGGAGATCAGTGAATGGCAGTAGAGAGGAGTAGAAGGTGGTCCAGGTGAATATACCAAGGAGGAGTGGGTTTTATAAAATGAGTTCTCTCTTTAGAAGGAAGTTTCAGAGGTATTCTGATTACCTATGAGGTCTATAGAGAGTAAAGTATTACTAGAGAAAGTGTGGAAGCTTTCAGATGATTTTTTAAAAACTAGAGTGGACCAAATGTTTCCTTCCATAATGATACCATTCTCTTGTGGATTCCAATCTGCTTTCATAATGGAAAGGGAGTTAACATTGCCACTAGCATGTTAAGAATTGTGCTTGGAAGTGCGGGAATATCATCTTTCATTCAATGATGGTTAAGAAAAGTGAGATCAGGCTTGGGGAACTAGGATGACACTAAACCTGTCTCCCAACTCTGATAGATAGAGCTCTGATAAAGAAAAGGCTCCTATACATATGGACAAATGGCAATGGGAGAAGGGATATCTGAGGAGAAGTTTGTAAAAGAAGAGATCCTTGGAGGAGAAGATCATTTACACATGAGTAAGAAAATAAGACTTCCCATAGCAATCTTGACAAGAAGGACTTGTCTTTGGCAATGAAAACAGTGATATAAGATTTCTGTCATGTCAGGATAGGACAAGGTCTGAAGGTTTTTTGTGGGGCTAAAGGACTGTCTGATGGACAATTGGTGAGAAGTTGATGTGGAGTCTATGAAGAAATCATAGCCCATGTGATAGGAGATTAGTTACTTCTCCAAAACCTCACCTCATTGCAGATACAGTAACAAAGCCTCTTCTTCTCCAGTATCTAGTGAGATGAAGGATTTAAGAATGTATTTCCTGGGTATTCAAGTCAGACTTTGTGACTTCCAGTTTGAAAATCTGTACCTTGTCAAGGACATTGTAAATATAAATTTGGAACTATTAGAATTATTCTAATTCTAAGGGCAATTATTATGGGCTAAATCATGCCCTTACCCCCCCCCAAATATTCATATGTTGAAGTCCTAGCCCTCAGCAGCTCAGAATATGACTGTATGTGTTTGGAGACAGGATCTTTAGAGGCATAATGAAGTTAAAATGAGGTCAACACTTACATGCACATATGGAAGTAAAACTCAACAGAAATCAAGTAGCTGGGAGGGGAGAGGTGGGGATAGGTAAATTCACACCTAACGGGTACAAGGCACACTATCTGGGTGAAGGGCACACTTAAAACTTTGAAACTGTACAAAAGCAAATTATGTAACCAAAACGTGTATACTCCTGTAATATTCTGAAATAAAAAAAAAATGAGGACTGCTATAAAAAAAAAAATCTAGAACTGCTATAACAGTCTGTGCAGAATTGCTGGACTGTTACAATGGTCCTAGCAAACTAATACAGCAATTTACACTGTTGGTCTATGCTAGTCACACTGCCTGTGGATCAATCACTCAGCAGATTTACACAACAAGGTGAAGTGGGCACAGTGTGAGGATCCTGAGGCCCAAAGTGCAGCAAATATGTCCCTTCTAACTCAATTATTTGAAATTTTATCCAGTT
>NW_012149729.1:10752937-10754764 GCF_000956105.1 Propithecus coquereli
TTTTTACAGAATAAAAAGGGATATGGTGGTGAAAAAAGAATACACAACGTAGAGGGAGTATTTTGTGTATGTGAGCTTCAATTTGTGCGTGTTCACTAGATGATATGAAATATGGATACTTTTATAAGATATTGTGATTTCTTTTCATACCAGGCAATATAAAAGAAATTGAACAGATGATTATTTTACTTTTATTTTAAGCCCTAACGTAAACAAGTTGTGATAGTTCACAAAGATTAAACTGAAATTTGGAAAAGCTATATTTAGGTAACAATTTCATTATCTTAAACATTGGTTAACAGAATAACTACTCTGTATATCTCTTAAGAAAATATGTCTATAGTAAATTGAAGAAAGCCCTACATTTTTCTACATCTGTTATCCATAAAATCTTTATATGTCTTAGGCATGCCACATGGCACTAAACCCCAGATGACATTTGGAACACTGATTAACTGAAATAGTCCACGGTGCACTAATACAACATGGAAATGTCTTAAATGAAGAGTAACGTTGTATCATACAATGCTTTCCAACAGATGAATTGTCATATAATGGGGATTCATCGATTTTCTTCTTGCTGTGGACTGCTGTGGTAATATTAATATCTTGGAACATGACATTGTGCACAACAAATAATGGAACTATAGTTATAAGTTTTTAAAGTGGGTATAGAATTTTTCTACTACCACGCTTCCCCTGTCAGTGTCATGAACTTAGATATTCGTAAGAATAGCACAGAGCCAAAGCCAAAAATCGCAGGTGTAGCATGCTGGTAGTAGATTGTAAATATCTTGGGTAATCATCATGTCTTATAGTTCTTTCATATTGGTACTAAAACCTACACAGCAGACGTTCAATTTGATAAACAAAAATTGACTGAGAATCTTAAATATGCCTGGTAATGTTCTAGGCACTTAGGCTGTATCAATGAATGAAACAGACAAAAATCTCTGCTGTTGGCTTATATTCCAGAGGGGGAGATAGACAATAACAACACCAACAACAACAACAAAATGCAAAACTCCCTGCCCTCATGAGACTTATGTTCTAGTGAGGGTTGGGGGGAGGCAATAAAAATAATAGAGTAAATTACATGGAATGTTTAGCGATAAATACGACGGTTAGCAAAGAGTAAGTTGGATCAAGAAAACCAGGGAAAGAGGGTTTTTTTGTGTTTTTAATTAAAATGGTCAGGCAGCTGAGTTAAGAAGGTGACATGAAGTAAATATTTGAAGAAAGTAAAGGAGTTAGCCATGCAGCTAGGAAGCACGTTAAAGGCAGAAGCAACAGCCAGCACAGTGGCCCTGAAGTGAGAGAAGTACATGTGCAAATCACATGTCACCATTCAGTAAAGAACAATCTTTTTAGGACACATTATCTGGTAGGTATAATAAATTGTAACATAATATAAATCATTATTGGTTTCATTTTCTATTTAACTAACATTTATTAAACAACATAAGGAGCTAGAGAATTTAATAGCACTATCATGCTAACTCTGTCCAGTTCCCTTTCCCCTCCTCTCCTCACCTATTCATTTTATTCCCTGCACCTCTGAGGCTCCCTCTACCACCCGCCACCTTTTTAACCTTTTCATGCCATATAAATGAGCAGCAATACAGCCAGAAGTAAAAACACACTGAACTTGGAATAAGAATGAAATAATTTAATTCTTAATTCTTTTCCTTACTTGCTGGGTTACTTAAGCAAGTTTATTTGCCTTTCTAAGCAAGAGTTTCACCAACAACACAGGGGTGGTGGCAAGGGAGAAGGTGGAGAAAGGGTAATCTCTCAAAAATTCTTGAGAATAAAATGTGTTATAAT
>NW_012149729.1:10755148-10757778 GCF_000956105.1 Propithecus coquereli
TTGGCAAGATTTTAACATAATGTGCATAGACATATTATTTATATTAACCAAATAGATATTGGGTTTCTTCTAACAGAGACATGGATAATCTCTGACAAATTGCTGACCCCATGCCATTTAATCAACCCCAACGTCACTCGCATACCTCTTCCACCATCTTGCTTCACCACAGAAAGTTGTTGAAATCAGCACTACAGCAATTGACGAAGTATATTTTAGTAACCTTACATTTGGTTTGATGTACAAAATGCTTATCTACAAGTTTGTAAGATATTTTCCAAAGATAGATACCTATTATTTGGGTACATTTTCTAAGACTTCCTTTTGATACAATCTCATATGTATGAATGCCAACTTACAAGGTTGAAACTGTTGCTTCAGTGTGAAAGTGGCAGGGGTAAAATCTTTTTCTAACAACATTATCTGCTGATTGATTTGGAATAAATTAGTACTGCAAATCTATGAAGAAAATTATAAAATACAGAAATGAGTGTGTTTGTGTCTTACCCTTTTCCTCTCATATACAACATATGCATATATGTGTGTTTTTATATATGTATGAATATGTATGTATATCTATATGTGTTTATATTTTATATAGGCATATAGATACACATATACACATATATTTTTTTCTTCAAAGGAAGCCCAGTAGACACACCCAGAAAACGAAGCACTCTCTAATTTCAATTATACATAAGCTCTTTATAGGTCACAGAGTGATCTTAACGTTGATTATGTTTTCCATAATCAGTATTTACAATATATTATTACTTGGTTTAAATGGTTGTTATTAAAGTAAGATCACAATTGTATCAGGTTCTAGGGCATATTTAAGACATCTCATTCATTTTTTATTTTAAAATATATTTATTTTTTAATTGAAACATTGTAATTGTATATATTTATGGCATACAATCTGATGTTTCAATACATATCTATGTTCTATAACAATTCAGAGTAGTGTATCTGTCACCTGGTGAGAATCATGAAGAGGCTCTCTTCTAGCTATTTTGTAAGATACTATATTTTACTCTTAACCATAGTCACCCCACTGTGCAGCAGAACACCAGAATTTATTCCTTCAGTCTAACTGCAACTTTGTACCTGTTGACCAACCTCTCCCCATTCTCCCTTCCCTTCTCCAGTTTCTGGTAACCATTGTACTACTACTCTCTGCTTCTGTGATTTTAATTTCTATAATATCTGTGTCTGGTTTATTTCACTTCCTCCTTATTTATTATCTATGATGCTGCAAATGACAGGATTTCACTCTTTTTAATGGCTGAATAGTATCCCACTGTGTATATATACCACATTGTCTTTACCCATTCATCCAATGCTGGATGCTTAGGCTGATTCCATATTTTGGTTGTTGTAAATAATGCTGCAAGAAGCATGAGAGTGCAGATATCTCTTTGACATACTTTATTATATTTCCCTTGAACATATGCCCTGTACTAGGATTATTTTAAAAGTAAGTTTATTTTATTTTACAATACCTGTGAATTAGCTGATTTAAAAATACTCTTGATTAAAGTATTCTTTGAATTCAAAATTTAAAATATATAATTGTCTAAACAATAATTGTTTGAAATTTCACAATGGGAATACCATATAACTGTAAGTTTACTTAAAATAATAACAAATTTTATTATAAACTTATGGGTAATCATTTATTTCTCTTTGTGAATAAGCTCTAAGTTGGTATTTGTGATACTACAAAAACCATAATTATGCAGCCAAATGTTTAAAAGGTACATGGTGATTCTAAGTCAAATATAACACAAGATAATTCTTAATAATTATATTGCTCATCTTTATTTGAAACAAGGCTACTGATGAGAATTTAATATTTTCAACATCTGTCTTAAGTCCACAGTAGTCCCACTTCCATATGGTGTACTACAGATATAGGCTTTACTTTAAGCAATTGAACTTTTCACACCCTCAAAAGCCACAAAATCAGATGGTTTGTGGTTTTTGCAGCTGGTGTACTGTATTCATTTTGGGTAGTGTCATATGAAAAATATTTCACTCCCTAAGCCCTAAACAGAATCAGTCATTAATGAAATGCAGGCAGTACAATGAGATCATATAAAGTATAGATTTCAACAACCATACTAGGAACACTAAAGAAATTCAGAACATGAACACAAATCAAGTTCTTACTGCCAGAAAAGAAAGAAAAAGTATTAAGGAATGCCTTTGCAGACTTAGCATTTGCTTTGAAAACAACTGGTAACCACTACCTTAAAATTTTTTTAATTCAAGAATTTGCAGACAAAATAATCTTAAGTTAGGTACAAACCAACAATAAATAACTTCAGACACAATGGTACAAGATTATTCACCATAATACACAAGTATCAAAATCATAAAATTATTTCCCTAATGCCACATATGGAATTTGCTTACTTAAAATAGACTGCACCAGTCTACACAATTTTAAAATAATGTCTTTTTTGGGATACATCCAATTTTACTAGTGTTTATTTTTATTGAAATATTTTAACAAAACTATACAATTCAACAAAAGTATTACAACATATTCTTTCAATGGAAACTGTTGCAAAAACTGTATTTTTTTAGTACTCCTATTTGTGAAAGAAGAAATAAAAAAAACATTG
>NW_012149729.1:10757844-10759728 GCF_000956105.1 Propithecus coquereli
GTGTGTAAAGTAAACGAAGCAATCAAAATACATCTTAAGTAAAATCCTTTTGTCCTTTAAATAATACAATCTTAGAAACAATTTTAGGATATTTTACATATCATATACTCAAATATATACTACCATAAGAAAGATTAAATGAAAAAGATTAAATGATAAAAGTTATTTTTTTTTTATCTAAGGGAAAGATAGAATAGGAGTTAAGAATATAAGCCCTGTATGTTTTCCTCATTCACCATGACCTTGGCCTCAACCTCTCTGAGTCTCATTTTCCTCATCACTAAAATGGAATGATAATAGTTCATATATGATAATACTGTTAATGCCTTATACTTTGAATTTTATTACTTACTCCTATACAGCCCTACTGTCAAACACTAGGCTTTTATTCATTAAAAGAACTATTTTAGTGAAATGCCTTGATTATTAAAAGTCAGTCACCAGTTGCTTCAAACAGCTCTGAGTTGCATCTCTGGCCTACAATTAATCTAAGGTGCTTGTGAAAAATATAGACAAACATAGTAAAGCCACAAGCATTGATGGCACAGGATCAATGTCCAAAAGTGCCTCTGAAATAACATTTTATAGAAAAATGCATTGTTCAGACAGGAGCAAATGTGCCTCTTTGAAATTCTAGACCCACCCTGTATGATCTATGTCAATGAATCTCTAGGCATCATTCACAACTAGAATCTTAAAAGCCAAGCTGTGAAAAATATATTTGCATCTCTATACTGTCATAAGATTATGGACCCCATCATGAGCTGATTTGGCCCATTTGGCTCTCAGAAGAAACCAAGGCAAGTTGTTGGATACTCATAATCTAAAACCCATAAGCTGATGCTGATCTGTCTTGGAGCTGGAGACTGCTGCAGGGTAGGGTGCTGTTACGTGGTCTGGCTCTCGTAAAATCTTCGCTTTTCTTCTCCCTAAGCTAACAATTCCATCCCAGCTAGCTCCACACACCGAAGCATACTTCATAGAACCCTAGAGCTGTAAGGAAAGTCAGTCTGGTCTATTTTTATCTTCTAATTTTACAGATAAGAAAGCCGGGCCAGAAATGGACTCAACCTGATGTCTTTTAGATCCTGAACTGTGTTCTTTCCATAAGACCAGGCTTTACAAGAGGAACCAGAAATAGCTGATACAAAGTTACAGAAGAGATGTGTTAGAAATTTCCAAATTAGTTTTGACTTACTACAGCTCCTAGGGGAACAGAATGAGAGAGATGGAAAACTAAGGGCATGAATAGAGAAAGTAAAAAAGGAGAGAAAAAGTAGAGAAAATAGAAAGATGTAAATGTGTAAGAACAGCATCATTTTTAATGACATGAGCAGGCATGCCTAGACAACTGTGGGAAAAAAATTTGAACAAAGTAGAGAACAAGAATGGAAGAAGAAGAAAAAAAAAACTTGGAAAAGAAAAGCACAGGAAAGAAAGATACACGAATGAAGGTACGGGAAAAAGAGTAAAGAATAAAAAAAGAAAAGGGCAAAGAACAGTGAACTTAGTGAACTAAATGAGCTTAGATGTCATCCATATATATAAAAATTAGAGCCCACTCTGTCATTGGGATCTAACTTTTAAGCTCATGCTTGTTAAAGTTTCTTGATTTACCAGTGTTGCTAAAGGTAATTAGACATTCTTAACAATTCTTTCTATAAAGCTCTTATATTTCAATTGTCATTCACCATATAACTCTCTAACAGAATTGTTACATGAAGAACCTTGTCTGCATTACCAAAAAAATAAGAACCACCCCCCCCAAAAAAAAGAGTAAAGGAGTTTTTTATATAGTCAGATTATCTAGAAATGTTTGGGTCATGAAGTAGATTTATTTTTCTATACACAAGTTTTTAAAATTGTTTTTATGGTTTAGAGTTT
>NW_012149729.1:10770953-10773220 GCF_000956105.1 Propithecus coquereli
TGGAACTATAACTCTATTGAACAAAATTTTATATTTAGGTACTTAAGAATTATTATTTAAGTACTATCATGTGTTATACTGTAATATTATGGACAATTTTAGAGATTTAGATGACTTTGTATTGCTTGAATAATAACTCCCATTTAAGTCTACTGAAAGTTTACTGATTTGAATTTCAGAAAAAAAAGGTATTAGTCAAAATAGAAATTTTCTGTTGGTGTTTCCAAGTTTAAGATGGCTCTTTACTGTTCCTCAAGTAATAGCAATAACATCTTATAAAACTTTGTGAATCAATGAGCAGTAACACCTTGCACTTATGTAAAGACTTTGGCAGGGAATGTTGTAGCCTCAAAGGACTTAGTTACCCATTTTATCAAGACACAAAATGAAGCATAAAGGAGATTAAGTCCCAGGACAGGAATAGAACCCTAAATTCCCGATAATCAGCTTCCAAACTAGTCATAAGAATCTGGTAGATTTTGGCAGTGATTCTTTTGAGCGGTCAAAACTACTGCCAGGTGGATAAGTTTATGAGCAGACTATAAAATATGGTGTTGGCCTGGCAGCTGATCCAGTCAGAGTATAAAACATAAAGGTGAAGAATGGGAAAAGATTCCTGAAAATGGTCTAGTGAACTAATGAGGGAGTGAACATTTCTCTTTTCTTCAAGTTAGGAAGAAAATATCAGTTGTAGAAGGTAAAATATAAAAAAGCCCTCCTCTGAGTGAAATAGAGAAATGGGATTTTAACTGATGGACCATTAGGATTACTATAATTAGTAGTTAGGAATCATCAATACCTACTAGTGTGTTTTTTTAGTAATGAATTATTTTTAAACATATTTGATGTTCATAGTAGGGAAATTATCCTCTTGGGTATACTGTTAGATTTTTTTGTTTGTTTTTTTAACAACCCTGGAGTTACCTATTTGTCTATTTTATATTATTTATCTTCTAGCTATGTGTCTATTTATCTATCTCCATTTATTCATCTTTCATAAGTTTGTTCCCAAACATACATGTTTTTGCTACATGTCAGACACTGTACTTGATAATACTCACTCTTTGGGGGCCACTTCAAAATAAAGATGATGTCTTATTGAGTTAGAAATCATTGCATTTAGGTATTTTATATAATTCTAACTTTCAATCTCATACTTATTTATTAATATATTGGCTGCTGCTAAATATATGGTAGTTCTAAAGAGGCTCACTTTGTGTTTTAGAAGAAGAAAATAAAGGATATATCAATAACAAAATGGTATAGTTCAGAGGATGCTGCATATGGTTATTTGGTGCTAAGTAATTATTTATGCTTTCCAAATAAGTTAAAAAGAAGTGCAGATAAGATTTATTTTCTCAATCATCACGAATGTGTTAAAAAGATAGAAGTTTTCACTACAATACATGAAGCACTTAGCTTACCTTTAAGGATATTTTGGATTTTAAGGATGAGGACTTAATTAAAATTAAAATATTTGATGAAACAAGATAATCCATCCAAAACACAGAGTGTCTAAGAGATCCTTGAACTTCATAGGGGTTCACTGATTTTTACAAGAATAAGTTAATATTGCAAAAGTTTAATTCTTAGAGTGCTGTTGCAACACAGCAAGGGTGCAAACACAAGAGAGTAACATTTTAATTGCAAAACTGATATGACAAAAATCAACTTTTGTAAATGCAAACTTCAAAAAGTAATATTAACAAATGCCACTGACTACAGAGTTACAGCCCAGTGGTTAGAGGAGCCTCCAAGACTTATATTGTACAAAGGTATATGAGGTACTTTGCAAAATTATTTTGCACTAAAGGTTGTAATTGTCAACCCAAGATAGCAAGTTTGAATTAAAAAATGTACATACCTGAATTTTAGGATCAAAATTAACAGAACATATGGCAAACATTAAATTGAGTGATATGGGAAATAACCAAAGAATATAAAGTTACTAACCATTTTGGCATATTTTTTGTGTGTGTGACTACAACACACAGGGCTAGTATTTTCTGTATGTCACTTAGTGTGTCTATATATGAAGTTAATTGATTCTAAATCACACTTTTCCATGCAACACATACATACCCTCGTAATACAAGTTACTTAGTCTCCAACTTGTTGAAATCACCATCTTCATAATTTCAAGTGAAACCAAGCAATTATATAAATGGGACTGTGGGATCAGAAGAAATCACCATCATATAGTTTGTTATAAGACCCCTAACCCAAATAAAATAAATGTTTTACTAGATTTTCCTTAATGAAATCAT
>NW_012149729.1:10773645-10774245 GCF_000956105.1 Propithecus coquereli
AATAGCTAAGAATTCAAAAAAATAATGTTAGACTTAAAAAAGCTGTAACATGCTTTATAGCAAAGCAATGCTTTGCTACTGGAGAATTAAGACACCTCTCTCAGTCCTATCATCTCAACTTGCTAACACCGTATCCAGTGACTCCTGAAAGAAAGTAAAGCTTGGACCCATGATGAGGGATTGTGGCAACAAACCAAATCTAAAGGTAAAACTAAGCACATGAAAGAAACAGGGTAATTTGTACCAATCGTTTTCTTCCTTATATTATCATTTGTCTGTGATTTTTAAAGCTCACAAAAAGCAAAAATAATTATATTTGTTATTATATTTCTGATGATCACAAGAATATTTAAATCATTCTTAATATACCAAGGTCTAAAGAGGGAGACACTGAGATAAAGTTTATCTGTCACATTGCATAAACCATGCGGTACTCAGTTTGCTAAGTCAAAGTCATGCTCTTAGTTTCTATAGTTCAAACAACTGAAATACCACAACATTCATAAAACAGAACTGAGCTACTGGGAGTAAGAAAAAAATACAAAAAAGTAGCAGACCTCAACAGCAGATAGTAAAATTAACATTTCAACAGCTCTTGCC
>NW_012149729.1:10777260-10777913 GCF_000956105.1 Propithecus coquereli
GACAGCAGGAAAACTTCTTACCTTTATATTTTCCCTGAGTCAAGTTCACAGATAAACTAAAAGGAAAATTGCGCAATGTCTGTTTTTCCTATCACATCAAAACAAATACAAACTGACAACATTTTAAAATATTCTTAAAACACTCACTTGCTGTACTTCCAATTTCTGGCCATTAAGTGCTTTAACTTCACTGGGGGAGGGGCATGATTTCATCTCCTTAGAGCTTTATATCTTTTTACCACCCTCATGCCTCTGGGAAGATACATCAATATCCACTATTGTTAATTCACTATTAAGAATAAAACTTGGTGAAATCTTGATGCTTAGTTCATCTTTAAACATACACATCCACACAGGTTATACTTTGATATATACCACATTCACATTTTGATCAATCTTTTTTATTTTTTGCTATGAATAGAAAATTATCACACTTTCATTCTTGGGATGAGAATCACTCTACACCATTTTTTCATGCCTATTATTTAGGAGACACTCTTTACCATAATAAATTATGGTATTTGCAATCACACTCCATTTAACATCTACATTGCTCAGATTAAATAACTCTAAATATTCGGGTTGACCACACTTGAATTTTGTTCACTTTAAAACTATGCTTGATTCCTCAACCACTGATCCATGTCCTTTTT
>NW_012149729.1:10780038-10781162 GCF_000956105.1 Propithecus coquereli
TCCCTTCCCAGATAAGATTTCCCATTGACAGTTCTACCTTTTCAATGGTGGAAGAAGAGCCAGCATCCCCAACTCTGTTAAACAGTCCTGACTGAAGTTTCACCAATCACAGAACGCTAGGACAGACTAATTAATGGGGTAACAAAATTCTTGCCCCAAACCACCCTTCCTTTTAACATTATATTTGAGTCTCAACTTCTCTTTGTTCTAGAGTAGCAGTATTTGGAGTTACGAGAAGGAAAATAGGAGTTGCTCAGAAAAGACAAAGAAAACACAGTATGTGAAAAATGCTGATTTGTGAAGCAGTAATTTCTAGTCACTCTTCAACGTGCCTACATATACTGACAGATGAAAAGTTATAAATTAGGACATAAATTCTATTTTATATAGTTGATTCTTTAAACATTAAGAGCAATTTCCCCATCTGAAAAATAGTGATAGAACCCTCATATAGCAGCAACGTGTTACTGAGTGTCCAAATCACTACAGTTTCTTACATAATTGTCAACCCATTTCATGATGGAAGAAAGCAATTGAATTATGCTTAGGTTCAGGTAATACATTTTACTCCTCTAAAAGGGAAAAAATAAATAACTTTGTCTACCAAATCATTTAAATAACAATAAAAGTTGCATGTCTCCATATTCAGTTTGTTCAATAGCTTTTACCGTTATCATTCACAGGTGTTCTCTAACTCCCCACCCCTCGTGCACAGACACACCTCCACGCCTACACACAGAGGCACAGGCAGTTTCAAACTCTTCACTGGGACTAATCAAAGTATGTTGATAATTTAGTAGGTGGGTATGCCCTTTTGTTACTTAATGCAGAATTGTCAATTGATGCACATCTGATACGCTACTATTGAAAATGTCAGAAAAGGACTTGATGCACTCATTCTAGTTAAGAATATTTGACATTTTATATGAAAGTAGTATTATTCCTTGGAGAAAATGAACAAAGCTTTCCTAGCCTGTGTAGAAGGTGACACATTTTCTTCCAAAGCCAATTCAATGACCAATTCACATATTTCTTGGCACAGTAGCCAAGAATACTAAATTTCATACATCCAGCTTCATCATAGTGGTTAATCTTAGCTGTTATTGCTAAAACACTCTTAATTT
>NW_012149729.1:10783845-10785081 GCF_000956105.1 Propithecus coquereli
TAGATCTATTTTCTTATTTTTCATAAAGTGTTTCATAAGGTTGTTTTCCTCTAATCTGTACTCAAATTATTTAAATAACAATTGATGACAATTTAACAAAGATGTAATAAAGAAATTTCATCATGGACTTTAATTTGTGCCACTCAAGGACTTCATAAGAATAAATAATGCAAAGATAAGTCATATTCAACTACAAATTATAAGAGACATTTGTACATGTTTTGTTAGATTTCTGTAATTTATATTTCATCTATTATATCTTAAGATAAGTAGAGAAGGAAGTTGAATGTGAGGGAAAGGACATTCCTTAAGTTTAAAATGTTACATTCCAAAACATAAACATAGTGTATATATGTAGAAGGTATTTGTAAAATTGGAAGGTAAATTAAAAACTTACTCCCAAACCTTTTTTTCAATGTGAGTCCATTCGTATTAGCTATTGAGTCATTTTTTTAAACAACAGAATTACTTTGCTTTTAGCTATCCAAAATTTCTAGAAAACTGATATTTACCTGATAAACCTCTGGAGAGCCAGTTAGTTTAATCTGTCTTCAGTAATGACACAATTAAATCTGAGATTCATTTCTGGCTAGTGAGGCATTAGAAGTGACAATCACAAAGACATTGATTTTAAGGAGCCCATTAGTTTGTAAGCTCCTTCAGGCTCCTACTGGACTGTAGTTTTGTTTTTGTTTTTTGGTTTCTATTGCACGCCTTTTATAGGACACAACCAAAGCTAAATTAAAATGTTAAATAATTTTTAGCCTTCTATCCTGTTTTTGATATGTGCTTTCTTAAAATCTCAAAAATAAAGAAAAATACTTAACAAAACCCCTTTATACAACCATTTTTAAAAATAATTGTGTATAAAGAAGTGCCTCTGTACATCTAATTTTATACTTCTGTCTCCCAGAGCTAGCCACCATTAAAAATTTGAGTAATATTATTTCATATGTTTTCTTCTAAAATTTAAGCAGCTGTCAGTTGTACCTATACCACTGCAATATATACTCACGAAAACAGACATACATACTCATGCACAATTTTGTTTCCTAAAATATAATCCTGGTTTTTTTCTTGACAATGCAATGTGTAACAGAAATATACCTCTTTTGAATAAAAAATGTCAACTGATTATTATTCACTATTGATGAACATTAGATTATTTCCATTTTTTGTTTTTGTAAACAACAAAATGTAAACACCTTTGCCTATACTGCTATTTCATTTTATTTT
>NW_012149729.1:10788776-10805842 GCF_000956105.1 Propithecus coquereli
TCCAGCTACTACTGCTAAGTACCTGGCTAATAGAAGAAGAATGAACAGTCAATTCCTCTGAGAGTATGTACGTAAAATTAGTAATCACACAAATACATAATTCCAAACTGTGATCGCACTGCGAAGGAAAGTACAAGATGCAATGAGATCATATATCAGATGGACTTAATCAAGTCTGCAATGTCAGAAGGCTTCCTAGAGGAAGTGAATTTCTGAGCTCTGAGCCAAGGGATGAAAGGTCACTAACAAAGCAGGTGTGAGGTGCAGGAGAAAGTAATCTATGTATGTAAACCCTCACAGAAATGTGGGCCATTTGAAGGACTTCCAACACAGGTTAGTAAAAACTGCTAACTATATTATCTCTAACATTTTTTGATTCATTAAAGACATGCATCCTAAAATTGTTCAGTAGGAGGCTAAATTTCTTAAAAGTAAATATTATTTGAATGTTTCCTCAAGTTTTATTTGTGGCTATGGTAGATGATTAGAAACAACTATTGCAGATAGTTGAAACAACTACGTAGAATATTTTCTTGAGTAAAATTATTATCGTGGCCAGGCTCAGAGTAAACTGCACAGTCTATCCATATCCAGTAAAAGACTGCACAGAAGAATGCATTACAGTATGGTAATCTGTACTATGGCTTTATTATTTACTTAAAGACATTAGAGAATAAATGTTTGGCTTCACAAACCCTGTGCAATGAAAGCAGATTCCCTGTATCCCCAAACAAGTGCCAGGCATCCCAGGCTTTAAATTCCTAATCATCTACTTTGGAGTAAATTCTGAAATGTTTTTGCAAAAGATTTTCACTCTTCCCTTTCATCCTTTTTAAACCCATTCCCATGAGTAGGTGGGACTGGGGGCCATGTATTCAGACAGGGTTCTGGTTTAGGTAGCTTAATTTACAAAAACTTCAACTTTATATTCTCCCTAGATAATCCATCTAAGCCAAGTAAGATTTCTGAACCTCATGTTCTTGTTGAAGAGTACAAACTCTGTACTCTTTGCTATCTAATCCTTATCAAAATTCTAGTTGAAAGAAATAATATTTATGGAGGATTGCCTAAATGACATAGAGCGCATCTGTTACTAAGGCCAGATAGTCTGATTTTTACATCTCAATCTGACCAGACCATGAATGAACCAATTCTAACTACAAATGCAATGTGTTAGCACTTCTTAAAATTGATTTTATTGAACTTCGCACTGGAGTTATCTACTTGGCACACACTGACCATTATCATAAGAAATGGCTTTATTGTGTCTATTATGGGGTTACTGCTCATCTGCTATATTATACAGTGTGTCTTCATGAGAACTAGGACAAAATTTCTGCAGACCTAAGTATCTGGAAATGTTACGATTCCATCTAGCAGGTGCTTTTTAAAAAATTTGTATACACAGCATGCATCTTATAACTTAGTATGCTGCCTCCTTTAATTTAGTTGCTAAGTAGACGAAAGGTAGATTTGTGGCCCATCCTAGCAACTGAACAGGCCTATACAGAAAATATTTCTGTGAGCTATTCCTAACCTAGCTTTACTATTTTCCTCAATTTATTTCTGTCACTTTAATTATATCCATTGTTTATTATCATGCTTTTAAATTGACTAAAATCTTTCTGAAATGATGGGATACATGATATTCTGTAACTAAAATGGAACAGAGAAATATAATGTTTATAAATATATGAGTATTTTGAAAAAGTGCCCCCCCAAATCCAAGAATTTTTAAAAAATTATCAATCTTGGTTATTGGCATTTTAATTTCAAATCTCCTACTACATTTTGACACTTGTGCGATCAGGGACAAAAAAATATCATTTTTGTGTATATTTTATACTTTCTTGAGAGCAAAAATGTTTAATCTAATTTTAAAGAGAAGATACCAGAGATTACAACGAGATCAAATGGGAGACTGTATGGAATTTCATGTACTATTAGTCTTATTAATATAAACATTCTAGATAGTTTGAGTATATGGTACTGGAAGCAAGAACAATCAGAGACATCTAATTTCTCTATTGTTCAGTGTTTTGATTCTCCCTTTTTATGAAGAACAACCTCATATTAAATTGAAAATCTTTACAGACTGTTATATGCACCAATAGTAAATTTTTAAAAAGTATTAATTAAATTTATCTGTGCATAATGTTTAATACCTGAAAGTTTAATGTAAGAACACATAAATCCCTTGCTGCCCATGAATTTTATAACTCATGACAAAATGATTCCTGACACTTATAAACAGCAAACAAAGGGAAGATTTTTAAAAACTTAATATTAAAAGTTTTCTAAGCAAATATGTTGATAGAAAAGTAAAATGATGAGCATGTAATATCATTTCTGTAGTGAGGTTTGGTTATTAAATCCCATTCAGAAATGACAGTGGCCAACTACAGGGAATAATTAATCGGAATAGGGAATATGTTGAAAAAATGCACATCTCATATGCAACTAGAGACAAAGGAGGGAATGAAAAACTTCACTGAAAATAAGGAGAAAAAAGACTAATGTCAGCAAGCAATAATCTAGTAAAAAGTACAAAAGAGAGAGGCCTGCTAAAAATGCAAATTAAAATTTCTCTAAAAAGTAAGATTGAGAAAGTTTGAAATGTGCAGCAAGCCCAGGTAAATAAACATAGGCTAGGTAAAGGGAATTGTGTATCTACATATAGTAGGGAAAAATTAAATGTAAGTTTTAACAAATAAGATTTCATATAGAGTAATTCTCTGACATTCTTATGACATTTATTTTTAGCTGATAACATGGCATCTCTACATAAAGAAAGACAGATGTGGTCAAAGAAGTGAACAGCAGAAACACCTTTCAAAGGAATATTAAGAAAAAACAAAAGCAGAAGTTGTAGTGAAGAATTAAGAGGAATTTATGATGCTGAATTTAAAACGTGAAGGCTCTAGTGACAGAAAATTCCAACAACTGATTCTATGTGCAAAGACTGTGATGAGGCCAAAATCACAACCTTTTGCTTTAAAAATCAAACATATGGTGACACAGAAAGAATCTCAGTTCCAAAATATTGATAGGCATATGGATTGACAAAATTTTTAAAATAAAAAGTATATGAAGAATAATGACTCCAACTCTAACATATAACTTTTCTAGTTTGAATCTAGGAAAGTATTAGAACTTTAATCTCCATTTTTTTAGTTATAATAGCTGTGAGCCACTGGAGACAATAAAATGCTAAATAAAGACAAAAATCTAAAAATAAAAACAGCATAAGAGTTTTTGGATTGCACTTGTTCCTAGGAGAAACATAATAAATACTTTGATGGTATATCATATTGTTTAAATAAAACCAACTTACAAGAATACTGAAATGCAATTCTTTTTGAATGGCTAATCTAACCTATAGGAAAATAATTATTTCTTCTAAAAATCAGTAATTGAATCAATTGGAAAATTGGAACCCTTCTTCTTTTCCAATGTCACCCTTTGGGGGGAGAAATCATTGTAACTCTTGCTTAGAATGATTACCTTTTTCTAATCTAACCTATAGGAAAATAATTATTTCTTCTAAAAATCAGTAATTGAATCAATTGGAAAATTGTAACCCTTCTTCTTTTCCAATGTCACCCTTTGGGGGGAGAAATCATTGTAACTCTTGCTTAGAATGATTACCTTTTCCTAGTGAGGAGAAGACCTTTCAGCAACTCATTCTTTAGCCACATACATATGTGTCATACATATATATCTACAATGCATCTTTCCTCTTTCTTTTATACTTAAACAATAGATATAAAATTCACTTTTTCTGTACTTATAAAATGAATGGATTTGCTGTGCATAAAACCAATAGGAAAGATGATTTTGTAATGTTTAATAGTATCACAAAGGTGATGTATTGCTGTGCTGACTTTAGCTGAAGCAGATAAACTCAAATTATAGTTTAACCTTTGGTCACAGAAACTATTCCATTTTGAAAATATTTGTTGTAAAAATAAAATACATAATTGATTGTAATTGCATAAAGAGAGGCTCTGATGTAGTTGTACTCACTGGGGAACAAACCCCTAGATGATGGAAAACATGTCAAAAATCATATACATAGACATGCTTTGATATATACAAATAAATATGCTGTGTGAACTAATGTATGCAGAAGTTAATTTGAATATAAAGTATGCAACAAACTAACGATATTAATGGCATGGATATGAATCCGCCAACGAACTCATGCCTTTCATTACAGACAAGTTTTCTATGATATTTGACAATAAAAATAATTTTGCTTAAATATAACAGGAACAGTCATACATAATATAAATATCCCTCATACACAACACATAAAAATATATATATGACAAAATAATTTTGTATGAACACATAACCAAACCAGTACATAAAATATAACACAACTTAATTTGCAATAAATATTACATTTAACCACCTGACACTAGCAAATATGAATATGAGGTTTGTATAAGACAGTAACTATATTCCTTAGAATTAGGAGTCTAGCTTAAGAAAAACTGGTTTCAGATACAGACTTCACCAATTAAAATGTATAGAATTTTGACATTTTACTTAACCTCCCTTTGTCTCAGTTTCCTTGTCTGTAAAATTGAAAAAGAAATTACATATCTAATAGAGTTACTGTTAATAAGATCAGATGTGCTTTAATACTGTACATCTATATATAGCAGGGGAAAATTAACTGTAAGTTTTAAAAAATGAGATTTCATATAGAATAATTCTCTGAAATTCTTATGGTATTTATTTTTAGCTAATAATAAAATCATCAACATATAGTATTAAAAGTGCATGGGCTTTGGAGACAGAGAAGTCTACAGACTAATCTTGGCTTTTTCTACTTATTAATTATGGACAAATTATTTAACCTCTTATTCTTAGTTTTCTCATATAGAAACTGTATATAAAAGTATTTATTTTGAAAAATTTTTGAGAAATTTAAAATGAAATAATAGAAACAAAAAGTACCTGGAATGGATGCTTGATAAATTTGATTTTGTTTTTTATACATGTAATCATTACCCTACTAGCTTGCAAAACATCTTGAGAGTTAAAATGATTTTTGTTTTTTGAGATAGGTATTGCTTTGCTGCTCAGGCTGGAGTACAGTGGCCTGATTATAGTTCACTGCAACCTTCAACTCCTGGGCTCAAGCAATCCACCTGCTTCAGCCTCCCATGTAGCTATGACTATAGAAAAGTACCACCACGCCTGGCTAATTTTTTTTTTTTTTTTTTTTTAGAGAAAGGGTCTCACTGTATTGCCCAGGCTGGTCTTGAACTCCTGGCCTCAAGCAATCCTCCTGCCTCAGCCTCTCAAAGTGCTGGGATTACAGGTATGAGCCACCACAGCTGGCCAAAATAATCTTTTATACATTTCTCTATTACCCACTGTGTTTGCTGCAAAAAGAAGTGGAGAAAAGTGCCCTGGGATTATGAGATGCTTCTCCAACTATTCGTTTGTTGAAGAATTCCTGGTGAAGAAGAATGGGAACTATTTTAAATGAGAAAACCACATTTAAAAGTTACCAGATACTCATGGTTTCACAATAGCAAGGATTCTTCTCACCTACCCTCCTTTTAAAAATTTTTTTGAGAGGAGGGGAGGGAGGCCACCAGAATATCCCTTTTGTCACACAAGCATAGAACAAATAGTCTTTCCTTGTCTGGAAAAGTTTAAACAATGGTGAAATAATCCAAAGTAAATTCTTTACCTTAGAATCTAATCTTGTATTTAATAAAGTCAATGTTATCTTAGGAGTGCAGCAACCTCTAGGTGAGCTAGAAATCTTTAGATCATTTGCTAAGGGTTGGGCTTGCCCTTCCCCTTTTTTCTTCTACAGGTCTTCTGCCTATCTGAGGCTCCAAGTTTGCCAGGAGCTAGAAATGTTTTGCTTTCTCATGGTGGGGCTGGAAAGGCTGTGCCTCTGTGCAAAGAGGGACCTCATATTTTGTGTGAGTCTGACAAGATTGCTCAAAGTAACCTGAGAACAGAGACTAGAGGTTGCACCAAGAAGCTATCGAGACAAATCTATGGAACAGCTGAGCTGAGCACTCATGAGTAACTTTGAGAGATTACTCAAATACTTGGAGAATATTTAAGTCTTTCCTGCTACACAGGATGGAGTGATTGAATATAGAATGTTTTAGGTCCCTGTGAATCAGTACTGAATGTGGTGCCAAGATATAAAAATAAACAAAGAAGTTACAATATAGTGAAATGGGAGCGGGGAAATAGAAAAAAAAAAATAACCCACAGAATCAAGTGACTTGAATAATGAGTAGTTCTATGGTAGTGGCATCATATGTAAAATGCCGTAGGAATGCAGAGGTGGTATGGATAAATCCTACCTGATTGCAATCAAGGAGGACTTCAAAGCAGAGGTGATTTTTAAGCAGGGCTTTGGAGGTCAAAGTGATAAAGAGAAGGTAGAGAGAAGAGGCAAGCTTTTCTGGTATCAAAAATAAATACACATTTGTGAAATGGCATGATATATTCAGGAAATGATGAGTACTTCAGTGCCAGCAGTATATAGCCAACAAATCAGAGGTGACATAACTGAAAATAAAGGGAGCAGAGTGCTCAAAAATGGTGACTTAACAAAGTATGTATTTTGAAGCCAAGAACTCATGGTGAGATGTAAATCTTAGACACAAGCTGCCTAAGACATTTATAATAGCAATCCTCTGGAGATCCCAACTCATTCTTCTACTGAACAGGAAGAAATAGGATGCTTTATCTAGAATTCCAATATGACTCTAAATTCGAAATCTGCAGCGGTAGCAGAAAAAAACGAGTAGATTTTTCAGGGACCTGGACATTAAATATTCTAATTTTAGTCCCTGCAATGCAATAAGTTAGTAAATAATTATAAAAAAGAATTCAAAATGTACAAATTGGAGTCATCTATATGACAATACCCAATTATAAATCCAAATAAACTAACTTCTAGAAACCAAAATAACAAATGCCTAGATTTTTCTTTATTGATTTTCCTGCTAAAATGACCACCTGTTTTGGTAGTACAAAGATAGTCCCTGTGCTAACATGTATTTGTAACTGAAAAATCAACATTCATAGCACTTTTGCAATCATTCACAGACACGTACAAAGCAGCAAAAAAATTTGAGCTACCCGACACACACACGTCCAGCTGAGGTTGGACAAAGTGACGCTCTGCCTTGTTTCAGTTCTCATACGATAAACAAATGTCCAGTCAAGGTCTATTTAGTGCCATATTTGTGCTTTTTGTTAGTGATTTAACCATGTAAAATAGGCCCCAAGTGTACTAAAGTGCTGACTATTGTTCCTAGGTGTAATAAAGTTGTGATGCGCCTTATGGAGAAAATACATGTGTTAGTTAAATAAGCGTTGCTCAGGCATGAGCTAGAGCGATGTAGGCTATGAAGTCAATGTTAATGAATCAAAAACATGTTAAATAAGGTGTTTTTAAACAGAAACATACATAAAATGAGGTTATGTATTGATCAGTTGATGAAAATGTTGTGACCAATGGTTCAATATTCACTAATTCAGTGTTTGTAGTCACTATAGCACATAACTACTGCAAGTAATGAGAATTGACTATTTTTATGTTTGTGTGTGTGGGTGTGGGTGTGTGTGTGTGGAGTGACTTTCTTTTTTATAAGACAAACTACAGAAAGTAAAACTCAAAAATTTGTATAGTTGGTGGGAACACACAGAATACTCTAGAATATAATCCTTCATGCAACAGTATGGTTGATATTGTTATTAATCATATTTCATCAATTAAAAATGGTTCAATAATGGAGGTCTAATGGGAAGAATATAAACCTAGGAACCAAATAAACCTAAATTTAAATATTAACTGAACCCCTTACAAGTTGTGTGGGCTTTGGAAGTATTTAAACTCTATGTCCCTCAGATTTCTCTTCCATAAAATGGGTACTCATGAATATTAAATTAGATAAACCAGAAAATATGCCTACCACAATGCCTAAATCATTTTACTTGCTTAATGCGTATTAGTTTCCTTCCATTCTCGATTAAATTCCCAGAGAACGTCTTATAAAATTCCCAGAGGGGAAATTTAAACAATTTAAGCCTCATGGAGTTTGGGGAAAAAAAATCACCACAAAGACAGCAACGGTCACCTGGATTGACAGTGTTTCTTGTGAGGAAGGTGAAATATAGTTACCTTGCTGACAAAAATATTATCAGAATGTTATGGCAAATGTTAGAATGCTTAAAGGTGATGCGTATTATTTCTGAACCACTTTTTTTTCTTTCAGAATTAAGCAGTAATGCATGAGAGACATTAAATAAATAGCTATCTATATAATCGTGGCACATGGGACACCAAAAACAGCATTACTTTATCATTTTCATGATAGTTGTAGTAGAATATTGCAGCCAGGCCTCAGAAAACACACAGCTATTTATAATAATGAGGCAGACAGTGAATTACAAATAAAAATATTCTTCTGATTTGATAGATATACTTTACCAACTGCCAACACACCCTCTTTCCAGATTTACAATGTGGTCACCTGTTTACTCACTTATTCATCAAGTGCTTATATAAGTACCTACTATATACCAGTCCTAGGCTAGGTTCTAGGGTCACAAAGATGAATAAGATATAGCTCTTAGCCTCAAACTTCCATTAAGTCAAAGGGTCACAGTCATTTTATACAAAACTATATCTAGCTTTATAATACAATATCATAAGCTTGCTCATCCAACAGAACTACGTGAAAATTGCTCAGTGGAGATTGCTCAGGTGGTTCAGCGCACTGCATGTCTATGGTCCATAGAATCCCCATGCTGTCTGAAAGAAGCAAAGAGCAAAGGTACATATATGACACCTTGCTTAGCCAAAGACAGCTCAGGTAAAACAGAATGATCACAAATTTTACTTGACAGAGATGTTTACAGTTACATTTGTCAATGGAAAGAATTTTTACATGATTATATAAAAGATAAGGCTATTTTATTATCCACGATAATGTCTATTAAACTACTGTGACCACATCCTATAGAAAGAAAAAATTGTTATTGAAAACTCAAACACATAAATGAAAGCTTCATAGAACATTCATCTACAATAAACAGAATATATTTTATATTCTATTCTATTCTTTTGGGTTCTGCTTTGTTCTATTCTACTTATTCTGTTACATTATATTTTTTAAAAATGCTACTTGCAATGTGCTAAACTGATTTTATAAACCACTAATGGAACAGGAGTTTTCAGTTTGAAAAAATATTAATATGTTGCAACTATACTCAAAATAAAATGTTGGGTTATAATTATCCTAAACATAATATATACGGATGATATGTGTTATAACTGTAAATCCTTTTTTGCAGTATTTTAAACATTATCCAAAATTATATAATTTCAAGTAACAATATATTTAATAGTTTTGCCTATAATAAATTAACTAATTCAGTGAAATGAAAACATGGGATACTCTACTACTTGACCAAAAACTCTCCCTTTTAGAGGCCCTTTGCCTTCTCCAGAAAGACGTTCTGAAAATCGGTGGAAGTATCTTTGAAGATCAGCATCCTAAAAGTCATACACAAATTGAGAATTGTGATCACTGAGCCAAGTAATTCATCAACAAAAGAGTCAAAACTACATTATTCTATGAACTTATCTTCATAGTGGTATCTTTTAGCTTTGAATCTTTCAGACACAAAATATAATCCCACAGAATATATAATTACATTTCACTGAACTATACATGCAGTAAGTCTAAAGACTTATCTTATTTTCAAAGAGTCTCTGGACTGTGTGTGATTGTATCATAAAGATGTTTAGTGACGGTATTTGCTCTTCTGCACCAAAATGGGGGTTGCAGAATACTTTGGGAGACAACACGCAGAGGTAGGGGGTGAAGTTCTACAGAGATCTTTTGATGAATTGTCCATGGGTTGGTCTCTCAAGTTTTCTTTTTTTTATTTCAGCATATTAAGGGGGTACAAATGTTTAGGTTATGTATGTTGCCTTTGCCCCACCCGAGTCAGAGCTTCGAGTGTATCCATCCTGCAGATGGTGCACACCGCACCCATTAGGTGTGAATATACCCATCCTCTTCTCCCCGCTCCCATCTGCCTGACACCTGATGAATGTTATTACTATACATGCACTTAAGTGCTGATCAGTTAATACCAAGTTTTTACACATCCTGCTAGGTGTGCCAAGAATACAAGGCCCTTGATTGCTCTTGCCTTGGAACACTTCTCAGGGTTGTATTTGCAGTGTGCAACCTTGAGGATGGGGCAATGTTGCCCTCCAAGACAAAGAACAGGCTAAATTTCCAGAGGCTATAAAGTGGTGGATTTCCCCAACTCGCTGCAAACCCATTGCATACATAGCATCCATCTGGGCTGTATCATATCAATGTAAGATTTGAGGGAAGGAAAACCAACACAGAAATGCTGTTGCTTATGTTGCCTGCTGTGTTGTAATTCAGTCCTTTGTCTCTGACTCTGACATCTCTTGTGTCCTGCCAGTATCCATAAAAGAATAATAGGCTGATTATTAGACAATAAAGTAAAACCAAACCCTAAACCCAACAGGTTTATGAAAATAGGATGCTAACAGAGACACGGTTTTCTGGAATAGGAAGGAAAAGGGCTACATGGGTCAGGTTTGGAGAAATGAAAAGACTCCCCGGGATCTGCAAGTGAATGCTCTTGCCCATGTGGGGGATGAGGGGTGAACAAGGATTTATGATGGAAGATAAATTAACATCTAGATGCTAAACAGTGAGATGTTGAACTAAAACAAGCTGCCCAAATGATTACCTTGATTGTTGCTCACTCTTCTAAGGGGAAGTGGTAGAATAGGCTATTTTATGGACAAGTCCAGCAACCACAGCCAAAAGGCAATATGGCTGTGGCTACTGAATCATGGAATTTCCAAATGTAAAATACATAGTGTTGGCAAGCAAGGCCTCCCTATTCAATGTGGAGATTTGGATGAATTGAAAACATTAAAGTTCATTTGGTTGAGCAGTTAGCAGGTGGTAACTCAAAAGTGAGAGTACACACAAAGCCTTGCCTAATAACAAAGGCTCAGCCAAACTCATGCGCTTGGCTCTGGTTGCAACCTGAGACTTAGCTGATAAGGAGAATAGGACACTGCCTTCACGAGGGTCTGAAGGTTCTAAGAACTGTGAGGCAAAATATAGCAGCATGTACAGGGGCAAAAACAAAAGAGGTTTCTGGGTCCAGGAGATACACAAAGAAGGGGTGCTAGTATTCAAGAACCAACTCTATTGAAAAAGGTCAACAATTATTAATAAAAGTAAAAAGTAGATTAATAAAGAAGTAAAAAGAAAGGGCTGCAATTCAGTTTCCTTCTCACTGCTCCCACTGTCCCATAAGCTTGACTCCCTACTACCCTCCACCCTCTGTGTGCCAGTTAGAGAATGGCATGGTCTCCTGAAAGTTGTCACTACGGCCCCCAACTCATACACACATCAGAGGCCTTGGTTTGAGTCCCTACAGAAGGAAAATATACCAGAATGTAACACATGTGGTTTGGTTGGGGATTGCACTGGTTGGACCCTTTGGGACAATGTAATAATGTATGTGGCTTTCACTGCGAAGGTGTAATTGGTGTTGGTCATGTTTGTATTCTCTGTCCCTTTGGTGTCAGAGGAGATTCTCCCATTTAGGGATGGCCACATGAAGACAGGTGATGGAGAGACCTGTAGTTAACCTCCCACTTCCCTCAATCCACTATCCTGACCTCTCTCAGGTTCTCTAGCAAAAGAAATACAGAAACTTGAAGAGGAGAAAGGGAAACAATAGTTTTAATCAAAAACTCTGGTGTCTGCCAGAGAACTCAGAAAGACCATTTCCAGTAACACAGTGCCACCTGCCTGACACAGCCACTGTGCATCTGCTATTATGCTCTCCTAACACCTGACACCTGGGGGACCCTTGTGACTCTCTGGCCTGGCATTCCCCTTTGAAGGTAGGCCAACTTGGGCTTGATAACTAATAGTATGAAGCCAGCAAGAGTCTTAATAGGCTTCACTAGTCAAATGGAAATGGTACATTAAAGAGCCAGCTAGCCTGGACCTAGTGACATCTCAGTTGTACATGAACAAGGGGTGACTACTGCTCTGGGGAAAACTTTCTCCCTAAATACACTACACAAAGTAAAGCTGCTATGTCAATGGGTCCCTCAATTTTTAGAGGTTCCCCTAAATGCCTGGAACTGCTTCTCTGATTCTTTGACTAAATTGAAACCCTATGATATTCCTTAGACTGCTGCTGCTTAATCACTCAGCTCAGTGGGCATAACTCAAAGTAGTCTTTTTTTTTTTTTATTTCAGCATATTATGGGGGTACAGATGATTAGGTTATGTATGATGCCCTTGCCCTCCCTCCCCCCCAAGTCCGAGCTTCAAGTGTGTCCGTTCCCCCAGAGGTGCGCATCGCACTCATTGTTTGTGCATATGCCCGTCCCCTCCTCCTGCCCAACATCTAATACATGTTATTCTTATATGTGCACTTAAATGTTGATCAGCTAATACCAATTTGATGGTGAGTACATGTGGTGCTTGTTTTTCCATTCTTGGGATACCTCACTTAGTAGAATGTCAAAGAAGTCTTGTACAGCTAACCAAAACTCCACTTTGTGAACTTGGTACATTGTTACAGATGTCAGAATGTTGACAATTGCCCAGCTGTTTGGTCTACCACTTAAAAAACCATAGATTGGGCCACCCACTGAGGCTCACACCTGTAATCCCAGGACTTTGGGAGGCAAAGGAGGAGGATTGCTTGGGGTCAGGAATTCAAGACTAGCCTAGGCAACACAGCGAGACCCTGTCTCCACAGAAAATTTTTTAAAAAATTAGCTGGCTGCAGTGGCATGTGCCTGTAGTCCCAGCTACTCGGGAAGCTGAAGCAGGAGGATCATTTGATCACAGGAGTTTGAAGCTGCAGTGAGCTATGATCATGCCACTGCACTCCAACCTGGGCAACAAAGTGAGATCCCATCTCTATTAAAAAACAAAAACAAAAACACCACAGATTTTCAGATTAAAGATGTTTCCCTTTAGGGCTGAGAACTATGTGGAAAAAATTTTGGCAGCTGATCAGACAATCTGGGTCACTCCTGTAGATGCCCACATTAAGACACCGTTCACTGATGAGATCAATTTGAATCGAGATGCTGATCAAACTTGCTCCAGCCAGATCACCACCATTGCTACCTGGATCCATAACCGTAGCAGTCATGGTATTTGGATGAAAAAGAGATGACGGACATAAGATAAGAAATCTTCCTCTCATGGTGGTGCATCCACCATCATAAATGGGACACACAATAAGGACTCCATATTTCTGATGCAGAAGCTGTCACTGTGTGCCAGACTTGCAACACCTGCCAAAAGCTGCTGCACTGGTGCAGTGGCCAAGGAGGCCACATTTCACATTTGTCAAGAACTGTGAAATGGTCTCATGTGAAAAGAAACCAGTTAGCCAGTTTCCTAAACTTTAATTTCCATAGGGTGATGTCAAGAGGGCCAAGTGACAACTGCAGACATGGTGGGTTGTGCTAAAGGAGAAGATCACTGAGCTTAGGGAACCAGGAGCTTTTGTCATGGGAAATAAGCTTATCTGATCTTTATCCCAGAAGGATATACTGTCTTTATTATAAGAGACAGGTATAACAAACCTGCTCTCTACTCCAAAGGAAACCTGTATCTCTATCTTTCAAAACTGTTCACTATGTACTCTTAAACAGATAGTCTCAAACAAAAGAGCAGGTACTGCCTCTGCTCACAAGATGTGTAGAAACTTGAGAGCACCATGGAGGATTGTCTCCCAACAGCATTGACTTCACCTGCCCCTGGAAAATTGACTATATTGATCTTTTGTCTCCCTCCCAAGACTACCGCTGTTGAGCTTCACTGCTGTTGACATATTTTTAGATTACAATGGTACAGTTTCAGTCTAATCAGCCAACTTCAGCCATACTGTTGTGGCCCTTGGAACTTAACTATGTCATATTTTCAGCTTTACAGACCACCTACAGTCTGACAATACTGCATTTTTTATTGCAAAGGTCACCCACAATGGGCTGAAAGCCAAGTTAATTGATGAACAGTCCATGATTCTACCTTCCATAGGCATCTGGATTGTAGAGGACTGGTATACCCTCCTCTAAAGGCAATTCAGAAAGATTTCTGATCCTATCTCCTGTCATCTCTTTTTGGTCTATACACCTTAGTAGGACAATTTGGTCATTGAATGCAGCTGTACCAGAAAGAGCTTATCTCTTTTTGACCATCTCCTGGATAATGATCAGAATTAAAAGGATGAGGGTTATATAGACCTATTCTAAAAATTTTCAATTCTACTCTGACCATTCCTAGATATAATGCATTTTATTTTATCCTAACAGGAATCCCCAGCCAACCTGATTGGTTGGTATATCTTCCAGGTGGCAACTCACTTATGAGGAAACCTAGGAAATTCAGATTTAATCGTAGATTAGTCCCATGTAGATTCTGGTTGGATTAACATCATTCTAGGTCATGAGTATAATGACCACTTGGTTGAGTATACTGCTCGCCAATCCCCCTACAATGGCCCATGTGTGCTAGTCGGGTATACAGTAGATTTCTATTTCATACACAAGCTCTTTCTTTCATTCCCATCTTGCCCCTTCAGATGAAAGGTCTTCGTGAAACCACAGGATCTGTGGAGAGGAGATGAAGTTACAGTACTGACATGTGACCAAGTTTGTGGTTGTGGCATACAAGCACCTTAGACCCTGGGAGGTAAAAGGGAAGGAACAATTACTGCTCTTTCGCCTCCAGATCTAGCATCATAACCCAACAAAATAATCATTGTCCACTTAAGTAAAGCAGCTCCTACAGCTGGCAATGTGACTTTCTTCTCAGTTTGTCATGCTATCCACATGCCATGAAAGCAGAAACGCTAACGTGAACATGTTATTCTGTTGTGCTTAATGTCATCACTGGCGAAACATCCCCTCCGCACCCCTATCGCCAGTATATATACAAACACATGGACTAATCCAGTGCTATTTAAATATGCCTGATATAAATTCATCTTTCACTCAATGCCCAATAGACCTTGGTTTATGGAAAATATGGCAATCAAACCTGCAGCTATTCAGTGACTCTGCTCAAGTGACTTGACCAAATTAATGTATAAAGGTGATTCAAATAAAGCTTAGCAACAAATTTCAAAGAGAAGTTATGGGTGCCTTCAAATTACATGTTTATATGTGAGGAAGAAAGGACCATAGAATGTATCCACTAGGGGTTTCTTTTTGGCTCACCTGTTCCCCCCTGTAATTATTGGTAATGACACTAATGATCAACATATCCACCTAAACTTCTTGTGTGGGTGATAGTGGATAACTAATTGGCCTTAGATTATATCTTGCCTGGCTAAAATAAGGCCTGCTAGTCTTTCCTGGTACTTATTTAAAATTGGCTAAGTCCAGGACCCTGGGGGGGGCATAAATGAGGTCAATACTTACAGGTTGCCTTAATCCTGCTGCTTAAAATCCTACTAATAGTAGCCTTAGTTAAATGCTTTATTAGACAAAGTGAATGGTCTGATCACAACCTCTGTATGTCAGATTAATCAGAATGGCCAACAAGGTAGTTAACTCATGAAAATTCACCAAAAACCAAGACAGCACATGTAATAAGCAGACTAATGACCTCCCAAAGATGTCCACATCTTAATCCCTGGGAATCTGTGAAAATGTTATGTTACATTGCAAAGGGGAATTAAGGTTGCAGATTGAATTAAGATTAATAATCAGCTGACCTTAAAATAGATTATCCTGGATTATCCGGTGGGCCACTGTGATCACAAGGGTCCTTAAATATGGAAGAGGGAGGCAGAAGAGTCAATGTCAGAGTGATGTGATGTGACAAAGACTTGACTAACCATTGCTTGCTTTGAAGACAGAAGAAGCCTCCAAGCAAGGGAATGTGGGCATCCTTTAGAAGCTGCAAAAGGCTAGAAAATAGATTTTCCCTTAGCACCTCCAGAAAGGAACATGACCCTACTGACACCTAGGCTTCAGCTCAGTGAAATCTACTTCATACTTTTAACTTCCAGAACTATAAGACAGTAAATTTGTGCTGTCTTAAATCACTAAGTTTCTGGTAATTTGTTAGAGCAGCAATAAGAAACTAACACAGTGTAGGGTTTAGGAGTGGAAAAAACATCCTCCATGATCCTCTGACCCTCCTAAACCTCTCGTTAAATGCACCAAGAAACAGACTCCATCCTATATTCATCTGGTATATTTCTTAGGGTTGTGTTTGCAGTGAGCGACCTTAAGGGATGAGATATTATATCTCTTTAGGACAAAGAGCAGGCTTGCTTATTGCTTTTTACAAAAGTAGCAGATTTCCTTAGCTCAGTGCTCCTCAGCTGCAATGTATACACACTGTGTGCACGGCATCCATCTGAGCTACACCGCGTCACCCCTGTGGTACTTGTGCAAAGAAAAATAATGCAAACATACAGACTCTCATGCTACTTACTATGCTGTAACTAATACAGTCCTTTGTCTCTGACCCAAGGGTTTCATGTCTTTTGCCAGAATCCATGAAACAGTAATGGATTGACTTATTAGACTTTATGTGTGTAAGTAGTGTAAAATCAAATACCAGAGCTGACACTCTTCACTAATCTAATGGAATACTGAGCATCCTATTACTTTAATATGTAAATCCCATTCTCCAAATCACCACAGATTAGGGATAGAGCTAAAAGTGATGGCTTAAATTATTTTTCATGAAGACAAACATTATTTTGGATACACTGTAAAAAAACAAAAAGTACAACTGCTTTCTTACTACTCTCCCTTGTGCCCAAGAGTCAGTATGTGTAAGTGGTTGAGACTCACTCACAAGAATTCAAGTTTGGTTCTTATTAGCTATGTGACCTTGGGCAAGTTATGTAACTCAACCGTAAAAATGAGAATAGCAGTACCTACGCCATAAGGTTGGTGAGATATTAAATGAGTTAATATGTGTTAAGTGATTGGAATATCT
>NW_012149729.1:10807394-10807817 GCF_000956105.1 Propithecus coquereli
TGTTCTATTTTATTATATTTTAATTAAAATTAGCTTACTTTGTAAGTTATCAATCATAATAGGTCACAAAGTTTTCAAATAACCAACAATTAAATAGTGAAGAAATAAAATAACTGGCCTAAAAAGTTGAGATTAAAAGTATATTATCAATAAGATTAAAAAAAGACACTAGTTTCAGATTTCTAAGGCACACAACAAATACGAAAGAGTGCACTGATTAAAAAAGCATGAGGAGTAAAAATCAGTTTCTATAAAAGATTAACTAGTAAAAAATGTAAAAAACAAACAAACAAAAAGATCTACAAAGAAAAGACGTAGGGACAATCAGTGGTTTCTAGAGGGCATGAAAGATGAGTGCTTCCATGGAAGTCATTCTCTGCTCCAGTGCTTTGGTCAAGCTAGCCTTCCACTAACATCCCTCAG
>NW_012149729.1:10808883-10810449 GCF_000956105.1 Propithecus coquereli
ACTCAGGTGTCTGGGCATGGCTAAGCTGGGTCATCTTCTCAGGCTCTCACCAGCTTGCAACTGAGGTGCAGACTGGGCTGTGTTCTTCCTTGAATCAGGGTCCTCTTCCAAGCTCACGTGGATGTTGGCAAGAATCATTCTTAGATTTGTAGCACTGAGATCTCCATTTTTTTTGTGGCTCTAGGCTAGGGGTTGTCTTAGTTTCTGAGAGGCTGCTTGCAGTTCCTTGCCACAACGCTATTTCACAGGCCCTCTCAAAATATAGCTGATTGCTTCTTCAAGTCCATTCGGATAATCACTTGCTCCAGTCTACTAAAACAGAGTCTCATATAGCGTACTTATGGGAATGACTATCCCATCACCTTTGTAATAGTCTGCTGGTTAGAAACAAGTCATACATTCTGCCCTCATTCGAGGAGAGGGAATTATAGAAAGGTTTGGATCATTGAGGAATTACCTTTGGGTATGTCTACCATAATAATTTGTACATTAAAGTTGTAGATTCTGAACCCAGACTGCTTCAGTTTAAATACTGTCTCTACCATTACTAACTACGTCTCTGTTTCTTCATCTTAAAATGGAATAAATGACAATAGTACCTCTGCTTAAAGTTGTTGTGAGGATTAAATGAATTAATATTTTTAAACTGAGAAATATCAGGCAAGAAGGAACTTCCATATAATTTTACATTAAGTAAATGAATATTTGTTCATCTATATACATTTTTAAAACCCAATGGTTTTACCATCAAAATTTCATACACTGTGACTATAAAGATGTATACTGTCATTTCTCTGAATGATTCTTATTCATGTTTGCATATGTGTAAATGCATATACTACCAACCACTGTTATAAAGAGCACTCAAATTAGTTAACAAAGATCAAAATAGGGAATTACATGCAAGAGAGCAGTCAATAAATATTGTTAAGTAATCATAATGATAATTACAATCTAGCAGTTAAAATTCAATAGGAGTAAATTATGGGTTGACTTCTGCTAATCATCAGCCTCAGAGACTTATTTCTGCTTTTTATCATACCAATCACTAATGTTCAACTTCTCAAATGTTGCCCTGTAGTGACAGGCAATACCCCCACCATTTTAATCACCTTCCATGAGTTCAATTTACCAGACTTCAAACTATACTACAAGGTTATAGTAATGAAAACAGCTTGGTACTGGCACAAGAGCAGGGACACTGACCAGTGTAACAGAACTGAGAACCCAGATATAAAACCATCCTCATAGAGCCATCTAATCTTTGACAAAGCAGACAAAAACATACACTGGGGAAAAGAATCCTTATTCAATAAATGGTGTTGGGAAAACTGGGTAGCCACATGTAAAAGACTGAAACAGGATCCACACTTCTCACCTCTCACAAAAATCAACTCACTGTGGGTAACACACTTAAACCTAAGGTGTGAAAATGTTAGAATTCTAGAAGAAAATGTTGGAAAAACTCTTATAGACATTGGCCTAGGCAAAGAATTTATGAAGAAGACCCCAAAGGCAATCACATCAACAACAAAAATAAATAAATGGGATCTGATCAAATTAAAA
>NW_012149729.1:10814204-10815665 GCF_000956105.1 Propithecus coquereli
CCATTCATTTGTATTGTTTATTGAATTCTCTGAAACTACTGACCCATGCACTTAAATGTCATAAAAAGAGAAAGAAAAAAATCATCACAATATTGTTGTCTCAAAAGTTTTTATTCATATAACTCTCTTGCAGAAGACCCATTGTTTAAAACCAAAAATATGGTGATTGAGAACTATATCTAACATTTAATTGTACTGACAAAAATAAATATTTTAGGTACAGTATAACAAGAATATTTATCCCTTGATATACGGAACATAAAAAGTATTCTGTTTCACTGCTTGGCCTTCTTCATGGGCTTAAACCTGCCAAATTATTCCATTTGATTTCAGAGAATTCTCATATGGCAATCTATTTTATTTACTTTATCTTCAATAAAATGGTTCAGTGAGCATTAGCAACTCTGAGACGCAAGTTTCAATCAGTCCTCAGGCAAAGGCGTCAATCTATATTAGACCTACTGTGCTGTGAGTCACAGCTAGAAAGTTGGAATGAGGCAGAGCAACAGTGAAAATATGAACCAGTCATAATAAAGCCACAGTGAAGAGAAAGAAAGCTCTCCCCAGGCCCTCACAGGCATTGCTTATACAATACCAGGTGCCGGGTTCAACGCATGAAGAGCTCCTTAATAAGGCTGACAAGTAAAAGGAGGCATCAGACTCTAACTTTATTTTACATGACACCTACAGTAATAGTCCTCTGTTCTCCAGCAGACAATAGTAAAAACTTGAATTGCCAACAGTTAAAAATGAGGTTTCATAGTCATCCCTTGGATATCATGTAAGGGGGAAAAAAAACTAAAAACATCCAAGCTGCATGACATCTCTTTTATAGCATTTTCATACAATTACTAATGTAACAGTAGTTTCAGTGGACCTTTCCTTACAAATTTGTATGACATTTTAAATATAGCTGCTGGATTAGATTTTAACCACAAAACAATCAGTAAGTTTGAGCAACAACTCATTTTGGAAAATGATATCATTAAAGACTAATTCCAAGAAATGTGGGGTAGTACTGTTAGATGCCGTGAAAATGTCTCCCAAAGCACAAACTTTGTAATAAGTGATGCTGGTTCATATTTGATATGGGCTGTAAAAAGCAGATTATTGTAATGGTGCACTTCCCAGCAAATAAGACCATTAAAAAGGTACTTAATGTTCAGTTGAATTGAAAAGCAGGCCAGTTAAAATCCATATTTTGCTATTTTGTATAATAGTATCAAAAATATTACTAGCGAATAGCTCCAAGCCACAGATTTAAAATTATAAACGAAAACTTTTTTCATATGAATAAGTTTCCGCCTTCTTTCTCTTTTTTAAATATAATGCAGTATGTTTGCCCAGATTCTATCATCACATCAACAGGAATGAAATCTGGAATGATGGTTTCATGAGAATTTATAAAAAAATTGCTGCTCTATTACTTCCTGGTACCTACTTGTCAACTCACTTTTCTGG
>NW_012149729.1:10815715-10816575 GCF_000956105.1 Propithecus coquereli
TAAGTAAGCTAGAAGGCCACAGAGAATTTAGACAAATGACAAGTACTGGAAGTGAGAAGAAATACCCATTCTTTGAGATGCTGACCAGCCATTGAGATGCAAAGAAATCATTCTAAAAAGTTAGCCCTAAACATTCTCAAGAGGATTCCTCCATGTAGTACTTACTAGTTAGGAGACTTTATTTTACAGAAATAAAAAAAAAATGTTATACTTAAAAGAGATCATAGAAGTCTAGTAAAAAATGCCTTTTTCATTTAAATCATTTTCCATCAATAAATCTCAGATTTGAACTTGAGTGAGATGAACAGATTTGTCCAAGTTCACACATAGTAGCAGAGACAAAGAAGAGAGAGCACGGGTCTCCCACTACCAAAACCAGAGCTTCTCAGTGCAGGCCACATGGCGATTTAAGGGGAGTTTAGAAAATTTGTGAGGGAATTTTTAGGTGTAACAATTTGAGATATTGTTAACATGCATGGACAGGAGTTACATGAAGAGTTAAATGAAGAACATCATTGCATCTTGTGAGACTTTTTGTAAACTCATCAAAACAAAAAACTGTGACTACACCTAACTTTATTTTACATATAAAGTGTAAAATATTTTCCATGTTTTAAAATATACAATGAATTTTCCAAGAGTTCAATGATACTGTATATCAAAGTAATATTTTTTTGTTCTGAACTTGTCCAGTTTTCAACATTTTGAAAAATAGCTGTAATGATGGATGTATCACTCTATTTTCAGTTATCATATTTATGTTTATTCCACAAGTAGGGCAATTATATGACTACTTTGTAAGATCTAAATTAGTCATGCCAATCATTTATAATTTATATTATATTGATTTTTGAAATTAT
>NW_012149729.1:10818220-10820578 GCF_000956105.1 Propithecus coquereli
TAATAAAATATAAATAAGTCAACGACTGGCAAGGGAATAGAATTAGCATAATTGGCTTTACCTAGTCAGGATCTACCTTTCAGAACTGAGGATAGGGTTAGTTTCCCATAAAGTATATTCTATGTATAGTAATAAGCCATATCTCAACAATGTCAGAGCTGTTAGCAAAGAAAAAGAGAAGAAAGGATGATGGAATGAAAACCAGCAGTTTCTGCTTCAAGTAGGGTGAACACACATCCTCACCCAAGATAGTCCCAACATATACCTATTGCTTGAGATATACTAATAAATTAATTTGCTTAAATTATCTTCTGTACACAAAAGACAAAGAGACCACTTTCCTATTTCTTTAATAACCTTTCTGAACCAATACTACTAACAGAATCCGTTTAACTCCCCAAAGCTTCTGGAATGCTATATTGCATAGTTATCTAGCTATATGGTGTATATTTTTATGATTGCAGAATTAAGTTCTAGTATATTTTTGTTATAATTATATAATTGCTAAACCTATAGTGAAAATAAAAATAAGGCTTCAGAATACAGGGTTAGCTTGCTAAAATTTTTAAATAATTATAAAACAATCCCTTTCAATTGACCAAAACACTAATTATAAATCATTCTTACTAATTATTTAAGTAGGTTTCATGAGTTCTTACTAATATTTTGATACCTTAGTTCATGTTTCTCTACTTGAAAGTAAAGTGAATTATTTTAAATATGTTCTATAATTCATAAGTTAATTCATTTACACTATGCTAGCTTCTAAATATTTAACATACAGAGTATGAAACCACACCATAAACCTCTTTATGCTTAGATACATACTGCGATTTAGGCTATAAGTGGAACCACATGAGAAGGGGAGCTGTTCAATGGCTCTGGATAACAGAGCACTGGAGGCCTTTGGAGCCAGACTGCCTTATTTCTGCCACACAGAAATTGTATATAACACTGCGTAAATTACTTAACCTTTCTGGGCCCACTTCTTCATCTGCAAAATGAAAATAATAATGATCTCTAACTCATAAGTATCCACCCTTGTGAGTATTAAATGAGTTGATGCTGGTGGATCACTTAGAAGAGTACTTGGTACTACATTAATGTCAGATATTGTTATTGTTGTTACTGTTATTATTACGATTACTACTATTATCATTTGAAGGCCAGGGTGCTGAGAGTCCAGACAGCACTGCCAAAAGAACACACACTATCCCCAAGTTAATGATGTGAAGAGACAATTAAGTATTTTGAAAAAAAGATTTAAGAATAATTCTGTCTTTCAAAATGTGGCTCTTCCGCTACTAGTTCTCTGATCTGCAGTTTGGTATGTTGCTAAAAGTCCAAAATACATTGCGTTAAAGGAATTAAGTTTTGTCAGTATCTCACTGTAATGCTCTCCTAATTTCAGGAAAACTTTTCTTAACACATGATTTCCTGAGGGCAAGTTCATACTCAAAACCAAAATCTCAAAGGAGATAAATTGTTGGAATCCATAGTAAAGAAGATGTACTTCTGGATAGAGGAATGGATTTTAGCATTTACTGATCAATCAGAGAAAGATATGAACAGAATGTAACAATGAAAATAAGTATAAAATACAAAGGTATTAGAATAATAAAAATATATTATTTAATAAATATTAGGTAACTACATTTTCAGGCCCACTATATAAGGAAAAATTGCAATGTTCATTCACAAGAGAACATGAAGCACGTTTATTTTTATTCAGTCTTGCATGTTGCTTAACCCTGAAACTGACCAAACTTTATGGAGAGAAACTAGTCAAAGTCATGGTCAAGAACTAACGTAGTTCTTGATTGATAACGTTACTTAAAAGGGCAAACGGCAGTGACAAAGATTTCTTTCAGATAGCTCACTGTTCATGTGAGAATGTAATGTGTGCTTTGTATCTAACTGATAACAGAATCAGTTGAAATCACTATGAGGAATAGTTAATAATTGTGGGAACTGATGGACTACTGGATACTTAGAGACAAGAAAAAATGTATTTAATGGAGATAACTCAAAAGTAAGCATAAATCATCACCTGAGAAACAAATGGAATGTATTAGCAAAATTTTAAAAATTATACACATTCAAGAGTGGTATAAACTGAAATTATCATGAATTTTGGGAAACTACAAGAGAAATTACAGAAGAAAGTATTAACATAGATTCTTTATAAGTTTGAAGAGAAATAGTCTTTAGCAAGTTCATAAATTTTCCAACAAAACTCTTTTATTGATCTTTCCTCTACAAATATTTACCTTTAGTCTGACCCAGGCAATCAAACAAGATATCTTCATTTCTCTGCATCATACTTTTAAAATATCTTCATGTAAGTACTCAGATCTT
>NW_012149729.1:10833622-10835000 GCF_000956105.1 Propithecus coquereli
GAATTTTTAAAAAATAATACTGAAAAGACCAGCATAATAAAAGATCAGCATAATGGTAACAAAATACTCCAAGTGCTTTTCTTGCTTAATTATTTCCTTTCAATATTTCAAAACCAAACTCATATTTCACATAAACTTATGCTAATTTCAAGTTTGGTAGGAAGAGAAAGACAGCAAGGAGTGAATGGGCAGCTCAATACCATAGATATTGGTAAATATTTCTATTGTTATACTTGACACATCTCTGTAAGTCCACTGAAAAGTATTTTTAATGTTTGGGCAAAGATATTTAACCAAAAACTAAAGAATAAAGTAAACATTAGAAAAACAAAAATAAGCACAATGAGCAAAAGAGAATTTTTACCAAAAGGATTCTTACCTATTTCTTCCAGATCTTTTGCAAGACTTTGAAGTCAATCTTGAAATGGAGTCGTAGGAAAATTCAATCCCAGCATCACATTAGAGTAGCCCTATTAATAGAGACAAATAATTGTCACTGCTTAGAAAATTAACTTTGAATTTATGTCACAATTAGTGCAATGTCTTCATAGAACATAAAACATATTCAACCTTAAAAAGGAGAAGTGTTAATGCATTCATTACTTTGTGAATCGTCAAATATGGATGAAATGCTTTTTGTACATTTTAATTTAGAGAACTTAAAATGCATTGCTTGGTACAAAGCAAGGATCATGCAGACAGCATAAGATGCATTTTCAAGAGATGCAGATTCTGTTTCCCATTCTTACATTGATTTTGCAGGTTTAAACTTTTTGGTGATTAAATTTTACAATTTATAGAATAAAATTATTTGTGTCTCAAGGTTCTCAACTGAAAACATGACTGATTTCAATTGCCTCTTCAACACATACTTAATGAGCTTTGTAGGCCTTTTCACTATTAACTAATTGGTAGTAAGCATTTATGTCTTATAATCACAATGTAAGAGTTATCACTTTAAAATGATTATTTGCATTTGTATTTCCCAGACCAATTTCCTATTTAGCCACTCTCTTTTTCTAGTCTCTTCCTTCTTTAGTCTGAAAGATTTAGCTTATCCTTTCTTTGGCTAAAATGTGCTAAATGTGCTGAATGAAGATCCAATAAAATTATAGGACTTAGTAGTGTATAGATAGTAAATAGGTTCTCACTCACACACCAACTGTGAGTGACCAGTAGTGACTACAGAGAAAGCTGTATGTATGGAGACTAAATCTGGCAATATCTGCCACAGTCATTGAAGGATAAGCGGCATCACATGCCATCTTTGTGGAGCATGTAGACATTTCACAAATTTTATTTAAATAATTTCCAAATGTCTTTGAGCTGAAGAACCCCTTCTTCCAATGAAAACTTAGTGAAAGTCCTATTAAAAATA
>NW_012149729.1:10835050-10837637 GCF_000956105.1 Propithecus coquereli
ATTTATATAATGCCTCGGACTGAATGTTTATGTTGTTCAAAAATTCATGTTAAAATCCTACCCCCCGATGTGATGATACTAGGAGGTGGGGCCTTTGGGACATAAGGAAGTTATGAGAGTGGAACCCTTATGAATGGGGCTAATGCCGTTATAAAAGAGACCTCAAAGAGTTGTCTCACTCTCTTTCTGCCAAGTGAGGACATGAGAAATTGGCAGTCTATAACCTGGAAAAGGGACCCTCACAAGAACGCATGCTGGTTGACACTCTTATCTTGGGCTTCGAGCCTTTGGTACTGTGATAAATAAATTTCTGTTGTTCATAATACACCCAGTCTATGGTACTTTGTTATAGAAGCTTGAAACTCAAACAAAGAATTAACTCATTTTTAGCATGTCTTGTAAGACTCATGATTAGACCAAGGTTAGAATGCTATCCAGGATATTTTCCCCGTCACCTGAATAGTACAGTCAACCTCTGAAACTACGATAACAGAAAACAAAATAGCACTAACATTTTTTTAATGTTCACTCTGCCCTTTATGTGTATTCACACATTTAGTCCTCAAATCAGCTCTACAAAATAGGCATTGCTATGTCTATTCTCTAGATTGAGAAATTAAAGGGTCAGAGAGCTATGTGACTTGTACAAGGTTTCACACATGGTAAGTTTGTTTTGGAAGCATCATTCAAACCCAGGCAATTTGATTTTCAAGCTTGCATTCTCAACAGCTATACTCTATAGTCCTCCTACTTGCACTCTCATTCACTCGGCTTTGTCATGCAACAGAGCACCAGTGCATCATGTGTCTGAATTGCTGCGCAGTCCCCCTCAGCTAAACCAGCTTCTTGCATAGTCCATTCACTTTTCAATAATTTGAAAAATACAGAAAATATTTTTTCATGAATGATGCCTAAACTTTAATATTTATGAAATTTATCTCAATTTTCTATAATATGTGAATGAAATTTATTTATACTCCATTGAAATAACTAAAACATATTTTATTTAAAGTTAATACTCTTACAGTGGAAACTATGAAAATAATTGTGACTATCTTTAAGTAAAATACATACACGTACATTGATCCATTTACCCACATACACAAATACTCTCAGTTGTAAGTTGTATGAAATATTTTAGTTCCCATTTTAGAAGTATTACTTACCTAGGGCAGGTTACTTAACCTCTCTGAGAGGTAAAATAGGGATAAAACTAAACAAATTGTTTGAAAATAAAAAGATTCGACCAAATATTGACTTTAGGGATTTTAGGGGGGTGGAGGAACAGAGGGGTGGAAAGTGAAGAAGAAAACTAATAATTGTTTAAAATAGCTATGTACTCAGTGCTAAATTTTTATAATGCTCCAATAAACAGGTATATCTGTGCCTCATTTTACTGCTTGAAACCTGAGGTGCAGTGATTTACAGAAATTAACGAAGGTTGATAAGAAAGTTAATAAATGGCCACAAGAATGCAAACCCATGCCAACCTTACTCCAAACTCTTTGCCTCTCCAGTATTTTATTATTCCCTTACAATAATACCTCCAGCTTGAGGGTTCACAATTCTATATATTTCCAAGAATAAATGCTCTAATAGAATGCACTTTCCCATTAAGATGAACCTTTGGCACTATGCAGATGCATTATTTACACCATTATGTGGTTAATGTTCATTTAAAAATACAAAAAACTACCACTATAAGCACATAACTACCAAAAGTCTAATTAGCAAGTTCCAGAAGCAGTTTTGATGACTAAATCAAATGCAATTATGTTCCCTTCTAAAAGAAAATTTCCTATTTTTAAAAAATAGTTTCTTTCATGGTTCCATGATACTCATTGTCAGGTGATTCCTGCTTATTACAAATCTAAACTCCCTCTGCTATTATACAAATAAATATACTGTTAATCGAAAAATAAGAACTTAAATATAAAAAGGTCTTGTAAGATGGATTATATCAATATAACCATTATCTATAGACGTACTAATAAGCTCCCCCCAAAGACTGGGTGTTAGTAGATGTACGTTCTAATAATACCTGATTGTTTATTATTAACTATAAAATCACAACAACCTATATTACTTTTCCAAATCATTTTAATTCTTTGTCTTTCAGTTTATCTACTTACCAAAGAATAATAATGTCAACCTTACTTACATCACAAGGTTATTAAAGAGTAAATGAAGTAAAAGGTTGTCAAAGTGTTTTAAAAACTGTTAAATGCTATATAAATATAGAATCATTTTATGTGCACATCTGGAAAATGATAAAGTTAGTAAAAAACAAAAAAATTCAAAACCATTAATAAAATACTTAGGAAATATTGAACTGTTTCAATAAAGAACATTGACAAAAATCTCTCAGGGATATTATGGAGTCTCTATCTTGATAAAGTTTTAGAAATTGGTAGAGAAATTCAGGCAGAAAGTGAGGATCTTGAGGCCTATCTTACTCTCATGCTAAACCCCTTGATGAAGTATTCCGAAGAAGCCAGGGCATCATGGTTCCCCTCTCTTTTGAGGTAAAGGTTAGTGAAAGAAATGATGTAAACTATTAGGATTCTTTGAAATATAACCTCCCTAA
>NW_012149729.1:10837687-10839584 GCF_000956105.1 Propithecus coquereli
TACCTACTTGTCAACTCACTTTTCTGGAGACCGAGTGTATTGTTTTTCTAGTAAACTCACCACTTCAAGGTACAGCACTCCAAATATGTGTATATGTATCTAGATACTTCCATATAACTCTATTATTTACAACTCCATAAAGGACATTAAAGGAGAAGAGAAAACTAGCATGACGAATTAGCAGAATAGTTTCTATAAGCCCAGATCCTGTAATGGTAAGAGTGTTTATTCCAAACAGCTCTTCTACAAAATAATGCATACCAGAACAGCACCCAGACCTACTCAGTCCCAAATAAGCATGACTCACCAACACTGCTGTGATTAATGGGCAAGATATAAAAAGTGGCTTCTGCATGTTACAAAATCAGTATTCCAGGTGAATCTAAACATTTCATATTTTCTTCTCACTTGGCTCAGTATCTTATAAATATACATGCCTATCTCTTTCATTACATTTGCCAGAGAGACCATTTATTTAGTAGACTATTAATCTTTGTACTCCCTCCAAAGCCAAGGACAGTGTTGAAATTTGTGGAAATAATTTTAGGGATGAAAAGTTATATAATGTATTAATTACCCATGGTTGCATGCAAAGATTACTCCCAAACTTACTAGTTTAGAACAAAAAATATTTATTATTTCACATATTGAGGATCAGGAATCCAGGTGTGCTCAAGGTGGGTGGTTTAGGTGCAGGATCTTTCAGGAAGTTTCAAGTTATTTGGGGGTTCCTCCCTGGCTGTTGACTGGTGAGCTTAGTTTCTCACCATGCTGACCTGTCCATGGCAGCTAGCCTCCTCCAGAGCAATTCACGAGAGAAGGAGAGACAGTGTGAGTGTGTGAAATAGACAGAAAAAAGAGAGAAAGAACATCCAAAAGAGACATCTTAATGTCTTATATAATCTAATCAAAAAGCAACATACGATCATTTGTGCCATATTCTATTGCCACATAGGACAACCCTGGTAAATATGGGAGGGAAAAATACAACAGTGTGAAAACCAGGAGAGGGACACCATCAGGGACCTTCTTAGAGGATGCCTACCATGGCCCATGCTCTGGACCTCAGTGATTCAGTTCCAAATATGTAAGTTGTAGTGGATTCTTAAAAGTAATTTAAGGGTTGTTTGAGGCATGTTTCAGATTGCCAAGTCAATGTAAGAGTGGATAACTTATAAAGAACATCTTTTGAAATATGATTCTCAAACTGGATAATGGCTATGAGACCACTGTTCTAAATCGAGAAGGTATTTTATATATTCAGTGAATGTTTCTCAAGATACTATTATATGCAAGCCTCCAGGAAATGCAAAGAGGAGCAACACATTCCCTGATCTCTATGAGTAGCAGGGAAATAAGACTAATGATCATGTCCTGTAACATCAGATTGGGTATGGTACTATGCAGGAAAAGTCCTGGGCTAACTAAAAAGGAGGTAAGAAATAAGAAAAGTATAATGGAAGAGGTAGAAATTTAAATGTGCTTTAAAAAGATGCAGAAAGGGAAAGAAACAACAGAATATACATTGACAAAGATGTGGGCATGTATTAATAGTTCAAGGTCTACATAACAGCATAAAGAAAAAAGAATTAATATTTGGGTTTTGTAAGATTCTGGAGAGCATTATATACCGAGATAGGCTGTAATTAATCCAGTGGTTTTAGCCAACTTAAAATAATGAATGAATTTTAGGCAAGTGGGGGAATAGTCTATTTGGAGTTATACCTTAAGCATAACTGAGAATAAAATTTTATACTTAGTGACAATATTACTTTTGTATTAAATATGAAAATCATAAAAATTTAAAGTAATAGATTACATGAATTTTAAATTAAGAAGTTTAACATGCTTTGACAGACCAACGCTGGTGTAGCCCATGTCTATGCCCTGTATAATT
>NW_012149729.1:10854514-10856204 GCF_000956105.1 Propithecus coquereli
CCAACATTTATTGTTTTGGGTCTTTTTGATAAAGGCCAGTCTCGCTGGAGATAGGTGATATCTCATTGTGATTTTAGATGAGAATCTGTAGAAATTGGCTTCCAAATAAAATCAGGTGTTTGTTTCTTTAATGGTCTTTAGCTACTAAACTATGTATATAATTCAACACTTATTAAGGATGTAGTATGTGCAAGCACTATGCTAGCAGGTCCCCAGATACCAAACCAAAGACTGACAAGATGCTATGTAGGTACTCACAATAGTTAAAGGCATATCCTTGAAACCTCAGTAGAAAATTCAAAACCTCATTCTTACACTGTTTTCTAAATTATCTTTAAGCTCTCTTCATTGTGTTATCATGTCAAACATTTTAGAAAACCATCTTTAGGGAACCAATTTAAAGACCCACAGAAACATTATTTTAAAAATTGCAAATATATTCATGTAGTTACTGAACATGTTTCTCAATGATTCAACCCTGGAAACTCATTACCCCATATCAGTCCTTTTTACAAAGAACTTTCCTGTTGAAGTCAATTATTTGTCAGTGGGTTCCAAATTGCAAGCACTTATCTAGTTTGGAGCTTCTAGGATAGAGGAGAAAACTAGTTAACTATTTAGGCTTTCTTAATGTGGCTGTATCCACCATTTCAGAAATTAATTTAGTATCTCCACTGTTTACTTTTAGTTTCAAAATTTCCATAGTATTATTGAATTAATAACAATTTGTTGCAATAGCTGGATACAATGTGTTTCTAAAAACATAAGCAGACTTTTGCTTTCCAGTTCCACTTGTAAGGAGCTTGGGAGTTGCCACTCTGCCCTAACAAGTGAAAAGTTGAACAGGCTGAAAATCAACAATTCTTCTAGGATCCATATGAGATGTCAGGACACAGGGCAAACCACTGTCCCCAAGATCAAAGAGATAGACAAGGAAAATCAGGAAGTTACAGCCTATAGGGGCAGACTCTCATGAGTGGAAACTACCATGTGAATCATTACTGGGGTAAGAGAAAATCTGAACTATACTTGATGAATTGCCAGAATTTCGGTGAGAACGATTCAGAGATAACAACTGCAGGAGGACGTAGTCATACCCCTCCCCTTACTGTTAAGAGTTTTGTCTCCAAGAGCACAAACAGGTTCTCACTATGAATATCAGAGAAAAACCACTTCATGCTTCCAGCAGAGGGAAGGGAAAACGAACCATTTTAAAATACTCCAGAGCACTCTGTTCTTCTTAGCAAGTCTTGCCCTCAGGAAAAACTAGTTAACATCCTAGCTGACTGGGGTATTATCAAAACCTAATTGGTCTGGAGGAAGGGAAATATCCAACTCCAGTCAGCTCTAGCTTTCAACATGGGAGAATGGAAATGTCCAACTCCAGTCCACTCTAGCCATCCCTTCCTACTTAAGGGGGGAGGAAAAAACATGAAAAACACTTGTGAAGTTCACAGCCCAAAGTCATAGGCTAACTAAAAGACTGAAACCTAATCATAGAACTATAGGATGCTTTCTGTCTCCCCAAACCTCATCACCACATTACTAAAGACCTATTTACAGCAATTTATTGATATTTCATTTTATTTTTATTTATTTATTTATTTTTTTGAGCCAGGGTCTCCCTCTGTTGCCTAGGCTAGAGTACAGTGGCATCATCATAGCTCACTGCAACCTCAAACTTTTGGGC
>NW_012149729.1:10856254-10857402 GCF_000956105.1 Propithecus coquereli
TAAAAAATATTAAAGAGATTTAAATTCATAGAACTCTGACTTCCTGCCTATCCACATCTTTTTATTCAATGCTTCCATTTTCTTGAATTGAATATTCAGCTGAAATTCCACCAACACTGAGCTACCTCTATCATCTAACCTAATCTACTCATGTAACCTAGCATTAAAAATGTTTTTTTATCCATAAAATATAAGCTCCTGAACAGAATGCAACTTGAATTGAACAGCATGCAGAGTAATGATTAAAAGGAATTACTTTCATTGGAATGCACTGGGTCAGGCATTGGATTTTTCTCCTGAGGTCAATTTAACTTCAGGAAAGTAAACAAAGACAGAACATAGGCTCAAAGGAGCTGAGGTTAGGTGAGAGAGTATGCTCGTTTTACAGTACTGAATCTTCTCTTCCAGATTTGCTTACTTCACTGATCTATATTCATCTTTAGAGATGCTAATCCATACATTTATTAAAGAAACCCAGCCATCTGACTTATGAATTGAAATGCTTTGATAGATGGTTTAAATTTTCTTGCATAATCTCATCTCTAACTCAATAGAAGGATGTAATATGGAACGTTCAAACTTCAAGCTGGCATTTTTTAATAAAAATATTTCCCTCTCATTTTTGTTCTTCTTTAAGACAGGTGGTCATCCCTTATTAGACAGCTATCCTTTATGTTTATTTATCTCATTATTATTGAGAATAATTCTTATATCATCATTTAATTTTGGTAGTTTATTTTATGCTATATCCTGGTTGAATTCTCATGTAAATCTAGCATGAGATTTACACAAAGACCTAATGCATTAAAATCATTATTAATTAGTCTATTTCAAACATAAAGCTATCTATTGTGCCAACTACTCTTTCTGTTTATTTTTTTAACCAAGTAATGGTGGGTACCTTAGCAACATACAGTATGAAATAAGGCAAATTATCAAGATCAACAAATGAAATTTAAGAACTAAAAATCACAACAGCATCATTAGTGTTAGAATAAAAAAGAGATTGTGATTATATGACTATATTGTGAGAAATTTTACAAAATAACTATCTTTTCAAATATTCAAAAGAAATACAACTTAAAAATTGACAAGAGAGCACCAACTTGACAAGTTCTTACACTTTTATATATATATGTATATATATA
>NW_012149729.1:10857452-10859506 GCF_000956105.1 Propithecus coquereli
AGTTTTCAGAAGGAGAAGTCAGTATAGTTTAAAATTCACAAAATCATTAGTAATGAGGAAGATGCAAATTATAAAACCAATGACATGTCACTTTATGCTATTAGAAGAGCATGAATTTGAATGCTGGATTCTGCCTAGTTTGGCAAGAATATGAAAAGATGGGAATTCTTTTGTTTATTGCTAATGAAAGCATACCTAATACAGTTATTCTTTAAAGCAACTGGAAGACATAATATGCCTATGTTCTTTATGGACCCAAAGCACCTTGTGCACACCGCTATTGTAGCATATATTTGCTTAAATTTTATTTTACTTTTTTGTTTACTTTTTTCTCTCCCACAAGTTTGTCCATTTTCATTACTCAAAACTAGTGTTACATTGATAAGTCAAAAATAACAATATACATATCATTTAGAAATATAGATGTAAATACCTGAAACTTATTGGTACTGTATAGCTGGATGGGGTAGTGGGAAGGTTCAAAGGAAAGGTATGTAAACAAAAAAAGTAAGATAAAGTTTAAGCTATTATGTTCTTTTTTAGATTCCACATATAAATAAGATCATACAGTATTTGTCTTTCTGTGCCTAGCTTGTTTCACATAGTATAATATCCTCCAGTTTCATCATTTTATTTTGAATTACAGAGTTTTCTTCTTTTTTGAGGTGGTATAGCATTCCATTGTGTATAAGAGCCTCCTGGTGGAACTGTGTAAACTTGCATTACCATATTTACACAAAATAGGTACAAAATACTTTAAAATCAAATTTCAAATAGCATAAAAGGCCTTTTTATCCTTCAATTATTGCAGTTAATGAACATCTGTTATGTACCAAGTTTGTTGTCCGCTGGAGATGCAGAGATGAAAGGCACTTTGCCTGTAGACCGCGCTTAAGGCCAGGCTAGGCATACAGTAAGTATGCTTTGGAGTGAATAATATTCCCCAAGGACAAGGAAAGATTATAAATTAAAACGTGATAGATACCATGTAAGCACAAGTGAGCAAAGAGAGATACTCACTATAACAACAATTTGTCATGTGAATATAATAATTATTTATGAGGCAGGTGGAGAAAGTGTCACACCTGTCTGAATCACAACTAAATCCCCTTCTGAATTTCTCATGAAGCAACAAAAAGAATAATTCTTCTATTCTAATAGCTGAAGACATTTAAGTGCATTTAAATTTTTCTCTACTTTTTACAAAACATTACTGACAATAATTTTGGTGACATTTAAAATTAGAGGAAGGCTCATCGGGCTCATCATGTGGATGTACCACATTTTTCATAGAACAAAGTATAAGTTTTACAAAAACTTTCATGCTAATTAGAACTGTTTGTTAAGATAATTATTCCAATTATTTGAATTAGAACTATTAAGGTCATATAAATTATAAACATGTAAATATATGCTGCCATGATGAGCAAACTGAATAATAAATGTCCCAAATAACATAAATACTGTTTAGTATTTCCAACAGGTTGTGGAAGAGAGAAAAATCACACAGCGCTCTTGACACAATTCTTAACAGAGTTAAATATGTGAAATTGGAAGGGGGAAAGCATTTCAGGCAATAAAATTAAATTTTGATCCAAAGGCAAAACAAAAAAAAACACTTTTTATAACCATAAGTAATAGATTAAAAACAAGTTCCTAGGTTCACACACAGGCTGGAGTTGAATCTAATTCATTCTACAGAGGCTAGTGCTCAGGGGGGACTCAAAAAATACACCAGTATGTGAATAAAAGAGAATTCCTTAAAAAAAACACTTTAGTTTTTATTGTTGTTTTTGACTGAGAGTATGATAAGGAAAACAGCAAAGAAAAAATCCAGAATTCTACCACTAGATTTAGTAAAGCAGGTTTAAACAGACTCAGATTATATGGAACGACACACATAGATTTGATTTTCTTTCAAGTTCTTCATTGTATTATTGTATTAATAAGATGCCTAAGCCTTTAAAAAAAGCATTAGATTTAAAAGTGCTTTATATACTTATTTTCCTGTCTCTTCCTATCTCTGAACTTCCCTCCTTTCCTTCTTACTTGTA
>NW_012149729.1:10862129-10865302 GCF_000956105.1 Propithecus coquereli
AATTATTGTAAGTAAAGCAAATATTTGTTTCAATATTCTAAAAAATATAAGGTTTGCTTTTTTCCTCAATGTCAGATTTTCAGCTATTATCACTGTTCCTGCTCTAATGGTCATATCCAATTCCTCCCTATTAATCCTCTTCTCCCAACACACACACATTTAACTTGCTTCTCCTGTTGAAAGCTTATTTTATGATTGAGAAACCATATAACATAAAAGTTGTTTGTCACATTTTCTCTAAACAAGAGCTAATAAGGAGTTAGTAGACACCTCTGAGACACAAACATCTTTCTCTGGTTACTATTATGTTCTGGCTGTATCTATCATTCTAGTCAAACAATCACTTTATATGAAAGATGATATTTTGAGGAATCCTTTCAGAGACTATTTTTTACCTTAGTAACCAATGTATTTTATAATAGTAGGTCATGGTATTTTTTAATGGCTTATTTCAGTGTAAACAACTTTAATATACCTTGGAATAATTATTCTTTTTATCACCTAGTTTGCCTATATTTGTTTGTTAAGCATCTTTGAGTTTTGAATTCTCTTGTTGTTCATCAGCAACTTTTATACCTCATTTGTATTCTTCCAGTTATTCTACTTCTACTGTTCATCGTTTGAAATGGTCATCAAAATGTAATAAGTTGATCGAAGAGTCTCAGATATTACTTTAGAATAAGCTTATTCCTTTTATGAAAGATGTATCTGTATTTGACTTTGTAAGATAATAAATTCAGGAAAAACCCACTGGGACCTCTAACATACTCTTCTATAATATATGAATTTTATACTAAATAAGACTATAATATTCTCCTATACAAGTAGAAGCTACATTCCCATAGGAAATGGAGATGCTAAACTATTAATAGTTTACCCAGGTTTTCTCTGCCTACCAGGGAACCATAAACTTCACGACAGCCTAAGCACTGTAACACATTATAATTTATGTTCACATAAATGAAACTCTCTAGATGTTCTTCAGCTAGCCTACTACTTAATGTTTCTGATGTTTTTAAGATGGAAAAGTTCTTTGCATTCAACCTGAGGAAAAGACAATGTCAAAACAAATTTATAAGTCGAATATTGTCATAAGCACTGCTGTGAGGTTGGTGATGATTTAAAATGTTATAGCAGTGAAATGAATAGTTATAATAAGTAAAATTACTTATGATGTATTTTGTTTGTTTTTTTAAATTTCAGGGTATGTACATTGACAATGTCCTTACCGCTCTTTTGGTATACTTTGTTTCATTCTCTTGTAAAGTTCTATTATACCTGGGCCATTCTAGGATTCTGATATTAGCCCATATAATTGCTATCTTCCTATTCTCATTTCCTAAGAAGTGCTTTTATAATATTGTTTTTCTTTGTTACCAGATAATTAACATAATTGGTCAACCCCTGACTATTTGCTCCTGCTGTGTGGGGACATTAACCAATCACAAAATATCCTCCAAACACAGTATAATGTAATGATTAAGACACATGATGTAGCATTAAATCCTATTTTTTAACCTTAAAAATATATCCAGATTCAGCTTCTTGAATAACTATCCACCACTACCCATATTACTGCCATTTAGGTCCAAGCCATCATCATCTCTAATCTGGATATTGTCACAGTTTTCTAGTCTTTCTGTTTTTTCTCTTGTCCCTATTATCTTACTTTCAACACAGTAGCCAACATGATTATGTTAAAACAGAAGCAAAATCATGTTTAAAAACCTTCTTCTCAAATTCCTATAATAGCTTTAATTTTATTGGGGGTAAAAACCAAAGTGCTTATAATTGTCTAGAAATTCGAAAAGGGTTTGGCTCTTCTATTCCTCTCTGGCTTCATTTCCTACCATTCTTCTTTATCTTATTCACTGGGCTCCTTGTTGTTCTTTAGAATATAAAGTATGCTCCCACCTAAAGGAATCTCTGTGCCCGCTTTTTCACTTCCCTGGAATATTTATTCCCAAGGTAACAGTGTATCTGGTTTGCTCACTTCTTTTGTGTCTCTCCTCAAATATGATTTTATAAGAAAAACACTCTTTTGGAGGTAGGACAAGGATTTGAATCAGGGCACTGATGCTTATTAGCTGTGTGACCTGAATCCCTGGTGCTTAGAACTATGCCTACTACATTGTAAATGCTCAATATTTTTTGAATAAAATGAATGAATTACTTAGGACTTCTTTAAACTTTAATTTATTTATCCATAAAAATAACCCAATAACCCATAAGATCCAAAACTCCATAAGCTTGTAGTAAGGAATATATAACATATGTAAAGCCCTGTAAAGCAGGGGTCCTCAACCTATGGTGTGTTGTATAATTATTTCACCATATATTACAATGTAATAATAATCATAGAAATAAAGTACACAATAAATGTAATGCACTTGAATAATTCCTAAAATCATCCCTCCCCCGACCTGGTCCCAGTCCATGGAAAAATTGTCTTCCATGAAAACAGTCCCTGGTGCCAAAAAGGTTGGGGACTGCTGCTGTAAAGTGTCTGGCCAATAAATGAATGAATATTACTTCTCTTACTTTATGGTTCCCTGGTTTTTCTTAACGATTTGAAGACTGCAACTAAAGAATCTAGATATGCTTTAAAATTGGGAGGTCTTATTAGAGAAGCACTTTATTAAATGAAGTAAGTCCGAGATTTTAGGGATAATGTTTTTGTTTTGTTTGCTACTTTACCCCCAGCAAAAAGGCTTAACCAGTAAGTATTTGTTAAATAATACATTGATTAAAAGGTTCTTTGAAGATAACTCTCATTTAAAGTTGTACTTGAGCTTTATAAAAAAACAAACAAAAAAAACTTGCTTAATTTTAAGAATACACTTTGTAGTCTCTCCAATTAGTTTGTTTCTGAATATCATATATACAAAGGTATTTTGTATTATTTTACATGACTGGAAGCAACTTTGGCTTCTACTCTGTACTATTTGAAGTTTATCATGTCACTGTATCTGTGTAGATATATTCCATTAGTCTTCAAATCATCTTTATACCTTCTTCAAATGCCAGAGAACAATCACTTTTATATTCCGTGTATGGCTCATATTTGATTTTAATTCATTATTATAACTTCTTCTACAATAACCCTTTAATATACTTTTGTCCCAATGTATTTTAGAAAATGAAATACTTCTACAAAGAAAAAATAAAAACTT
>NW_012149729.1:10865352-10867429 GCF_000956105.1 Propithecus coquereli
TTTTCTCACTTTTTTCATGCCTCTTATAATTTACTGCTAATAATTCATAAAAAAGAAAATTCATAAACACATACTAGAAAATACATACACATATACACACATGCACATATAGTCACTGAGTAGTCACAAATAAAATGCCCCTGATTCATTCTTTAAAAGCTTTAATAATGTCACAGAGTCACAGTATCAAAAATGAGTGACTTACTGACACAGAGGTTATGTCTTCTATGGATGCTTTGGGAGCCTGAAATTGATTTTCTTCATTTAGACTGTGAGGAGTATAGACTTTACCAATCATCAGAGTGAGTAGTGGTACTAACAGAACATACTAAAGAAACAGCAGCTTTAAGAACATCAGAAGCAACAGCTCTAGGATTACAGCCCCAGGAAAAAGGATCTGGCTGTTCTAATCTGCCATGCTATTTCTTAAGACACTACATTTTGACAGGTATTGTATCTTTGCTGAAGTATAAAGTCTAGCACAGAACTTGCATAGATACTTGAATGGTAGTTTTCAGAATGTACAATTTTTTGCACTCAATCTGAATTTTCAGTCTGAATTCTTACTTTCCTACTTATAGCCAAATAAACAAATACGTTCTAATATTATCCTATATGTAAGTAGATTCCCTCTTGCACAAATACCCATAACCACATTATAGCTTTAATTCATGTCCTACCAAGTATCCCATATGTATAATGCTTTGCTGAATTGATTATAAGTTCCACACATAAAAAATGCAATCAAAATTTACATGTTCATATCCATCAAGGATGAATGAATAAAATGTAGTATATATGTACAGCGAAACATTATTCAGCCTTAAAAAGGAAAGAAATTCTGACACATGCTTGTGTCATGATGCTTGTTCACATAGATGAATCTTGAAGACATTATACAAAGTAAAACAAGCCAGTCACAAAAGGACAAATATTGTATGATTCTACTCATGAAATACATAAATAGAGCAAGTCAAATTCATAGGGATAGAATGTAGAATGGTGGTTGTCAGGGGCTCAGGAGAGGAGGAAATGGGGTGTTATTGTTTAGTGGGTACAGAGCTCAAGTTTTGGAAGATGAAAAATTTCTGGAGATGGATGGTGGTGATGGTTGTATAACAATATAAATGCGCTTAATGATACTGAACCATACACTTAAAAATAGTTAAGATGGTAAATTTTATGTCATATATATTTTACCATAGTTAAAATAGGTAAGTAAATACATTTACGTGTTCATATAGGAGTAAATTCCTAAAATTCAGATATTTTGATATTTATACATTAATGGAGAATGGTAACTGAAAGCAATGGAAGATGTTCTTTGAATTTTTCAAGATTTGCAAAAAGTTGTTCATAAGCTTTTAGTAGGAAAAGTAATGAAGAAGAGTTAGTAAAGGCTGCTTTCCTTAGGATCTAGAAAACTGGCATTTTTAAGAGTTGAGAGGATAACTTTTTGAGTCTTAGCAAGTCTACTGGGCACATGCTCTACAAAGCTCTCAACAACAAGAAGATGATTTTAGGCATGCAAAATTTTTACTTCTAAAGCACTTCTGATATCCCATTTCCTTGGGAAGATTTGCTCATTTGTTTTTTCCTTCCTTCCAATGAACCATATTCAAACATTTCACATCATATTATGATTATGACACTAATTTGTTTACACTTTTATCACCTACTATAAGACCTTGGCTCCTCTAGGGTCTTTGAAACATCTAGCTCACAGTTGTATAGTGGCACTAAACAAATTTTTGTTGAACAGACTAGTAGCTGAACAACTGAATAATTTTATCCATTAAACAAATATTTACTGAGTGCCTAAAACATGTTAAATTTGGCGGAAATACAAAGATTAAAAATTATATGGTCCCTGATTCAAGGAATTAAGCAAATCTAGTAATCCCTCAAATAGGCTAATATTGTAAATATGATTTTTTAAGAGACACAAATAAAATACTACAGGTAGTACGCATAAACAAGAATAATTACACACTATTGTGCATGAAGAGGAAGATCGAGAAAGGCTTAATGAAAGAGTTAGCATCTGATCCAAAGATTAAACTGTGAATGATGTTTA
>NW_012149729.1:10868631-10870167 GCF_000956105.1 Propithecus coquereli
ACCTAAAGTTATCATAGCAACTTTAACTCACCCAACTTACTTTATTAGTAAGTTCATGTCATGTGGGAAAGTTACTGTTGCCATGGAAACCACCATAATGCTACCATTTTACACTTACATAACACCTTTCATCTGGTGAGCTCAAAGAGACTTATAAACATTAATTCATTAATAGTTCTTTTTATTGAAAGTGCATCAGAATTTACCTAATAGCATACAAAAACAATTGCAGATCAAACAAAAGGAAACTTCATTGCTCTCTAACAGATTCACATAGCTTATACACCACCTAGTACTATTTAAGAAGAAAGAGAGAGAGAAACAGTAATCTTATAAAGACATTCACTGTCTTGTTTCTTGTACCAAACTGAAAACCATCTCCTTTGTTTTATTGTCAAAAATATTCAGCTCTGCTTCCACCCACTCTTTAATTTCTTTCTTCATGTGTTCAGCTAATTGCCTGGGAATATCTTTTAAAATGCTATTACACACACTTACCTGTGCAGCTCTAACCACTAAGATATTCACTGGCATAAATCTGGTTCTGTCTTTAAAAATTGCATGACATCATTTTAAATTGGGAAGACTAAAACTAAAATATGAAGGGTTTGTGTGTGTGTATGTGTTTAATTAAAAGTTTGAAAACTGAAAGTCGTACAATCCTTAGTTGTTCATGTGATTTTTGGTCATAAATTATTACAAGTAAAGCAAATATTTGTTTCAATATTCTAAAAACATAAAATACTGGGCTAGAAAAATTAGGTCACTGCAACAGTCCATTAAGCATAATATTTTGTTTTTAATAGAGTCATCAAAGAATAACTTATGAGGTTACAACAACTTAGATAATTTTACGAAGTTGGCTTCAAAAGGAAAGATAACTTTCTTCCAGTAACTTACTAGGATCTAGCGATCAAGAATTGTGGCAAATCGGGCATGGTGATGAATGCCTATAGTCCCAGCTGCTCAGTAGGCTGAGGCAGGAGGATCACTTGAGCCCAGGAGTTCAAGGCTGCAGTGAGCGATGATCATGTCACTGCACTATATCCTGGGCAACTGAGCAAGACCCCATCTCTTAAAAAAATAAAAAGAAAAAGAATGTTGGCAAACACTGGGAACTTGTTCATATTTTTTAGTCGGTGCACTTTACTATTTTCTGAGCTAGTATAACTTCAGTCATATTCTATTAATATTGGTCACATTAATTCACAAGGTCATCCCCAATTCAAGAGAATGAAAAAATAGAATGGGAGAAGCTGCAAAATCACATTGTTTAAAAAAATGCATTCGAGGATGGGAGGAATTTGTGGACATACTTTGTAACCTATAACAGATGGAATCTTCCTAAAATTTATCAAGTCCAGGCTTCTTCTAAAGGATTATTTAGAATTTTTGTCTCAAAATCATTATTAGGAAAGCCCATCCACTATTAACAAGCCCATCATTTTATAATTTTGTATGTGTTTAATTAAAACTTTGAAAACTAAAAGTTGTAAAATCCATAGTTGTTTGTGTGATTTTTGCTTATAAATTATT
>NW_012149729.1:10873472-10881843 GCF_000956105.1 Propithecus coquereli
TGCACACACACAAGTCTGTTTATAAACATGAAAACAGAAAATCTTTCAGTTACAAAACTCACATGGTATCTTCAATGATATGCATAATATGAATTTTTAATTCTGAGATGAATTAATTTGAAAAAAAAGGAAAATGAAATTCCAAGTAAATGAACACTAACAATATTTATAATGCAAGTGTCAAACAAAGAGCTATGATTAAATATTACTGTCCCTCTATCTTTTTCACATAATATTAGATATTGGACACGTTTAGTCGGGTATATAGATAGCCACAGCTTCCTCAACTTTAAAAGTAAGTAGAGTAAATTACATGAAAGTTTGTGAGGCTTTAGAGGATAGGAAGAAAATTGCCATATATTTCATATATGTTGAAATAGCTGGAACTTCCACACAAAAGAATTGCTTGAGTGTTTTCTACATTGACCTTCTATTTTGCTGATTCTTCCTATAAATAGTTATAAATATGCATGTATTCATTCATTCACTCTTCAAATATTTGAGCATCAATTATGTTCAAGGTACTGTGGAATTCACTTTGCAGAGTAAAAAGAGAAAGCAAGGATGGAAAACTTAACATCAGATAGAGAAGAAATAAAGGCAAGAAATCTTAAACTGGACCAAGAGGGTAGAATTGATGTACATTACATAATAAAAAAATAATTATCATGAACCTTTACAAAATGAATAAAATAGAATGTATAAAATAAGAAAACACTAACAGAAATGCAAGGAAAAACTGATAGAAACACAAGTGTTTGGGAAGTCTTTAACATGCCAGTATTAGCATATGTGTACTTATACATCAACTATATAAGATGAATAAAAATATTTGATAAATAGAAATAACATTAAAAGGTAAAAACATCGTTAAATAAATAACCTGTATCAAAAGTCCTATCCTTTATAAACTATACCACACTCACTAATATTCAGAATAAATATTGACCATATGAAACGATTCTAAGAAAAGTTCAACCAATGTCAAAAGCTAAATTAAATGGGATACACACACACACATACCATAGGAAGAGTAAAAATCAAAAATGCTCCAGCTACTTGAAAATAGATACTCTCTAAACAACTGGGGGGGGGGGTGCGGAAAAAGGGAATGAGAACTGTCCAGCCAATAGGAGCCTAAGGAGACATGACAACTAAATTTCATGTGGCATTCTGGATATGGTATCCAGAAAAAGGATTAGGTAAAATCTAAGGAAATGTGAATAAAGACTTTAGTTAATAGCAATGTATTAATATTAGTTCATTAACTATCACAAATATGCCACATTCATGTCATATATTAATAATAAAGGAAACTGGATGGTGGGTAAACAGAAACTCTTTTTACTATCTTAACAATTTTTCTGTAAACTTAAAACAAAAGTTTATTTAACCAAAGACATCAGGGGCGTTAGAACATAGTGAAAACAAAAATGTATGTATCTCACTTTTCAGAAAACATCACTGTTATATAGAAAACATTCCAGAGACAAGGAAAAGAGGTATTATGACTCAAGTCATTATGTGAAAAAGAATAACATAAACACTCTAACTTATTGGTTATTCTATTATCACTATCTCCTACAAGATAAAAACACAAATATGTCCTTTACCCTGTCCTGGAAGGTCACACTTCATCTGCCTTGGTGACTCCTTTTGGCTAACTAAACTCCAGCTATTCTGGCACTCTCATGGTTGTCCAAACACATCAAAAGAGCTTAATCTTTCCTCAGAACCTCTCTCTCACCCACACACAGATATTTCCAAGAAAATCAGGAATAAATAATGGAACATAACATTATTTTCTATAGGTCCTTAGCAACCCAACTTTGAAAGGGAATAAGAATATCACTTTACACAATATAATTTTATACTTTCAAATCTCTAGCAAATACATGGACAAATGATAAAAAAAAATCAGTAAGTAGTAAGATAAAAATATAAAGCCTTATAGTTTTCCAGGAAACTAAGAAAGATTGATTCAAAAATGTAATGCCAAAAAGATCCCATTCTCAATAGCAATCTCTTCCTCCCATTAAAAATATCACTCACACTCCATGAACTATCCTGAGCATAAAAGCGAACCATAGACACATAAAGATGTTCAGGGTAATCATTCTGGGCTCTTCTCTCAAATTTACACCTGCTTTGATTAAGTTTCTCTCCATTTCCTGATTTGGGGCTCTGTCCCCTTTCATTATCCCTCTCATTCCCCTTAAACTTCACCTTTGTTCTTGTTTTGTTCTGGCTCATGGCTCAAAACAATTTATCTTCAGTGTGCAGTACTATATCCTAGTTTTTATTGCTTCAGCAAGTCATAATCAAAGCCTTCAAGCACAACACCTGGCCCTAGCCCCGGCTCTAGCCTTACTCCCAGCCAACACATACCTGGCCCACTTCATTCCCCCTGAGAAATTCAGATAATCACTACAATGTGGTATGAATAAATATAAAAATGATTGCCATAACACTTAGCCAATAGAAGGTATTTGATAAAAGTTAATGGAATCTGAATCAGAATGATCCAGGACAGATTCTTTACTAAGTCCAAGGCCTATAATTCTACGTAGATGCTAGATATTCTCATCTAGGAATTCAATCAGAAACTCAAATTTGACAAGTCCAAGCTCAACTGCATTAGGAAGGACATTTCTACTCATAAGTAAAAGAGACCAGATTGAACTAGCTTAAACAAAAAAGAGGACTTACAAGAATTCAGAGAGAGGAATGGAGCCATATCTCAGGAAGCGTGACAGAAGACAGTCTACTGTCTCTGTCTCTGTCTCTCTCCTGTTTCTCTTTGTATATCTTTTGCATACTTCTTTCTAAAGAGCGATTTTCTAGCAATTTTGTTAGTCCACAAAAGTAAGGGGATTGAAAGAGCCCTGGGCTTCCAATTACACACTGTAAGGTCCCAGCCACAAAGATACTGACACTCTTGGTCCCAACTGTAAATCCTTGAGGATAACCTCTAGTCCAAACAAAAATGGTTATACGGATAGGGTCAAATTGTAAATTTGACTCAAGATTCCAACTCTGTAAACTATTTCAATTTGGGGATGAGGACGACAGGGGAAAATTATAGAAGAAATTGTGAGCTACCCAATTGGTATAATTTACCCATCCCAAACTATTAATGTTTGCAACCCACTTTTCTAGTTTTATTAATTAAACCATCATTTGTCTAGTAATTTAGGTTTCAACATCTTTCATATCATAGAAAGTCTTCTTTGTCTTCTTTCTTTCAAACCAATACCCTATACACTATATTTTTCCAGTTACCTCCTTTCATCCTATCCCCCATTGTTGTGATTCTCCTTCAGTCCCACACTAATTTTGATTTAAATTACTCTAATAGTCTTTCAATAGGTCCTTCACCCTCCAGATTATGCCCACTCCATGGCTGGACCTTAGATGCTCAGGGAGACACTACCAGGTAATGCTGGAGAGGAAAACAGAAGTCAAACAGGGCTCTGTGTAAATTGGAACAAGGAATTTGCATGTTGTATTAAACACAATGGGAGGCCACTAGAAGATGTCTGGCATAGGAGTGATTTTAGTTGGGGGGAAAAATGGAAGCAGGGAGAACAGTAATGAGAATACTATTGATGACTTAGATTGGGTAAATGATAATGGAGATCATCTAATTATGTCATTCCCCACTTAAAGGACTTTAATACCTTCGAATTACCTATAAAATAAAATTTTTAATATGGCACCAAATCATTTTTTTTTAGTTTTATTTTCCATCCTCTCACTGTGTACCCAACATTACAACCACACCAGAATTCTCATAATTCTCAAGTTCACCCCATATTTTCATACATATTTAGATGTGTGTTCACAATGTTAACATAGCCTAAAATGACATTCTCCACCATCTATGCTAGAAAACTACTACTCATATGAAGGCCAATACCTGTGTCAAATCATATGTAAAGCTTTCCATTTTTCTGTCCAACAGAACTAATTCCTTAGTCCTCGGTAATCCCATAGATTTTTACATACCTTAAATTCAGTATTTTTAACATAATAGTAATTAACATAGTTAATCCTTTACCTATCTGGATTTTGGCTCCTTGAAGGAAGAAATTATTATTCATCATTTATAGCCTTAGCTCTGCCTGGCATGCTTACAGTAGATATTTAGAGAACTCTTAATGAAAATACTGAATAAAAAGGACAGAAATATAAACAACCTTTCCTCCTAAACCAAAATGAAAGCTCCTAAAAGAGAATGTCTTACATCTGCTCCATCTTTACATTTATAATGCCAATAAAAGTGGACACTCAACAGTGCTTGTTTTTAGTACTGGATCCTAAAAATTGACTTCAGTGTCAACTCTATTCTAGGATAAAAACACAACTATGTCACTAGAATATCAGAAAGGCATTAGAAATTCAATAAGAATTAAATATCCCAGATTCATGGATCACATTTTATCTAATTTCCATTACTCATTTAATAAAATCATACAAATCTATGGAGGGTGTCAAACAGGACCAATCTATATATACTTAAAATACCTGATCTCCTCCTATAACTAATTTAAAAAAACTATAAGAATGTTGCCAATAACTTGCTGAAGAATAACCTATATGCATTTTAGATATTAAATGTAGCAACAAAAGAAATACAGAAGTGGTTTAACAGTATATAAATATTCAGTAACAGATTTGGCTAACTGAGCCATCATTAGTTGTCCAAAGAAAATTTAAAGAAAAAATCAACTTTAAAGATAGCAGAAATGAATATGATCAAAGTCTATCAGTCATTATTGGCAGGGGAAAGCAGTTTAAACTTTGAAAGAAGGTTATTTTTAAGAACTGTTTTCAGTAATCTTTATGGAAAAATTAGATATAGATGTAACAGTTACTTAAGCAATTTTCTTCTCTAATTTAAATGGAATAATAAATGTCAAAACAATCCCCACAGCAAACCTTTGCATCATGATGCACACAATACCCATGAAATAAAGAATGCCTTCTTTAGGAAACAAACAAAATATATATAATAAAACAATGCATGGCTTTTATATTTTAAAGATAATACATGTTCAAGGAAAAGACATTGCTCAGTTTGCATCAACATTTTGTGAATTTATTATTCTATTGATCTAACATAAATGCAAATATGTCAGGGCATTGTATGAAACAATTATAAAATAAATATAGCAAAATATGAATAATATAGGAAAATTCATACACTTCAGAATTTGAAGAGAAAAGTTATTTTTAACAATGAAAGGATAAGAATAAATGAAGAATTTAAGGTTTTCCTACCCCTCCCAAAAAAGTGAAAGAAACATGAAATTCTCCCCAATGCCATTGTTTCCTTTCCTTTGCTTCTATAGAAACAAGGAAGAAAATACATCTTTTAGCATTTATTGAGATCATAAATAGGACAATTTTAGCTTGACCATGTGAGCATTTTAGTGAGAAGACTAGAGTATGGAGAAAAATTAAATGCTAGATTTTTCCTTCATACTAGGACTGCCTTTGAAGGTGAACAGTTAGTTGCTTTAAACTCTTGCCCGTATTTGGCAAAACACGCATGAAGTACGAATTGTTTTCCAAATAAGGTATGCCACATACAGACATATACAAAAATAAAAAGTTACACATGGGCCAGGAGTGGTAGCTTACGCCTATAACCCTAGCACTCTGGGAGGGGGAGGCGGGAGGACTGCTTGAGCTCAGTCAGGAGTTTGAGACCAGCCTGAGCAAGAGAAAAAATTAGCCAGTTGTTGTGGCTCACGCCTATAGTCCCAGGTACTCAGGAGGCTGAAGCAAGATCACTTCAGCCCAGGAGTCTGAAGCTGCAGTGAGCTGTGATGACACCACTGCACTCCACCCAGGGCAAGAGAGGGAGATTCCGTGCCCAAAAAAAAAAAAAAAGTTCCACATGAATGTTACCAAATATATATGTGTGTGTATTTGTGTCTGTGTATATGTTTTTAAATAAAATTTTAACTTAGTACAAACCTTAGAACGTCATATAGAGGGCTGTTCATTGTAGAAGACTCTTACATAGACCTTTTCTTATTTCTTGTAATTTTTTTAACTTCTGAAACCAAAATGCTCATGTAACTATGGTAACATGATGATAATTGTTTAACCAATTATTTATGCCTTTTTTTTTTGGGCTGAGCAGGCAATCCTCAGGTTCCTGAAATTCTCTCTAGCATTCACATTCACAGCAGTGGCACTCACTGACAAAAGCAGAGTCTAAAACTAGCTGTCTTCTACCCAAATTCAACCAAACCAAATGCTCAGTTTCTTCTGAAGATGCTTTTTCCCATACCCATGGATTTCAAAACCAATGTCACTACATTTAATTCATGAATATTTCATACAAAAATAAATAAAAATACCTATACATGAATAAAACTTACAAAAAGGAAGCCCAGAGTTTTTGACACTAAACAAAAATTTCAAAATTATCATTTGCAAGAACTGTACAAAGACTAGCAATAATAGTCTTTATGTTCATATTTACTACTTGAATTATGACATTTTATATTTCTGTTTAATGAACAAAAAAAATAGAACTCCAAAAATGTAGAAATTGATTCTCCCTCACTTTTTAAAATTAAACAAAGAATTGTTATAACAGTTTTTGTCTTATTTATGATTATAATCAGTCAATCCATCTAACCATTAGGAAATAGTCATTAAGTATTAATTGTCCAGCATTTTCACAGAACGAAAAATTGCCTATTGGAACATAAATGCTAAGTTTTGTCTTATTTATGATTATAATCAGTCAATCCATCTAACCATTAGGAAATAGTCATTAAGTATTAATTGTCCAGCATTTTCACAGAATGAAAAATTGCCTATTGGAACATAAATGCTAAGTTTCTGAAAATGCTATTTTTAATAAATCATAAAATTTATATAAAGTTGAGATTTTCCAGTGTGTGTATATATATACACACACACACACACACACATATATATGCACATATATATGCATACATATATTTCAAGTAGATACCTAAGGTACAATACAGCATATATTTTTCAGTCAATTATAGCACTTGCTTTTTTTAAATTTAAATTTTTCATTTTTATGGGTACATAATAGTTATATATCTTTATATAACTTTATATAACTTTATGCCTGTTTTGATACAGGCATACAATGTGAATTAATCAAATCAGGGTAACTGGGGTATCCATCACCTCAGGCATTTATCATTTCTTCCTATTAAGAACATTCCAATTCTACTCTTTTAGTTATTTTAAAGTATACTCTAACTTATTGTCGATTATAATCACTTTGTTGTGCTATCAAATATTGTTCGTTTTCTCTAACTATCTAAATACATTTTTGCATCCATTAACCATCCCCAATTTATCCCCACTTCCCCACTACCCTTCCTGACCTCCAGTAACCATCATTATACTCTCTGTCTCTATGAGATCAATTGTTTTTAACATTTAGCTCCCACGTATGAGAGAGAACATGCAAAATTTGTCTTTCTAGCACTTGCTTTTACTAAGAAGATGTTACTGCAAACATTATGGAAGTGGTGTTGTACTTTTAATGCAAGTATTTTGCCAGATCTTCTATTTCCAGTTTCATAAATCAAGCAATTCTGTATCCATTTCAATTTCTTCTGTGTCACTGTTTAATAATTTGGAAAAGATTTATTAAATGGCCATAGAAAAGAGGATGGAACTTATGAATAAGCTTTCCCCCCTCAATACTAATTTTATAAAAAGATTAACTGACATTTTTTCAACGGAAAGGAGAACCTTACCTCTGCAAGATATAATTCTTTTAACTCAAAATATAGATTCATCTAAATTTTATTTTTCATTCTAATTACAGCCAAAGATATTTTCTTTCTTCTAATACAAATAAACTGTATCTATTGATGATTTTCTCAAAAATTCATTTGAAGTAACAATTCACATTTGTGTGGAGTTTTGAAGGCAACCATAATTTCCTAAGAAAAAATTATCTGAGATTAGGAAAAAAAAGAATAACAAGTGTTAAAATCTCAGCAGTTAGGAGATACAGGTTAAGTACTGACTTGGGAACAGAAGGCACACGTGAGCTGGGATTAGTTCCTGGCTCTATCCACAAATGGCAAATATGCATTTCATAGCTTAACTACTATTTCTCTATTTACCACCCCTGCAAAATATTATATAATGGACAAAAGAGCAGTAATTTACTGACAAAAACCACACATGTCAAAATTCCATTGATCGTTAGCAACTTTGTTTCCAAACATGAAAATAAATTTCTTATTTATTTATTTATTGCTTAGAGTGCAGTGGTGTCATCATAGCTCACAGCAACCTCAAACTCCTGGGCTCAAGTTATCCTCCTGCCTTAGCCTCCTGAGTATCTGGG
>NW_012149729.1:10882935-10884920 GCF_000956105.1 Propithecus coquereli
TTATGTATTCTTAAATTGACAAACATTGTGCTGGTTTAATCTATAATTTATTTAACATCAAAGATGTGTCAATTGCCAATCATTGAAAACTTTTCAATATTCATACATGTCATCCTCTCATTGGCATTTAACATTATTTAAATAAAGGGAATTCCATTCACTCATTCAACAAATTATCTATTCAGCAGTATCTAGGTGCCAGGAACCGTAAATCACTCAAAGCAATCAGAGATAGATGTTTCTCCCAAGGAGCTTAGAATCTCTACAGGGAAGTAACTGTCAAAAATGAGAGGCCCCATTAGGAAAGGTGAGATAAACTCCTATAGAAGCAAATAGGGAGAAATTACTTCTAGTTGGAAATCAAAGAATGCTCTACAGAAAAAATGAGTTGTAAAAGATTGATTTCTCCATGGGATGATAAGAATAGAGAATGAATAACTAATAGGTGGCCTGTTAGTTATTCCTTTCTCTGACCACTGCTCACCCTGCTCAGAAGCCAAACTGATGTAAAAGCCCTATCCCCAGTCCAAGATTGGAAACTTAACCAAACTTGCCAATGCTACTCTCAATTGCTGGTGTTCACAACTGAGAATAATGATGAGCAGAAATGACAATTCCGTGACTTAATGAAGGATAATAAATTGGGACATTGCATGGAATAGACATTCAATGTACCAGGGACAACACATTATATTAATATTTTGTGACATCAGAAAACTTCTGAAGTCAAGTAACACCAATTCTGGAAAAATTTTTTGAGTATCCTGATTCCAATAGCCACTGGATAATACTATGTCCAGTTGAATTTCAAAGTTGCTCAGGTGGTATATGACAAGTTATTTTTTTTCCTTCTTTCTTTTTGATGATAAAGAACATAGATGCAAATAGAAAAAAAAAGTAGAATAAAACCTTTTTATATCCATCTAAAGAAACAAGTGGTTTTGCCTTCTTTGAAACAAAAACACAAATTACCTCCTTGCTATTAGAGGGAGACTGTAACATCTGTAACAGTAAATTTTATGGCATACAACTATATATGCACAGACAAAATAATTGTTTTAACAATGAAGATAGTTATAAGGGTAATGTGTAAACCAAGAACAGCCTAAAAACACTGATAACAAGGTAGTTATAAAAAGAGAGGGAACATTTATTCATGAACGAGCATTTACTCATTTAATAGAAAACATATAATGAGTGATAACTATCTAATGACAACTATATGAGACCATGAGATGCGATAATAAATACAATTGGACACTTTGGATAGTTTCCCAGCCATTATTAAAGGTTACATGCAATATTCTGAGGTAGTCAACTATTGGACAAGTAATTCTAAGTGTGATCAGTCTAAAATAAAAGGGACTAGAGGGGCTAAAACTAACCTCAAGGTTATGGATAGCTTCCCAGAGAAAGTGGCCTTTAAACTCAAGGGTGAGTAGGAGTGAGCTAACAAAGAGGATAACAAGTAGAAAAGTATGGGAGAGATTGCTCCAGGCAGACACTCATCCTGAGACAAAAGATGTCAAGGAACTGGAAAAAAAAGATCAATATGACCATAGAAAATGCAGGAAAGAATGTCAAAAGATGAGTTGGTGAAGTTGATAGTGTCCAGATCAAAGTAGAATGGAAAGAAGACAAATTGAAATCCTAGCTCTGCTACTAACTAGCTATGGAAGTGTAGAAAGTTCATTAACAACTCAGAGCTTTGGCTTTCTTATCTTTCAGGAGAGGAATTAAATCTAGATCATTTCTGAAGTTTCTTTCACTCTAAAACTCCAAGTAACTCATGTAGTAACCTAGGGTTAAAATTTCCAATTATTTTGCTGTTTGTAGAAGCTATAAAGCTAATGTTAAATATCCTGTTTGTACCTCATTGAAAATATTTTTACTACTGTACATGATGTTCAGTAATGCTTGTTTAATATTTTTTCCTGTTTAAACGTACTGCAATCATAATTAATGTCCAAGAAACTCAGGTTCTC
>NW_012149729.1:10894475-10895734 GCF_000956105.1 Propithecus coquereli
TAAATAAAGACTGATTTATGTGAAATATAAAAACCTCAGCTAGAGGGGAACTGAACCTCAACCCTGAAGTCAGGCCACAAACTCTTTGAATTTTTTCCATGTTCACAATGATTACACATTACAAAATAATGGGAATATTGTAGACTGCCTATAAATATTGCCTATAAAAATCTATAAATATTGTAACATCTAAATAATATTCCCCATTTTTATGAATGATTACAATTAACAAGTAATTTTTCCAAGCCCATTTATCAAAATTTGTTTGATCATCATGAAATCTGACACAGAACTTTAGTTTTTAGTAAACTAAAGTTTCAAGGGGAGAAAATGATTGCCTTTTATCTCCTGCAAAGATATCAGTGGCTCAACATACTAGAGTATATAATTTCAAAATAATCAAGCAGTTATAAGCAAAATGGATTTCAATGAAGCCTGTGTTACTGCAGCTTAATACTAAATAAGTAAGAATTTTTATCTAGGTCGAGTTGAGCAGAAATCAATATTGAGAAAGACTGTAAGAGAAATACATATAAATGATGATGTTCTCTGCAGAAAACCAAGAAATTATCAAAATAACAAAGAGAATGATTAAGATAAATAAGACAGACATAATGATGATATTTATACTACCTTATCAGACAAAAAATGGAAAAGAGATAATGAAATGGCAAACTTTCAAAAGCTGAAAGCTTAAATGGCAACCATGAATACTCCCAAATTAAATATCCTGGAAAGCTAGAAATTCTAGTTTTCTAATTTGCTAAACAAAGAAATTCTAAGAGCAAGCTGTTCTTGCTGAAGCATATTAAAATGAAGATGAGACCAAGTAAATATTTAGAGAAACATGAAACAGCCTAGCCATTGAATAGAAAGGTGCCAAATGTTAGTGGACATACAAAACATGGTGAAGTTTCAAGTTTCACATTAACTGTTCCATCTTCAAGGGAGTGGCTGAGAATAACCAAATATATCTGGGGGAAGAAAAACATCAAGTCATTGCACAAAATACTCCAGAGTTACCACAGTATGTTCCTGTGAGTCAAACAAATGATCTGAGGTTTTATTAGGGGTACAAAAGGAAAAGCTACATAAGAATATTTCATAACAACATTTTCTTAAAATTCAAAATAGAATTTACTAGGATTTTCAGTAAAAGATAAAAATGTAAACTGGAGTGCTTTAAAATGTGCTTCAAAGTCACAGAAGCCACAGATGAAGGCAAAACATTTTACGAGGAGGGCTTTTTTCCCCTCCAA
>NW_012149729.1:10895784-10897376 GCF_000956105.1 Propithecus coquereli
ACATGATGAAATACTATTTTTATTTAATTTTGCTATATAAATGCTAAAAACTCCTTTTGTATAATCAAAAAATATTGTTGTTAATAATTTCTATACTGAGAACACTGTGAATTACCATTCTTATCTCTTTTTTTATTGAAGCAAAAAACACATAAGATTCACTCTCTTAACAAATTTTTGAGTGAACTGTAAACACAACGTGGCATAGCAGATCTCTAGAACTTACTCATACTGCATGACTGAACCTTTATACCCATCGAACAGCAGCTCCCCAACTCTCCTCTCCTTAGCCCCTGCAATCACCATGCTACTTTCTGCTTTCTACTTTAGATACCTCATATACGTGGAATCATGCAGTATTTGTCCTTCTCGGACTGGTTTATTTCACTTAGCATAAGGTCCTCAAGTTTCATCCATGTTATAGAAGATAACAGGATCTCCTTTTGTATGGCTGAACAATATTTTATTGTATGTATACACATTTTCTTTAATAATCAATGTAATAATCAATAATCAATTGATGGGCATTTAGGTTGTTTACAGCTCCTAAGTGAATAATGTTACAATGAACATGCAAGTGCAAATATCTCTTCCAAATCCTAATTTCAATTCTTTTGGATAATAATCAGAAGTGGGATAGATGGATCATAAAGTAGTTCTATTTTTAAGTTTTTGAGGAGCCTCCATACTGTTTTCCATAGTGGCTATATAATTTTACATCCCCACCAACAGCGCATAAGGGTCCCAATTTCTCCACATCCTCACCAACATTTTTTATTTATTTATTTGTTAATAATGGCTATCCTGACAGGTGTGAGGTGATATATCATTGTGATTTTAATTTTCATTTCCCTGCTGATTAATTATTTGAGGATCTTTTCATATACCCTTTGGCTATTCATATGTCTTCTTTGGAGAAACATTGATTCAAGTCCTTTGCCCATTTTAAAATTAGGTTATTTGGTATTTTTTGTCATTGAGTTGTATGAGTTCCTTCTATTTTTGGATATTAATTACTTATCATATAAATGATTTACAGACATTTTCTCCCAATCTGTAGGTTGCCTATGCACACTGTTGATTGCTTCTGATGCTGTGCTGAAGCTTTCTTGTTTGATGTAGTCCCACTTGTCTATTTGTGCTTCTGTTGCCAGTGTTTTTGGTGCAATATCCAAAAAGTCATTGCCAAGACCAATGTCATGAAACATTTCCTCTATGTTTTCCTTTAAGAGTTTTAGAGTTTCAGGACTTACCTTTAAATCTTTAATCTATTTTGAGATGACTTTTTGTGAATGGTAAAAGAAATGAGTCTAATTTCATTATTTTGCATGTGGACATCCAGTTTTCCCAACACCAATTGTCACAGAGACTATGCTTTCCCCATTGCATAGTCTTGGCACCCTTGTGGAAGACCATTTGACAAATAAATCATACATGGTTTATTTCTGGGATGTCTGTTTTGTTCTATAGGTCTATATGTCTTCATGCCAGTACTATACTGTTTTGATTACTGTAGCTTTGCAGTATGTTTTGAAATCAGGAAGTGTGAGGCCTCCAGCTATGTACTTCTGTCTCTGGATTGTTTTTTTTTT
>NW_012149729.1:10899141-10900040 GCF_000956105.1 Propithecus coquereli
TTAAGTTTTGTTGATTTTTTTCTATGGTTTTTTATTCTTTCTTTCATTTATTTCTGCTGTAATCTTTATTATTTCCTTTCTCCTGCTAACACTGAGCTAATTTTGTTCTTCTTTTCCTACTTCCTTAGGGTATAGAGTTAAGTTCTTTAAGTTCCTTCTTCTTTTCTAATTTAGGTATTTATTGCTATAAATTTCCCTCATAGTACTGCTTTTCCTGCACCCCAATTTTGCTATATTATGTTTTTGTTATTTGCCTCAAGATATTTTATCATTTCCGTTTTCATTTCTTCTTTGATCCAATGGTTGTTCAAGAATATATAGTTTAATTTCCATAAATTTTCAAATTTTCTCCTTCTGTTTTTGATTTCTAGTTTCATTCCACTGTGTTTAGAAAAGACACTGGGTATGATTTCAATCTTAAATTTGTTAAGCTTGTTTTATGACCTATATGATCTATCTGGAGAAAGTTCCATTCTCCTGCTGTAGGATGAAATGTTCTGTATATGTCTGTTAGGTCCATTGTTTTGTCTACAGTGTTGTTCAAGTCCTGTTTCCTTATTGATCTTATGTTTGAATGTACTATCCATTACTGAAAGTGAGTATTGAAATTTCCTACTATTGTGTTAAACTATTTATTCTGCTTTTCAGTTCTGTTAATGTTTGCATCATATATGTAGGTATTCTTATGTTGGATGCATACATAAGAGTTATATCTTCCTGGTGAATTGACTCTTTTATCATTTTATAATGTTCTTCATTTCTCTCATGACAGTTTTTGACTTAAAGTCTATTTTGGCTGACGTAAGTACGTCCACCCCTGCTCTCTTTTTTGTCACCATCTGTGTGAAATAACATTTCCCACCATTTCACTACACCCTATGTGTGTCCTTAAACCTAAA
>NW_012149729.1:10910675-10911224 GCF_000956105.1 Propithecus coquereli
ATAAAACTTTATTAAAAGATGCTAATAATGTATAAATGTAGAAGAATAAAATGTTCATCAATATGAAGACTCAATATCACTCAGAATTCTCCCATACTGATTTACAGAGTCTAGGAAAATCCCAAAGGCTTTCATGCAAACTGACAAGCTGATTGTAAAATTCATACAAAAAAGCAACAGCCTGGGAATAGCCAAGGCACTTCTAAGAAAAACGATGTCCTATGAAATCTACAGTAATTAAGATAGTGAGGTTCAGAGGTGGACTAATTTACCAATAGAATAAAATGAAGCCCAGAAACAAGGCCATACACAAATGTGAACAGAACATAACAGGGAAGGCACGGATTATTCAAAACAGTGCCAGAATCACTGGTTAGATATACTGAATAAAATAAAATTGATCCTTATCATACCATCCACAAAAAATACCTTCCCAATATAATTAAGACTTAAATGGAAAAGGCAAAACTCAACACTTTTAGAAGGAAATAAAGGAAAATAATTTTGTGATTGCAGGATGAGAAATGTTTTCCTATGTAGGAAACAAAA
>NW_012149729.1:10913074-10916011 GCF_000956105.1 Propithecus coquereli
ACTATTTTCTGGCAAAGCTGCAAGGAAATTGTATTCTCAAGTGTTGCTGGTAAGAGTAATCTTCTGTCCATTTATTCAATACTTTTTATGGGTCTCTGAGAAGATTACACTATATTATGTTCTCATTCTCTCCTGGGACACTCTTCCTTTGCTTCTTGCAACTAATTTCTCATCTGTCAGGATTCCACTCAAGTGTCCCTTCCTTCAGAGCTACCCTATCCTTGGAGTTATTAATACTTTAAACTACTATCTTTATGCTCATGAAGCAACTCCTGTAAACTCCTTTTAGCATGAAATATATTTACTATAAACATACTTGCTTGTCTATCCTTCTTCAGCTAGAATTTCCTAGACTATAAGCAAACTGCAGAGGATGAAAAGATTTATGTCCCTAATGGTATACATAATGCCTGGCACAGAGTAAATGCCCAGTAAATATAAATATAAATACATGTTGCAATAAATTAATGAATGATAGATGAACAAATGAACATAAAGTATCAGAAACAATATTCAGGATTACAACCAAATCATCATGTTGTGCTTGAATATCATTTCCCTTGGGAGGCTCACCTGAAGTGTTCACATGAGTAAGCAGGTGTATCTCCTGCCATAAATTCTTTCTGTCTGGCTCAGAAGTCAATAGTATATCCTTGAGACAAACAAACAGCCAGTGGCTTGGTAGAGTGGAATTGGGGCAGGGCTTAGGAGAAGACCAGGAAGAATGAACCCAACAAGTCTTGAGAATAGTTATGTATCTATGTTCATGGCCAGGGTTCTACCAATGGAGCCTAAGACTAGGAGCCTCGTAGCATCATTAATTCATCAGGTATGTCAAGTCATTCACAGTTTAAATGACTTCATTATAATTATACACAAATTATGCTTTAATTAGAAGAAAGGAAAAAATGGTACAGCAAAAAGCACAGAAAATTCCACTTTTGAAATAGGATGCTTTATTATAGTATAAAGCTCTAAGGAGACATGGGAGACCCTATGCGTAGTATGGGGGGAGACTGAAGACAGCCCCACCCAAGGAGAAAGGAGATAACAGAAAATAAGAGGATACTCTTGGAAAAAGATGTTACTTGCTAGTTGTGCTTAGAACTAATCTATTTTTTCCTGTGGCTCTTTTGGATCTATGTATAGTAAACCCAAAGATTTCTTAGAAAAATATCAGAATTACTTATTTGTTTCTAGGCCATGAATTTTTAAGACGTCTTAAAGTACAAAATATGTGTTGGCAGTATCCACTCTCCCCCCACATTGATTTCCTGGAAGTTGTGTCATGAAATAAAAAACCACAAAGTAAACTGTTTTTACCATGTGAAGGATATTATAATTCAGAATTGACTTGAGTCAAAGGCTTAGTATCAAAGTTACGAAAAATAATGACAGAAAAACATGTCAGTAAAACTAAAATCATAAAAGTATGAAATTTAGTCATTTAAAATCACAAAATTAAACTCTGATAACCAAAGACTGGTGACAGATATTTAAAATGATGATTATAAAATATATTTCAAGGTATATAAAAATCACCCAATGCTGCAAATATAAATTTGACCTGTCATGTTACTATTGCTCCTATACTTAAAAGAACAATGATGATAACCATATAATACCATTTAAGTGACACTAATTTTATTTAGAATTTAGGAGGACTTTGAGAGAATTTTCTTTTAATCAAAAAGAGTTTGAGCTGATGCCTCTGTCAGATAATACTTCAAGAAAAAGAATAGGCATTCAAAGAATGACATTAGCCCACTAACCTTAGGACTACCTCAATTAAAGTGAGTATTTAATATAGCTCTATTATCGCATGGTAGTGGTGATGAGAACGGGTCGTGTTTGACTAAAAAATTTATTGAAAAGCAAACTCTGAATTGCCATTTTTTCCCTTCCATTCTTCTCCTAAATAGAGTTAACATGCATTAGATCATATATGACCTACCCCCAAAAGGTAAGGGAAACTATTTTAAATAATGTCCATTTCAGGTATATGATTTTGCTTGAAATAATGTTCATCTGAAGTAAATTCTCATTATTAATAAGACAGAATAGCACATAATAACTAAAAGCAATAATTATGAAAATCATGTTTATAATGTAAAGGGAAAAATCAGAATACAAAATGGTATATGCACAGTGACTGCAGTCATGAATCCATGTAAACATAAGAATAGCAGATACTGTTCTGTAATACTGTATGTAATATTGTAGGCTTATCAATACTTTTCCCCACATATGTTACAAAATATAGTAGGCTTATCAATTTTTCCCATAATTTTTTTATACTGGTAATACTTTTAGGAGAAGGAAAGAAACAACTATAACTAAGTCTGGCCTCAAACTTTATAAAAGGACTTTTAAAAATACTCACAGAATTATGAAAACAGAAATCTCATGTCAGCTATGGTTATTATGCCCTGTGCTTAGATAATAAAACTAAATAAATACAAGGCTCAAAGGCAGAAATTATTCATAACATAGAAATCAATGAAAGGGAAACAAATTGAAGAGCTAAAAAGGTATAACATTCATTAAAATGATTTAAAATTTTAATAAAGATATGTTACATACACAATCAGTCTTGCTAATAAAATGAAATAAATACAACAAAATGGGTTTAAAAAACTATACTCACAAACTAAGGTGACTTAAAACTCCAAGTAAAAATGGAAAAAGTTTTATCTAGCAAATTAGGTGGTTTAAAGTGTTAGCAATGGTTGAAACAGAGATAGCTGTTATTATTGATAAGAGAAATTTCAAAAGCAGAGAAAAGAATACATTTTGACATGACCAGACTAAGTATATTAAAATGTTAACCCTCTTCTAAAAGGGAAAGATCGTATTTTATTTTACTCTTAAAGTTGTAGTTTCTTAGCCAACTTTACTAAGTAATAAAGAACTACTGTGTCCATTTTCTGATCTATG
>NW_012149729.1:10919941-10921211 GCF_000956105.1 Propithecus coquereli
TATATTTTTAAATGATAATGCCTATTATTCTCATTCTGACAAGAATAATTTATTTATGACATTTGGACAAATCATATGTTAGTAATATATTCCACTTGCTTCATGAAGTTTCATTTCGTTTGAGATTGCAAGTAGAAACAGAGAATGTGGAAGACTCAATATTTTATCTCACAATAGTGATCCACACAATAAAATACCAGCTCAGACATCAGAAATCAGATGTATACTTATGAAATAAACCTAACAGATTTTTTTATAACATTAGCTATAACACATACAGCAAATATGCTCAAATTCTCTACTACAAACCAAGATTGCACTGAATGCATATATTGTACAAATAATACATTCTAAAAATATAAAAATGCTTTTTTTATTCATTTTTTTTACCCTTTAACTTACCCTGCCCAAGCTTCCACTATATTAGATTATTCCACTGTTGACTGCCATAAAAAATATTCACTGTAATGATTTACAAATGTTGGCATATATAACAATTTAAATTGGATCTTATAAATGCCAAACAGAAAAATTTTGGATAAAATTAACAGTATAATAGGTCGGAGGAATTTATGTTTAATGAAAGTGTCTTATGGGGAACCTCTATTCCTTTCTCCTCATATTATCATTAGGGGACTTTTGATCAACAAATTCAATTGGCTTCCTCTGTTTCTTCACTTCTTACTTCTGACCATGAGAGGGGCAGAGAACTGTCTGGTGGGTATAAGAGAATACACTGAACATATGTAGTTCAATTCCTTTTTCTCAGTTCAGTTCAGTCTGCACAGAAGATGAATTCAGGCCTGTTTTTATCCCTCCCTCTGTGGTAGAGAGCTGTACATGTCCAGCTTTGCTAGTGTGGGTGAATATAATGTCTAATTGAGAGGTGAAGCCTATTTTATCTGCACATATAACACATGTCCTCCAATTCAGTAGAGACTGGTAATAAAACTGTTACTTTGATCTCCATCTGCCTGGCACCTGTGTCCACCTCTCAGAAGCTTCCAAATTCTGAAGGGGAGTTTATTTGATTTTGTCAGAATGGTCTGAAGAAATAGGGGTAGAGATCTGTATAGATCTTGCACTGTAAAATTGTCTATTTGTATTCATTCAGTAAATATTTATTAAACACCTACTATGTGTCAGATACTGTTCTAGGCATAAGGATATGGCAGAGAAGGAAAACAAAACTCAGTATCTTAGGAAACCAAGATGGTGTCTGTACTAAGCACACCATGCTGAAGGTACATGAGTAAGGAGATAGAGAAAC
>NW_012149729.1:10921261-10922921 GCF_000956105.1 Propithecus coquereli
GAAGATTTCATGCCATGTGCTTTATGTACATTAATTTTCAGTCAAGACAACACTGCTAAATTGATGTGATCATCCCCATTATGCAATTTAGGAAACTAAGTCTAAGAAACTTATCAGAGATCATAGTAAATGGCAGAGGTGAATGCATATATCTGGTTCCAACCTTAACTAGTTCACTAACTCCATACCAACGAGCATTCAAAAACTCCAGCCAATGATTCCATACTCATACCTCTCCCCTCTCTGCCATAAATCATATGATCCAAATAAATCACACCTCTTTACGATTCAGCATACGGCTATCTATGTATGTAGTACCCTTACCAACCTTTACATTGGTTCAAATTTTACTCATCATCAGTTCATATGTTAACACCTTCCCTGTTACCTCCAAAATAATTCATCATTCTGGCTCCAAGAGCACTCTGTTTATACCTCTATCAAAGCACTTTGATGGTAAAACGTATACTATGTTATGTGTATCTCAACTTTCAGGCTGAGAATTCCTTGGAGGGTCAAGAACTATGTCTTATTCATCCTTCTTGTGCCTAACACAGATGATACTCAGCTTGATGATCAGTAAAGTCTACTTGTTTCATATTAGTTCACATGTAAGGTCTTTCACTCTATGATCATAACCTCTATGTGTACTCTTTTTCTTCAAATATCCTATTCTCCAGAAACAACAGACCACTTGATGTTTCTTCACAAAGTGATGTGAAGATATTGCTTTGGTCCTGCCTACCTTTCAAGATTCAATTTTATTGCTACCCCATCCAGGAAAAACCCTAATAAGACCAAATATTATAAACCTGTACTTTTCCTCTGTATTCAATGCTTTATATGGGTATTTGTCAGATATCTTACAAGTGTTCTATACTAAGGTGATTATAAACATTCTAGAGGAAAGAATCTTGTTATTCATCCTTTAATCCCCAGATAAAGCACATAGCCTTGCTGTAGTAAACATTTATTTGACATTAACTTGACTTAACTTGAATTCCTTGAGTCATAAACTACAAGGCTGCACATAATATAATAACACAAAATAAATTCTTTTGCCTCTCTGTGTTACCCTCTATTTTGCACTGGCATACATTCTAGCAAAAATTACAATGCATTATAATCATGTGTATAAAACCCAAGGCAGAGAGGAGGTTGGTCAACCTTGATGATTGACACTGTCCAATATGTACAACTGAAACAGCATATAAGCATGCTGCAATTATGTCAGAGAAGCAAAGATTGCTCTTTTAAACTTAATGTATTCAGTTCATGACACTATTGGTTATTTTTCTAAAATTAAATTAGTTTGTATTTGTTTTCACTTCATCTCTTTTCTCAGATAGATCTCATTTATATGCATGAAGGCATAGAAGAAAACAACTCATAGAGATAACTGAAAATGCTCATTTAAGCATTATTTGTGAATGGAGCATTTTATATATCAGATTTGGAGTTTTCTGCCTCTAATTGGCAGGAATTGTACCCATTAGACTTTATTACTCCGATTCCAATGGCAAGACCACACTACGGTGGGGATGGTTACACCAGACTGTCTTGGTCTGATGCCATAAAGCATCTGCTATCTCAATCTCCCTTTAATTCTGATTCCCAAATCCCCAAGCAACCCTGTGCTGGTGATTGTTATTTAGCTTCT
>NW_012149729.1:10935701-10936383 GCF_000956105.1 Propithecus coquereli
AAAATAAGAGGCATCCACAATGAAGCAGTCGCTCCATGAGTCAGCCTGCTCCTTGCTCCTGCTGAAAATGGTTAATTGATCAATTATTTAGAATTGTTCAAAATTCATTCCCACATGGAATGGAACTAAAATGGAAATGGAATTGAAAGATAAACCAAATGACCTCCCAGATTTGTTTCATTTCTAGGACTCTATTATCATTTTTATTTCTGGCACTGAACTGACATTTAAAAAGAAGGAATACTTGAGACACACAGAGTTCCTCAAAGTCAAAACCACAGTCCAGTCCAAGGCCAAGGACAAAATACCACGTGGCTGATAACTCATATGTAAAAGGGGTATGGAGGTGGGGCTGTCAAGGTACTGGATAAATACATGGAGATTTGCACTGGTAGCTGTCAGGCAAACACAGTCTAATTGTACTGGCATAGGGTCACCTTACAGCCAGTAATAAACTGCTTTTGATATGGTAAGCTCTTGTATGTATACTTTCAAAAATTATCACAGATTTTTTTAACTTAAGGAAGAATATTTATATAAAGGACTATTTTATTCATTTTTCTTAACAAAAATAACATTTCAACAGTAGAAAATGAGTAAAATTATATAACTCTTGTACTATGTTATAAGTAATAGTTATTTACTGCTAAAATAAATCTCTTGCCTGGGAAAACCTCTGGAT
>NW_012149729.1:10939008-10940581 GCF_000956105.1 Propithecus coquereli
CTCCTGAGCTCAAACAATCTGCCCGCCTCGGCCTCCCAGAGAGCTAGGATTACAGGCGTAAGCCACCGCGCCCAGCCGAATTTACATTTTTAAAAGCATGTTTTGTTTGTCATGGGGAGAATAGATCAGAGGAAGGCAAGAATAGAAACAGAAAGAACAAATAGGTGTCTCTAATTATATTAATAGTCCTGGAGAGATGGGTGGATTGGACCAGGACTGGGATAGTCTTTTTATGTTAACTACATCCAACACTTTGGGTTCTAACCTAGTCTAATTGTAGTGGATGCTGTGTTGCTCAAACACACTTCCAGGATGAAGGACTTAACGTTCCTAGCCAGAAGAGAGACTTTCCAGAACAGCCTTCATTTGATGATGGATACAGAAGTATGAAGGCCCGAACTCTTGCATAAATGAGGGAGAACCTGAGGGGCCACCCACCTTCAAAGATCCCACAAGGCCTTCATTGAAACTACATCCCTCTTCCCAATTCTGCTTCCTTCCCTTCCCTCCTAAAGGTTTGGATCTCAGGAATGCTCCCTAATAAGTGTACTGTGTGCTAATCTCCATCTCATAATCTGCTTCCCAGACTACAACACTGATTTACTAAAACTCAATATATAAGTCCTTCATCCCAGAAGTGTGTTTGAGCAACACTACACAGCATCCACTACACTTAGACTAGGTTAGAACCCAAAGTGCTGGATGTAGTTGACCACCTTCTAAAGATGGTCAACCTATAAATACTAACAAAATTGAAATAATAACATGCCAGTTTAAAAAATTCTTAAGAATGTAGTGATACTTCACTAACTTAGGCCATTTTTATTATTGTCCAATGTCTCGTGTATTTTAATTAAACCTTTTGTTTGTAAACACATTTTTGCTATTCTAACAAAAAGGCAATAGTAAAAAATGTAAGAAATGGTGAAATGAATTGTACCATTAACCAAGCTGCAAAACCTGTAAACAAAAAAGGAGAAATTTTATAAGTGTCTCTTATTGTTAGGTAAGATTACAGTGTATTATTTATAATTGCTGATAGGGATCAATTAACATGAACAATTATAATCGAAACATACTGGTTCACTCAACACTAATCAAAAGTTAAAATTCAATGGAGCAAATATTATTAGCCCAGAACATTATTACTTACAATAAGAAAAACACTGAAAATTTGCATATGCAATTCTATTCTTCCAAACAAGTGTTATTCTCTGTATTTGCGAGGGATATCACTTATAAAACAATTTGATGGACATAAGACTAACATAACCATCAAATTTTCATTATTCAGCATGATAGAAGAAATGTATCATGATAGAAGAAATGCATCATTTAAAACTACAAATATTCTAAGACTCCATTTAACCCATCATATGCAATCTTCTTGCCTATCAGACAATTATTTTTTTTTCTTTTTTGAGACAGAGTCTCACTCTTTTGCTGGGGCTAGAGTGCCGTGGCATCAGCCTAGCTCATAGCAACCTCAAACTCCTGGGTTCAAGCGATCCTTCTGCCTCAGCCTCCCAAGTAGCTGGGACTACAGGCATGCGCCACCATGCCCGGTTAATTT
>NW_012149729.1:10950961-10953840 GCF_000956105.1 Propithecus coquereli
TCTCTCTATTCTCCATATAAAAATCCTCAGACACCTCAGTACAACATGTTCTCCGATCATATCCAGTAAAGTGGACATGATGGAGGGTTTGGAATAACTTTGCATAAACTGTTCAAGAGGTGAAATATTATATCTATGTCAGGATCAAGATCCAGAGATATAAAGAAGTATTTAAAAAAAACTGTAAAAAGTTAGTCACAGCTTGATCTGGATTGTTTAGGTCATAACCTAAAGAATAACCAGCCAGCAACCTCTCACTTATGGCCTTGTTTGATTGATTGCACTTTTACTTTCTTATCAATTAGCTTATCACTAAAAAGTATCACTTGAAGGTATTGTTCCAAAGTTACTTGGTGATGCCTACTTTTAAGTCAAGTGAACTAACGTTACTTGAGGGCTGATTTTTTTGTGTACAGGACTGAACAGAGAATAAAATTCATAATCTAATGAAGAAAAATATAATCTTTAAGCTATTAAATAGTTATAATACAAGTAGGATATGATTTAAGTGACATATCCTCCATAGTGCCTTACTTACAATAATCTCTATTTGACAGCAGAAATTTTACCAAGAGTAGTTTAAAATATGTCACATTTATCAATTATCGTATATTAGGCAACAGTTGTGTTGAGTACACAATCTGTTTCACCAATTCCTGCAATCTCCCGTGGTATTTTGAGTACATACTCATTGGTGTATTTCTAAGCATCATTTTTCATCCACACTTGTAAAACTTGTATGAAACTTAAGGACAAGATTTTATAGTTATCCTATTAATTTTCGTACTGCTGTTTTGTCAGAACATTCTGCCAAAATCTTCGTCGGATCTCAATTGAAACATTTAACACAGTAGCTACTCTTCTTTAATTTGTGCATTTTGCTAATGTGATAACCATACCAGTAGAGCCAATACAGAGCTCTGCGACTCATTACTGTGTCTGTGAACCAATGTGCTCTGCATGGACCTTTCTGAGCTGCTCCAGTTTTAAAGTTTCCACAAAGTTGAGAGGGAGCTGAATTTTTTTAATAATAAGATAATGTATCTGGTATTGACCAGCATTTATTTATTCATCCATTCATTTATGTATCTTTTTATTATATATTATTTCCACATCATTTCAAAAGGTTACAAAATATATTAAAAATAGAATTGACTTTAAACACTAAGTAATGTTGTGATGGTTAATTTTATGTGTCAACTTTTCTAAGCCATGGTACCCAGATATTCGGTCAAACACATCTAGATGTCACTGTGAAAGTAATTTTTTACCCTCCGTAATGTAGGCAGGATTTATCTAATCAGTCGAAGTCTTTAAGAGAAAAAAGAGATCTCAAGGAGGAGGAAATTCTGTCTTCGGACATGAGCTGAAACATCACCTCTTTCATGGGTCCCCAGAAAACTGGCCTAACCTGAAACTTCAAATTTACCAGTCACCAGTTCCTGAAAATCAATCTCTTCCTCTCTCCCTCTCTTTCCCTCTTTTTTCTCTATTGATTCTGTTTCTCTGGAGAACCCTGATTAATTCACGGACTGACAGCAATCAAGCAAAGATCAGAATGCTCAAGAGGGGGCTTCTGCATCTGGTAAAAAGTGGTCTCAATGATTTCTCCCCGACCACTTCCCACATGCATTCGCGACCTGCAATGACCTATTGTTTCCAATCAGTACGGTCGTTGGGTCTCATATGGTTCACTGCTTAGATGTGCTTATAGTTACTGACTAAAACATAGGTTCACATGTACAATAAAAGAATACTGAGAAAAAATAAAGATAGACTTTATTATAGCTACATAATGCTGTGGCCTACAACATTCTTTCATATATCCATTACATTTGAATGTCCCAACATTCCATGACAAATGTAGCTTATATTTTTATTATAGTTTCAAACAAACAAAGAGAAAACCTACAATTAAAGAGGTACACTATTAGTCAGAAAAAAGAATTAGGACTAGACCCCAGAAGCCTTTTTACTTTAGCATTACCTCTTATATCGGGAATGAATCAATGAAAATTGGACTTCTATGAACTGAATTGTATCCTCCAAAATTCATAGGTTGAAGTTCTAACCTCCAATATCATGGTATTTGGAGGTGGGGCCGTTGGGAGGTAATTAGCTTTAGATGAGGGCATGAGGGTGGGGCCTTGTAAGAAGATACACAGAGCATGCTCTCTCTGTCTCTGTCATTCTCTCTCTATTTATCTCTATCTCTCTAACTCTAGCTCTGCCCTCAAAAGAGGACTCTCAATAGACCTCAACCATTCTGGCACCCTGATCTTGGACTTCCAGCCCCTACAATTGTGAGAAAATAATTTTTTTGTTGTTTAAATCGTCTAGTCTGTGGTATTTTGTCATGGCAGCTCAGGCTGATTAATAAATGGACTTACAAATTTTGGGTGTTATTGAATTCTAAAATTCACTCAAAGATAATGTATATGTTAAGAAAATTTATTTTTTAAAAAAGTAAAACTGTACTAATCAAAGGGGAAGTCACATAAATAAGTAGAACTTGAACATGAGGCTGCATCAGAATCACTTGCAGAGTTTTTAAAGCTCAGATTACTGACCCTACACCTACAGTGTCTGATTCACTGTGTTGGGGGAGGCTCCCCAAAATCTGCATTTTTTTTTTTTTTAAGACACAATCTCACTCTGTTACATGGGCTAGAATGCAGTGGTGTCATCATAGCTCACTGCAACCTGAAACTACTGGGCTCAAGTGATTCTTCTGACTTAGCCTCCTGAGTAGCTGGGACTATAGGCAATGCATCACCATGCCCAGCTAATTTTTCTATTTTTTGTAGAGATGAGGATCTGGCTGTTGCTCAGGCTGGTCTCGAACTCCTGGCCTCAAGCCATCCTTCCACCTCGGCCTC
>NW_012149729.1:10965075-10968609 GCF_000956105.1 Propithecus coquereli
AAAATTTTTTTAAAAAAGAAGAGATACTTCTGCTAGGGAATGAGATTGAGGGAATGGAAGAAGTGGAAAAAGGGTTGTTTTTCTTTTCTTTTTAACATACATATATAAAAAACTATTTATAATGCAACATAGATTCAGTAAGAGGTTTATAAAATACTATGATGGCAGTGATTAACTCCACCCACATCCTCAATGTAGTTTTTCTATTTAGTGTTAAGCTATGTCTTAAGGAATGAAAAGAAATAAGAGAAATAAAGAAAATATGAAAAAGCATTCCAGATAGAGGGAAAGTGTATACAATAGCAATGTGGCAAGAAACAGTTAGCTGAGTAAATTGAAGGAGACAAGAGAATAAAGGAGAAAAGGGTCACACATATCAGGTTTGTAAACCAAGAAAAACATTTGGCCTTTATTCAAAAGATGTTGAAGACATAATCTGGTCTGTAATTTATGAAAATAGCTCTCACTGGATCGTAGAGAATGTAGGTAGACGGAGGTGAGAAAGACTGGGAATTGAAGGGAAGGAAACTAACATTCAAGTGTTTTACCTGCATAATGTAACTCAGTTGTCATTGTTCATAGATGAAAAAAACAAAAGAACAAAATAAATTAAGAAAATTTTCATGACCACAAAGTTGGCAATTTATCCTAAGAAACCAGAGGGAAGAAGATAAGAATGAATATTGGTGCAGATAATTTGGGAAGAAGTGGTAAGAAAGTGTGGAGACATCATGCCTTTATTTTTATCCGTAAATTAAGTGATAATATTTTGTTGAGCCTGAAGAATTGAAAATGGATAGAAGACTTGAAAATATTTGTTGTAGCCTTAAAAATGAAAGAAATGGAAAAAGATCATTGAGAGAGAGTAGCAAAAGGATTGGTATGAGGTGTTGAACATCCATCAAACAGCAATAGAAGTAAATAAAATTTATTGAGTTCTTATTATGTACCAGGCATTGGCTAAGTATTTTATAAGCACTGTCTCATTTAATCCTCAAGACATCTAATTAGGCAAGCATAATTACATTATCTCTATATTATATATGCAAATTAGAGACTAAGTAACTTGACTTTTCATCACAAAGGCATGATTCAAACCCTCTTCTGTCTGTAGCTACTACTTAACCAGGTCTCCAATATCTCTGTGATGTTAACAATTTGAAATCACATTCTATTACAAGGGAAGAAGGCCCCTCATTTTAAAAATGAAGACATGCTGAGGCCCAAAGAACTTGAAGTAACTTATCTACAATCTCAAAACTAATTATTGCCAATGCCAGCTCTGAAGTCTGGGTTTCAAAACTTCAGATGCAGTGTTCAGATGTGATATATAATGAACTGGCTCTTTTGAAAAACCATGTGAATGGTTGTAACAGACCTGAAATGGGTAACGGCATTTATGAATCCACGCCTTGTAAGCCTGTAACCAGCACATGTTAACACAGTGACTTGCACACAGAAGGAACTTAATAAATATTTCTCAAAGGAAAACACAGAAAGGAAGGGAGGGGGGGATGAATGGAAGGAAAGGGAGAAGGGAAAGGGAGAAGGGAGAGGGAGAAGAGAGGGGAGAGGATAAAGAGATTGTATAGTTTTCAGGGAAGATGTTCCATTTCTTACAAAATGTTATTGTGACCAAGTTCCTTGACTTAGAATTGACACAGTACTTGTGCTCAGATATTTGACTGCTTTAGGGTACTACAAGTCCTGTTTCAGATTTATAACAAAGCAATTGCCTTGTTTCCATACTCCTGCTCCTTACGGAATTCCTAACCACTGCTTAACTACATACAAATATTAGTGCTGGATACAGTAGACAGTTCACCCTTTACTTGACTGAAACTTAATATGGTTGCAACCTTTACCGTGACTCTAGCACTATATTATCAGCTGTATGGTTCTAGAAATGCCTTTAATCAAAGAAAATCCTTTGATTGTATACATTCAGCAGAAAACAACTATAATCCTTTTATGAAGAAGGTAGGGTATAACTAAATAAGACAACAACAAAAATACATCAGTAAAATTATCAGTTCTAAGTTTCTGTGTCTTTTTTAAATCAAATTCCTTAAATGTGGTTATCTTTTAATTATTACGGATGCTTCTTTGAAATGGCCAGTGTTTAGAAAAAACATTTTCAGTAATAAGGAGAAATAATAATGGCAACACAGAGGGAAAAAAGGGATTTACATGAACAAATTGAAAGAAAATCTAAGATGCATAATCTTATAGATTAATAATTTAAGCAAAGTCAGAAAGGATATGGGGCTAAAAATATACCATCGCTTCACAATTTTTGGTCGAATGTCATCAATTCTAAAGTTCCAACTTTTGTACTAGCAAACAGAAATGATATGCATACCAACAGCAGTATTAGCTAAACTGTCCCACAACTGGGCTTTGCAGAGGTCACAGGCACTTGCGTTCATATCCTGGACGAGCTCCCCACCAAAAAGAAGTCATAGACAGGGTGCAATCTATAAATGTCGTTTTTACAAAAGAATAGATCAAGGATTAATAAATAATGCATTCTTCTTGCAGGGTTCCTATCTCTCTATTCTCCATATAAAAATCCTCAGACACCTCAGTACAACATGTTCTCCGATCATATCCAGTAAAGTGGACATGATGGAGGGTTTGGAATAACTTTGCATAAACTGTTCAAGAGGTGAAATATTATATCTATGTCAGGATCAAGATCCAGAGATATAAAGAAGTATTTAAAAAAAACTGTAAAAAGTTAGTCACAGCTTGATCTGGATTGTTTAGGTCATAACCTAAAGAATAACCAGCCAGCAACCTCTCACTTATGGCCTTGTTTGATTGATTGCACTTTTACTTTCTTATCAATTAGCTTATCACTAAAAAGTATCACTTGAAGGTATTGTTCCAAAGTTACTTGGTGATGCCTACTTTTAAGTCAAGTGAACTAACGTTACTTGAGGGCTGATTTTTTTGTGTACAGGACTGAACAGAGAATAAAATTCATAATCTAATGAAGAAAAATATAATCTTTAAGCTATTAAATAGTTATAATACAAGTAGGATATGATTTAAGTGACATATCCTCCATAGTGCCTTACTTACAATAATCTCTATTTGACAGCAGAAATTTTACCAAGAGTAGTTTAAAATATGTCACATTTATCAATTATCGTATATTAGGCAACAGTTGTGTTGAGTACACAATCTGTTTCACCAATTCCTGCAATCTCCCGTGGTATTTTGAGTACATACTCATTGGTGTATTTCTAAGCATCATTTTTCATCCACACTTGTAAAACTTGTATGAAACTTAAGGACAAGATTTTATAGTTATCCTATTAATTTTCATACTGGTGTTTTGTCAGAACATTCTGCCAAAATCTTTGTCGGATCTCAATTCAAACATTCAACACAGTAGCTACTCTTCTTTAATTTGTGCATTTTGCTAATGTGATAACCATGCCAGTAGAGCCAATACAGAGCTCTGCGACTCATTACTGTGTCTGTGTACCAATGTGCTCTGCATGGACCTTTCTGAGCTGCTCCAGT
>NW_012149729.1:10972374-10978388 GCF_000956105.1 Propithecus coquereli
TTTTCATTTAGTATAGAGGATTTAGTAATATCTTCTCTCTTTAATTCAGTTTGGGTATGTGTGGTAGGTTTTCCTTATATGCAAAAGAAAAACATAAAATTAAAAAAGATAAAACAAAAAAAATCAATGAAATAACACAATGTTAAGAAGAAGTAACGTTTAAGAGAAAATCAAAGGATGGGAGAGCAGCTAAAAAGACTGAAAGAAAGACAAAGGCTAAAGGATTTAAAAATTAAACAGAAGGGAAAAGATTAAAGAAGGAAACGCAAAAAGCAATGCAGCAGGATTTAAGAAGCCAGTAAAAAGAAAAGACATGCAGTGATAACAAAGGAATAACAAGTACCGAAAGAAAAGATATTCAATGTAATGAAGAGGGATAAAAAAAGTAAAATAAAAGCAATTGTAAATTAATTGAAAAGCACATCATAGGAAAAGTACAATGTTGATGGGCTTCCAATTTTTTCATCTTCTTTGCTCTGTTATCGATAAAAAGAAAAATCAGCCTTTATGCATAGGAGATTTAGAACAAAATTTGCAACGTACAGGGTTATAGCATGTTTTAGTAAAAAGTTCACTGCCACTGGCAGGTTTTGTGACGTTACACAAGTAATTTACCTTTTCCATCCCACACTACACCTCTCAATTTTCTGATTTATATACTGAAGCAATCTCACCTTATTTCTGATGTCATTAGCTAACTAAATGTTATGACTTTATTTATACTCCACCACTAACTCTGATTTCTGAAAACACTATTTTATGGTGAAATAAAAGATGTATTATCATGGACAAACTGAATTACAAATAGACTGACTTTTAAATAACGAAACAGTGGTTCTCAATGATAGTAGTGCCATTCAGAGTTCTAAAAATTTGAGGGGACATTTTTAGTTGTCATAATAATTGATGAGAACTGCTCATACTTAATCAGTAAGGACAGGGGATGTTAGAGGTCCTGCAATTTCCTGCCATTCTTTTAGACATCAATATGTTTATAATTATTTAAGTCTAGACCCTATCTCTACTCTCTATTTAAATACAAAGTGTTATTACATGGTTTAATATGCATTGAATTTTTTTGGAACGTAACTCACATATAAATCAAGAGCATATTTTGTTTTGCTAGAATTTAACCAAGAGTTGTTCACTATTTCAGAAAATGACATTATCAACAGCAATGGTGCTCTTGGAATTTGGGGCTCCAGTACAAAGCATTAATATTAGTTTGTACTGTAGTCATTTCTCACATGGTAATTCAATATATACATTCAACTTTCAAATATTACTATGTAAATGTCCGGGCATTTAAATCAATAAATATTTACTACAAATTATGTTAGAGCTAATGCTCTAGAATAGAATAGAAATTTTTTTTCAAGAAAGTACATAAGGTCTTTTATCTCTGTATATCATTTCAAGATATAAAGAGGACACTACAAAATATTTGCTGTAAGTAATGTTAACACAACCTAGAGCAGTGGTTCCCTTTTTGGCACCAGGAACCAGTTTCATGGAAGACAATTTTTCCATGAAGTGGGGTATTGGGGTGCTCAGGCGGTGATGCTAGCCACGGGGAGCAGCTGTAAATACAGATGAAGCATTACTTGCTCTCCTGCCGCTCACCTCCTGCTGTGTGCCCCGCCCCCTTTCCTCAGTTTCATGGAAGACAATTTTTTCACAGATAGGGTTGGGGGAGGGGAGCTCTGCAGCCTGGTCCCTCACAGGCCACGGACTGGTACCAGTCTGCAGTGGGGAGGTTGGGGACTACAGACCTAGAGCACTAGTGACCACTGGTCTATGGGGTAGAGACTGAAATATAAGAACTCGTTAAGATCAGAGACCATAGGTGCTCAATGAATGTTGACTGAATAAGTAAATGAATTATAAGGCAAATAAAACATCATCATTCCAACACAGTCTATAGTTCTTCATTTATATATTTTTATTTCTATTAAAGTATTGAGAATTCCTTCACTATATGGAAAGTCAAGTATGCTGATGTGATTACTTTAAATGTATACAGCACCCTCTATTGATTGGAATCTGTCTGCCAGCAATGTTGGGGTCAATGCCACACTAAATAATAATGTAGCAGTAAATACTTCAATCATAAAACCTTTATAATAAAATTTTATTTGTTTAAACAATGATAAGTGAAATACAAATTACTACTTATTGCAATATCCACTTCTCTATAAAACAGTCTAGATTATTTTTAAAATATAAAAAGAAGTTGATGTACAGCCGCTTTGAAAAACAATTGGATAGTTTCTTACAAAGCTAAATATTGTCTTACCCCACGACCCAGGGGAGTAAGACAATTTACCCAAATGAGTTGGAAACTTATGCCTACACAAACACCTGCAGAAGAATGTGAGACATTTTTTAACATCTTTATTTATAATTGCAAAAACTTGGGAACAACCAACACGTCCTTCAGTAAGTGAATGGATAAACAAACTGTGAAACATCCATATAATGGAATGTTATTCAACAATAAAAAGGAGCTATTAAACCATGAAAAGACATGGAGAATCTTTAGATGCATATTGATAATTCAAAGAAATCAATCTGAAAAGTCTACATACTGTATTATCCTAACTATATGACACTTTAGAAAAGACAAAACTACAGAGACAGTAATAAGTTCAGTGGTTTTCAAGGGCTCAAGGGGGAGGAAGAGAGGGAGATATGAATAGGTAGAGCACAGGGGATTTTTAGGGTAGTGAACTACTCAGTATAATGATGTAACAGTGGATATATGACGTTATATATTTGTCAAAAGCTATGGAATTAAACAACACAAAAAATGAACACTAATGTGGATTTTAACTTTATTTAGCTAATAATACTATACGACATTGTAGCAAATGTACCATGCTAATGCAAGATGTTAATAACAGAAGAAACTGTGTTGGGATGGAGAGGGAATAAGAAACTCTTTATACAAGTCTTTGTCCAACTCTACTAAATAATACTTTTCCCCCAAAAGAGAGGTGGGGGAAATAGGAAAACATTTCTTTGAGTGATTTATTTCCACATATAACTTAGAAGGTTTACTGCCTAAATCTATACATAACTGCAATGAAGCCTCCATTTTAATGAAAAAAAATAGCTCAATAAACATACTTTAAGTATAAAACTCTACTGACTTACTCTGTAACAGAATCAGAAGTATTTAAGTTTGCGATAGAACTTTCTAAACAAATGGTAAAATTTTTTTAAAAAATAAATGTTACATATGACAGAAAAGAAGTTAAATAGATGTACACAATTTTGGTATGTGGCAATCAAATGAATCAATTATAAGACAATGTTATAATAAAATAAAGTTAATTGGGTATAGGCTTAGGATATGGCAGAGAGAAAGTATAGCACGTAAAAGGAAGTTAAGCGTATTTTTTGAATTCTGATTTTCTGGGTGGTTCCCCTTGTCATATAATGAACTATTGTATTTCATTTCTGAATAACTGAGGAGATTAAAGCATTCAACTGTAGCTCATGAATTACGCTGAAAGCTATTCAGAATTCAAATGTTATAGCTGGTCTCTCATTTTTCATTGTCTAAAATATGAGTTTATGAATAAACACATGAATTCATATATTCAAAACAGCAGACCATTCATCTCCCCAATTCATTCATTCATTCAATAAATATTTACTAATCTACAAGTCAAGTCTTATACTAAAAAGCAGCCTGAACAAGACTCACATGTCCTATGCTCTCATGGAATTTACAAAATGATAGGCAAACAGGCAATAAATAATAACATTTATTTGTTACAAATAAGTAGATGAAATGAGCCGTGGAAAAGAACAAGAGAATAAAGGGTTGAGGAGTAACTTTATATAGGAACATAAGCAAAAGCTCATAGAGGAAGGCATCATTTAAATGAGACACAAAGGATATGGAGCAGGCCATGCGCAGGGCACAGAGGGCAAGATTACAGACAGTGGAAATTGCAAGTGCAAATGCCCTGAGTCAGGGAGGGTTTCAAAAACTGACAGAAAGCCAGACATGCCAGTCAGAGTGAGCAAGGGAGAAAACAGCAATAGATGAGGAAGAAAAGGTAGGCATGAGCCACATTATAGAGGCCCTTTCAAAGCCAAGGTGAGAAGTTCGTATTTTATTTCCAATATAAGTAAAGGGGAATGACATGATCCAATTTAAATGTTTAGTAGAACACCATGATTATGCTCAGTGGAAAATAAATGGAATTTTTGGTGAGGATCTTTAGCTGTTTTGGGTGTCATGAGACCTTCTGTCACTCTAGTGAAGCCTACTGCCATGGCTTGAATGCTGTCCCTTTCAAAACTCATGTTGAAATTTAATGGCCATTGTAACAGTATTAAGAGGTAGGACCTTTAAGAGGTGACTAGGCCATGAGGGCTCTGCCCTCATGGATAAGATTGGTGCCATTATAAAAGTGTGAGTTTGGCTCCTGTTTCTCGCTCTATTTACCCTTCTACAATGTGATGATGCAGCAATAAGGCCCTTGTCAGATGCTGGCACCCTAATATAGAACTCCCCAGCCTCCAGAATATAATGTGAATCAATACATTTCTGTTCAGTAAAACTTACTCAGTTTGCAGTATTCTGTTATAGCAGCACAAGATGCCCTATGACAAAAATTGGTACCAGGAGTGGGAGTGTTACTTTAACAAATACCTAAAAATGTTGGAAGTGACTTTGGAATTGGGTAAGGGGTAGAAGCTAGAACAGTTTTGAAGTAAATGCTGATAAAAACCTATATTTCCATGAACAAAGCATTAAGGGCAATTCTTGTGCCAGCTCAAAAAGAGGGATAATAGGGAAAGTCTAAATATTCTTAGAGATTATTTATATGATTGTGATAAGAATTATGGTAGAAATATGGACAGTAAAGACTATTCTGATGAGATCTCAGATGAGAATGAGGAACAAGATATTGGAATGTGAGGGAAGAGCTATCCTTCTTATAAAGTGGCAACAAACTTGGCTGAATTGTGTGTGTGTCCTACGACTATATGGAAGGCACCAATTAAGAGCTACGAACTAGGATATCTGGTGGAAGAAATATCTAAGCACAATATTCAAGGTGCTGCATGGTTTCTTTTAACTGCATATAGTGAAATGTGAAAAGAGAGAAATAATTTAAAGATGGAATTTATAATTAAATGGATAGCAGAACAAAATGATTTTGAAAGCCCCAGCCTGACCATGTACAGAATGGAAAGGTATGTTTAGGACAGAAAACAAGGGTGCAGCCAAGCAAGCATTTGATAAGGAGATTGGTATGGAGAGAAGGATAGTGGGAAAATGACCCTGAAGGCATTTTAGAGGGCTCTGAGGGGAAGAAAAATTTTGAGAGAGAGACCCAAGGAGCCTGTAAGACCTCAGTAGTCACTGCCCTAACCCACCTCAAGTGTCTGCTCCCTGGGCATAGCTCTCTTCTGCTTCTCCTGCCATGGCTTAAGCCAACCTCATAGTGGCTTGGACCACTGCTCCAAAAGGTGCAAACGATAAATCTTGGCATTATCCACACAGCACTAATCCTGCAAATGTATAGACTGCAGGAGCTGTGGGGCCATGGCAACCTCCGCCTAACTTCCAAAGGATGCTTCAGAGAGCCTGGGGGCCCAGGCCATGAATTGCCACAGGGGTGGAGCCACCACAAATGGTTCCCACTAGGACTATGCCTAGTGGAGCCGTAAGGGTGGGACCATCCTCCTAGACCCCAGAATTGTATTTATTTGTTTTTATTATTATTTTTAGACACATGGTATCACTCTGTCACCCAGGCTGGACTGCAGTGGCCCAATTATAGTTCACTGTAACCTTGAAATGGGCTCAAGTCGGATTCTCCACCTCAGTCTCCCAAGTAGCTAGAACTACAAGTGTGCACTGCCGTGCCCTGCAGAACTGTAGAGCCACCGGCATGCAACATCAGCCAGGAAAGCTGCAGGCACAAGGCTCCAGCCCCCGGGGGCTGATCCCACAACGCCATAGGGGTGGGGCTGCCTGAGGCCTTAGA
>NW_012149729.1:10979488-10980966 GCF_000956105.1 Propithecus coquereli
ATAACAAGAGCTAGCATTTACTGAGCACTACACTAAGTGTTTTACAATGCAATGTCTTCTTTAATTCCTCTAAACAGCCCTCTGAGATAGGCTTTATTTTTATCCCCTTTTCATAAATGAAAAAATTAAAGCTCAGAGATATTAAGCAACTTGTCTATTATCACACAGCTAGCCATTGTCAGAAGTGGGAATGGAACCCTGGACTAAATCCAGAGCCAGGTGTGAGCATCCACTAAGTACGCTGTACTGGGTTGACAATAATTGGAATCCAAAGAAGTATAAGCCAGGGCCTAGATCTTAAGGAGCCAACAAATGGTTTAAAAGAATAATAAACACACATACAACATTAGTGGAATATGGGAAGGCCATAAAATTTTGTGCTTACTATACACTGCAAGTATTAAGTATTCAGAGAAAGAAGAACACTGTATGTTATAGGGAATGTTTTATGGAAAGTATATGACTTGAACTGTTTCTTTAAAGCTAGGTAAATTTTAGATAAGGTTAAAGGTAGAGGAAGTACGTATTAGAAATGAAGGCAATGAATTGTATTAATAAGAAGCGATATGGTACAGTCAACAAATAGACAAAGGCAGAAAATCTAGTACCAAATTCTAGATTTTTAACCTCCTAGATAGGAGATTTTAGCAAGTTACTGAACTCTCTTGTTTCTCAGTACTTTCCTTAGTAAAATACGTTTAATGATATCTACTTATGACATTCTATGAAGTCTGCTGCAAACCAAAAATTAGTTTTGTTGAGAAGTTTTACACATATATTAAATAGCGTGAAAATTGCTGATTTTTACTTTGCCAAAGGTCAGTCAGATAATGTTGTTTTGTTTTTTTCCATACAGTCCCTATGAAGAGTGCTATGATATCTGATCCTTTGTACATGTCTCATTTCTACACATGCTAAAGGCAAACTTCACCCTAAGCTACTTTTCCTCCTAGTTATCCTGTTCTTCAAATCCAGTTCTATCACACCAGCCTCTGAGTGATGACAATAATGGCTAATAATGGCTTAATGTGTTATTCTCTCCATAAAGCATTTATGCTTAATAATAGCCCCCAATGTCCTATAGTTAAAAATTGGAAAATAAAATAATTTCAAGTCTTATGGAAATAATGAAGAGGAAAGCTGAAATTCTGAGACATAAGGGCCTTTGAGTCTTCTTTAAACCATACTGCCAAGGAGTGGTGGCCATTTTGAGAAAACTACATTAACCAATCCAATACTAAAATCTGAAAGAAATACAGTTAAGAGCCTTAGGAGGTGGTTATAAAATAACCAATTCATAAATGGGCATTTCAAGATTGAAATAGAAAGCTTTTATCTTTTCAGATTTCTTAATAAAGAGACCTAAAATTTAAAAATGGAAAAATAGTAACATCTATTAAATCTGAATGATGGGTAGAGGGATTCTGCTAAATTAGTCTCTATCCCTTTTTTCGTATTTAAAGCATTTCTAAACTTGA
>NW_012149729.1:10989851-10990771 GCF_000956105.1 Propithecus coquereli
CAGGGAATTTATACACATTTATACACACAGGTCTGATTTCTTAATTTTGTTTTTTTAAGTAAATGTTTATTGAATTATAACTTATGTATAGAAAACTGCACAAATCATAAATGTATACCTTGATAAATTGTCACAGAATGAACACACCTGTGTAGTCAGCACTCAGATCAAGAAGTAGCACATTTATCAGTAATCTAGAAGTTCCCCCATTTTTTACCCAACTTTTAGTTACTATCTACCAGCTGCCACCCCCAGGGTAAACATATTCCAACCTCTAACAACATAGAGTAGTTTTGTCTATTTTTGAACTTTATATAAATGGAATCATTTAGTATGGTCTTTGGTGTATGGCTTCTTTTTCTCAATATTAGGCTTATGAGCTTCCTCCCTGTTATTGTATGTAGGTAAGTGTCCATTCTGAGTGTGATCTAGTAGTCCTTTCATGGCATGAATACATCACTGTTTATTTGTATTTGTTCTGTTTTTGGGCATTTCAGTTGTTTTCCTTTTTTTGGGCATTAGGAGTAACACTGCTTTGAAGAGCATGTCTTTTATGTGTTATGCATATCTGTGTATCTAGGAGTAGAATTTTAGTATTATAGGGTATCTATATCATAGTGTCAACTTCGTGTCTGTTGTTATAGGCTACCTGCATCATGGTGTCAACATGAGTAGACACTGCCAAGCAGGATTCTAGAGTAGTTGTTCCAATTTACTCCCCCACCTTCAGTGTATAAGAGTTCAAGCAAGCTATTCCACATTTTGCCAATACCTTAGATTATCTTTTGTTGTTGTTGTTGTTATTTTTAGCATTTGGGTGGGTAATTATTCATTAGTTTTTAACTACTCTATAACATTCCATAGTTTGAACAAAGCAGAGTGATTTTTATATCCCTTCGTTGGGAGATGGAAAATTTGAT
>NW_012149729.1:10990821-10993890 GCF_000956105.1 Propithecus coquereli
GCCATATTTAAAATATTCTTAAATAGCATGAAGCTAATTTATAAACAACTTCTCAAAAAGGTCAAGCATTTTTTTTTTTTTTTACAAACACACAGCCCAATAGCCTGGACTTTTGTGATCAGACCTTTACTACCACCCCCAATTCTGACAATCCCTGCAGGCAACCAACAACTGCTGTATCTGTGGAATGTGCTCTTTGAACTGTACAAAAGCCTTCAGCTTTTCCTGCATTCTGCAAACAAAAACTGCCAAGTGCAATTATTTTTCTGATTTAACATAATACAAGTGTTACTTCTCCCCACCCCTACCCCCTTACTTCCCTAGTACCAGCCATGGCCTATAATGTATACATTTGTAACTATACAAAAAAAGAATCATTTTTCCTAATCAAAATTAAATTTGTTTTAGTAGTATAATAGATTGACTGAATATAATATAAAATTCAATAGGCACCATATTCCCTTTTGTGTTTATGTTTTAAGAATTCTATTTCTATAGATGGATTCAAGAATTGAATGGGATTAGTCCTTTTAATTATATGACTGGGATCTTCAGCTTGAAATTTTTCTCACAATAAAAAGACAAACACAATAGTTGTTTATATTCAATTCACTTACCAAAAAACCTCATTAGAGCTAATAAGAATATATCCTTCCAAATGTGAGTATCTCTTGATATTTAAAAGAAAATTAAAAGTAAAAGGCAAAATAAGTCCTAAAATAGAGGTGCATAGATATTTAAACTCACCTACTAGTTAAATGTTACAATAGTGCAATCTTCTAAGCTAGAGCCAGCATAAGCTGCTTTTCTCTACTGAGTTAAGTCCTTGACATTATGCATACCTGAGTATTTTTCATTCATTAAATAACATTAAACTCAGTACTGAAAAGTTAGTTCCATTTTTCACATTAATGCTTCTAACTGTTAATTTGTATAAAATAATTATCAGCTACATTACTCTATTTGAAAATATTTGAAGTTTTGTTCCTAAAATTAAGTTATGAAGAGATAAGACAACATCATTCATTTTGCATGCAAGAAATAATTATCCAGTAAAACTAGATATTATAGGAGACGCTAAGAAAAGGCATATTTTTGTTCAAAAGAAGCTAACAATCAAGTTGAGAGGAATAAGGCACAAATGCATAAAGCAATTAAAGCATATGAAAAATGTATACGATATATATTTGCCCTTTTTAGTTAAAAGGGATTCGCTCTTTCCATGCCCTGTTTCACTGAAGTTCAGTTTCATACCTTTTTGGAGAACCAGAGGCATCCTGGAGTGTTATAAAGCAAAGCTAGCATTAACTGGCTTAGGGGTTGAAACATTCTACAGATATGGATTTCTTTAACGAATCTTTATCTTCTATGTCGGTCAAGTCGCTTCTTATCATTGATCCCATAAAAGCGTTTTAAATAATTAGGTCATGTGGTATTTTATCTTTTTATTGACACATTTATTTAATAAATATTTATAAATAATGACTGTGTCAAACAAAAAATAGTTAAAGACTCATGCTTTAAAATCAGACAGGTGAAGTTTCAAATTCTGGCTCTGTCACCTAGTAACTGGACCAGTTACTTAACTTCTATAAGTTTCAGATACGTCTTTTACAAAATGTACACAGATGACATAAGGGAAGTTGTCTTCAACAACCTTGAGGGCTCGCAGCCTCCCAGAGGAAGCTGTACTTCAAATGGGTCTCGAAGGACAATAAGGGTTCATTTACTATATAAGCAACGAACACTTTCCACACAAAAAGAACACAACGTGCAAAGAGACGTGGAGAGCATGAAATCTTTGGGGAATCACTATACAAAGAAAAGTTCTGAAATATTTTAGGTTGCAGAAGGTGAGGATAGAGAGTGCTTATATGCATGCTGTATCTTAGTGCTTTATCTTATATATATTAATTTACTAAAGTCTGTAGAACCTAAACAAACATAATTACCAAGTTTTAGAATCATCCTGATCTTTCACCCATGCAGCCTTTTATACAGTCCTAGAGAAGGAATACCATGCACAAAGGCCACAAGGCACACAAGAATTTGAAGAATTAATTAATTAAATTAGAATAGAGTAGGTAGAGTAAGAAAGAAGAGTCAGAAATATCACAAGTAGAGAAAGATGATGCTACAGAGGCAGGCATGGTCCAAGTTTTGCAGGGACTTGGGCCAACCTCAAGAGTTATTTGGATTTTACCCTAAACTTAAAGTAAAACAACAGCAAAATTTTAAGCAGAAAATAAAAATCATCCAATTTTTTTAAAAAAGGTAATTCTTGCTACCTAGTGACTTAGAGGGGATAAAGAGTATAAAGAATTGAATAAAGCAATTAGGAGGTCATCGCAGTGGTCCAAGCCAAAGTTTTAGGCTAGGGTAATCTCTAGATTAAAGCTCACCATCTCTAGTGTTGTTGCTCCCACTTTTCGATCTGTAGCTCGTATTTCTTCTTTGAGTTTGAGATCTACATTTACAATTGCATCCCTGATATCTCCATTTAAATGTCCCATAGGAATCCACCTAAATACACATACAATATTTAGCTCATCGCCAGCTCCTGCCTCACCTATCAAGGTATGTTTCTCTTAGGATACTTTCTGTCTTCGTGAATGGCAGGCACAATTATATACTCAGTTGCCTATGGCAGAAGTATCAGTTCATCTTAGGAATGTCCCTTCGTCTCATCCTCACTCTAAAATTGGTCCCATTGATTCAACCTTCAAATTAGATCCCAAACATGTTTATCTCACCACACTCACTGATACTACCCTACCCCCCTTGTTATCTGGGACAAGGGAGTAAGTATTCCTGGAATGAGTAATTCTTTTTTAGTGGATGCAACTATGATCTAATTTTGTGAAGCTGACAATTCTATCCATGCAACCATTATTCCCCATTTTTATTACAGCCATAGGTCACAACATAAAGAAACAACAAAGTGGTCTTCAGTCAGATAGAACAATTTGAAAGCATTATGTTCTCCACATTTATGACCTAATGAGCATTTCTGATTAATTCTCTTAAATGTTTAATGATTTCATTATTGTACAAATTAAAAAGCTCCCA
>NW_012149729.1:10995412-10996546 GCF_000956105.1 Propithecus coquereli
TTTTAGAGCACCACATTTTTTGTGTTTATTTTTTACTTTTTAATTGACAAGTAAATATGTGTATTTTTATGGTTGTAAACATGATGTTTTGATATAGGTATACTTTGTGGAATGACTAAATCAAGCTATTTAATATACATGCTCTTCCTAAGTCTCCTTTGTCAGCCCTTTCTTTGCCCATCTCAGATCCTTGTTCCAGATGATAACACTTTATATTATTAACTTGGAAATGGACTCAAAAGGTAACTAACTGATCCTTCAAATAAATTTGGAGTTTACCATCCATTTTGCATTTAACAAGTTTTGTCTTTACCATCTTGCCTTTCAAACCCAAAGAGACACAGAGAAAACACAAGTTTAACTAGTTTGCCTTTAAAAAAAATAATAATCACTTAAAACCAACAGTTCAGGCTTTTGTGATAAATAGTTTGTTGGATTTTATCCTTGCTTTTAAGCATTCTGTTTCTTTGTTACAACCCTCCCTTTAGTGTCTGAGAGCAGCTAATTAGTTAAGATGTAAGGTAGTTATTCAGCAGGGACAAGACACAAATTCAGATAAGATATTTACACAAGATAGACAGGCTACTGTCTTAGGATACTAACAGCTGCTTTTGCTAGAAAGCCTACATCATTATAAGAGAACATGAAGTATTATACCTCATTTTGTTGAATTACTATTCTACAAATCATCCAAATCAGTTATGAAGACACTCAGCTGTACCAACCTCCCCAAGAAACTGGTGCCTTACTATTTAGTGAAAACTAAGTCACATAAACATCTATTTTTCAGAAAGATTCAACTTCTACCTTCCATTTTTTGTCTTGTCAAAACTGACAGTCATCTTTTTAGATACTCAATAAATAATCTTATTTGTTATATTCCCATATATCTTCTTAAGTTGACCAATGCACATCTTTTTGAACTCTAATCAAGATGTAGTAGTACATAATTCTCTGAATTACATGCTGAAGATAAAAAACCTATTCTACTATTGCCTGCTAGGAATTTGTAAAAGAAACATAAATATCCATCAGAAATTCTTTTAAGGATTTGTATACATTACAGGTAGGTTAATATAAAGTTACTAGGACACAAAAACATAATACCTTTTAAAAAATTAAATATTTTCATGT
>NW_012149729.1:10998316-10999582 GCF_000956105.1 Propithecus coquereli
TTACCGGAAAAATGAGCAGAAAGTAGAGTTTCCATAAACACCCTCTCCAACACACACACAGCTTCTTCTATTATTAACATTTTATATTAGTGAGGTGCATTTGCTACAATGGATGAATACATATTGATACATTATCATTAACTAAAGTCCAGAGTTTACATAAGGATTCACCCTTTGTTTTGTATAGTTCTATGGTTTTTGACAAATATATAATAATGCCATGTATCTACTATTAAAATATCATACAGAATGGTTTCACTACCCTAAAAATCCTCTGTGCTCTACCTATTCATTTCTCCTTCTCCTACAACCCCTGCCAATCACTAATTGTTTTCACTTTTGCCTTTTCCAGAATGTCATATACAGGCATACCTTGGAGATATTGTGGATTTGGTTCCAGATCACCACAATAAAATGAATATCACAATAAAGCAAGTCATATGAATTTTTTAGTTTTCCAGTGTGTATACGTACACTATGCTGTAGTTTATTAAGTGTGCAATAGTATTACATCTAAGTATATACCTTAATTAAAAAATACTTTATTGCCAAAAAATGGTAATGATCATCTTGAGCCTTCAGCAAGTCATAATCTTTTTGCTGCTGGAGGGTCTTGCCTTGATTTTGACAGCTGCTGACAGATCAGGGTGTGACTACTGAAAGTTGGGGTGGCTGTGGCAATTTCTTAAAATAACACAACAGTGAAGTTTGCCACATCGGTTGACTCTTCCTTTCACAAAAGATTTCTCTGTAACATGCAATGTTGTTTGATAGCATTTTATACATGGTAGAACTTCTTTCAAAATTGGCACCAATCCTCTCAAACCCTGTTGCTGCTTTATTAAATAAGTTCATGTAATATTCTAAATCTTTTGTTGTTGTGTTAACAATATTCACAGCATCTTTACCAGGAGTAGATTCCATCTCAAGAAATTATATTCTTTGCTCATCCATAAGAAGCAATTCCTCATCTGTTAAAAGTTTTATCCTGAGATTGCAGAAATTCAGTCACATCTTCAGGCTCCACTTCTAATTCTTTTGCCATTTTCACCATACCTGTGTTTCCTTCCTCCATTGAAATTTTGAATCCCTCAAAGTCATCCACAAGGGCTAGAAATGAATTTCTTCCAACTCCTATTAATATTTATATTTTTATCTCCTTCCATGAATCACGAGTGTATTTCATGATGACCAGAATGGTGCATCCTTTCCAGAAGGTTTTCAATTTACTTTGCCCAGATCCATCAGAGGAATCACTATCTATGG
>NW_012149729.1:11003682-11007380 GCF_000956105.1 Propithecus coquereli
AAGCTTTAAATGAAGAACAATTGTTTTATGCCAGTGAAAGGAATAATAATGTTTATAGTCTTTCTCCAATGTGTCTCTATCTAGTTCAGTGATAAAAAGTTTTGAACCGAATGTCTAAGTCCAAAACCAAAAAACGTTTCTTTTTGTATGGATAGTTTCTGTTACATTCATAGTTTGTGCTAAATTTTAATTATAGATTATCAAGAATGACCACACTGCTTAGTGACTCTATCAGAATGTTTCAATAACAGAATAAAACATGAACTTAGAAATTATGGAGCTTTTCCAACTGCAGACCACTTTGACCACTTGATAGATGCTATGTCAATAAGAGTATCACATTACCACATTCAAAACCTATAAAGATTCATGTGTCAATTTTGGAGATAACTGGGGCAATGTATGAATTGGTTGTATTCAAATCTAGTAAGTATTCATTTTTCTACTGCATAATTTGGACTTAAAAATCAAAACAACACTCTATCATTGAGTTATTTTACTCAGGAATAAAAAAGTTATAAATTATTAAGCAAAAGTTAAATTTATGGCAGTTAAGCCAGTATACTACATATCAAGTGTCTTATCACAAGGATGATGCACTTGGTGACTTTCCAGATAAAAGTGGTGACAAAGAACAAGAAATTTCTTCCCAAAAAGCTTTCTTAAAACAAGTACTGGCTTCAATCATCCTTCCATCTTCCAATTTCTGAATAGTCGCTGAATTCTATGTTTCTATATAATCATTAACACACATCTTTCAAGTTTTTCCTAACAGATAGGGAATCAGTCTTTCCAGTATGCTGAGCGGATAAAATTGATACATTTTTATAGTACGCTATGGACACAAATTCAGTCCAATTCAGTTTTACTATGCAAAGTGAAAAAGTCTCTCTTATTTGGTGGTATTTTCAAGGAGACATATTAAGATAGTCTTATTCTCAGATATGAAAAAATACAAAAGAGAAAACCAAAGTTTAGAGAAAAAAGAGATTATGATGGTACAGTTACAGATATTCAATCAAAGAAAATTACCTTCTTTTCATTAGAATACTCTCAAAACTCTTAAAAGTTCTCTACTAGAAAATACAATTAATATTTGCATTAAATATTATTGTAAGGCATCACATTATATTATGTTATTAGTTAGCAAATATTTACACAAATCCAAATTTAAAACTTACCGACCAAATTACCTGCACATTTTGTAGAGGAAAAAAAATTCCAAGCAATATTGTCATCACATTATTTTCTAGTAAAACCTGAATAGCAACAGAAACTTAGGGATGGAAAATATAGAGTACAGATAACTTACATTTGGAGGGTTAGACTTTTATTCTCTCTCCCAGGATCGAGGAATCTTATTCTCTGTGGTTACAATGATCCTTTCTCCAGGGTATTCTTCTAATTCCAGAATAGGTCAGGACAAAGCTTCAACAGACTTCTATTATTTGTTTGATCTAGGGGGAAATTATACTTTTAATCAATTATTACAAAATGCATCAAACTTTTTTTCTTCTTATGCTGGGGAGTGGGAGCTTCCCATTATTATCTGTTGGATCTAAAGTGAAGAGAAATACAGGGGTTGCCTTGTTAAACATTATAATAAATAAATCTAGTATTTAAATTAACACCACTAAAAGAAACCCACATTTATCTTCTTTTTCATTTTTATGGCTAACCAGCATAGCAAGAGAAAATTAATATTCAAAATCCAAATGACTACAAAAGCCTCTCAAATGTATTTTTAAAAGACTTTAACATAATTTTGCAAATCCATGAGTTTGAATGGACTGGCAGAGACGATTAAGTATCAAATATTTTTACTCATTCATTTTAATGTCTTAGGGCTAAAGCATTACAGGATGATTAGAAAAGTGTAAAGGGAAATCCATTTTTAAAAAATTTAATGGAATAATAAAAAAAAGATGATTTTAAGAGCATGAGACAGACCAAAAACAGACAGTATAGAGTCTGTAAGATGGCAAGAAATCTGGAACAAGAATTTTAAAAATGGTACAAAGGTTGGGAAACTGCTGTTCCAGTAAGACATATTGGGCAAATTAGAGTATATAACGTGGGTATGTTCTAAATCTGGTTTCATCTTAACTCTCTAACAAATGTATAAGATGTAAAAACACAATGCATCCTACCTTTCTTCATAAGGACACAGAAATGTGATGCATGAGTATCTGACCTTCAGTGGTATGAACATTCCTAAGTTTAAGAGAATTAATTACATTCTAAAAATTTTATCAAAATGTAGGTTTCTAATGATGGGTATTCTCTGCCTCATTAAAATTAAATATTAAGATAAATGTCTTCAACATATGCCATACCCTGGATTACACCCCCTTACACTTTATCTTCAAATCACTCATATTCCCTTGCACTAAATACTAAATTAAAATGTAGGGGGGAACATTTACATATTAGGTAAAATTAGAAATAAAATATAGATGTTTGGGGAAAATCTGCGTGAAAGCACTTTAAAATCAGTTTTTGCTCAGAAATGTAACACATTACACTGGTGGTTATTATTTTTAAAAAATAAAGTATTATGGGAAAATAGTAAACAAAGACAATCAATAACTATATCAGAATAGTTAAATACAAAAACTAAAATATATATGGGCAAAGGGCAGCTCTTTAAACCATTTATCTGATTACAAATTGATACTTGTGTGATCCCCTTCTGTTTTTAACCAATGTAAGTGGTACTTGCAATCATTTACATGGTATAACTCAAAATTATTTCAAGGTGAAACAAAACACAAATATGATTACCAAAAATTAAAGCTATTGAGGGAGAAAACCCAATCTGGACTAGATTTTAGGATTACAGTTGCTGTTTAGTTTTATTTTCCAAAGATTCAACTAATCTTGGCCTAATTAAAAAGTCTCACCATAGAAACTTATCAACATGCACTTTCTATATGAATATTTCCATATAGCTGTTCATACACAGGTAGTTCTGCTTTGGTTTCTAGGACATAGAAATGGTTTTACAGTATTTTGGGTCAGTGCAGATCAATGCACATTCCTTTAGGAAAGCCTTTTGAACTGACAAAGGATAAATGATTGACATCAGTAACAAACATTTTTTGTTGTCCTGGACTGACATGTCATTTATAGCAATACCTATGCTAATTAATGCCATCCATATCTACCAGATGTGTCAGAGGAATATGTCAGACTCTTCACAGCATATAACTTGCGTGTGGTTAAAATTACAGATATGGAAATGCATCCCCTTGTGACAAAGAACTGAACTATGCACACACACACACCCAATATACTTTCTATGATAGAAAAGAACCCACTTATATGTACAATTAGCTGCACTCTGTCTTTTCTTTTGATAAACTTTTTTTAAAAAGCAAAATCTTTCTTCCAAAATTCAAATATATTATAATTTTAACCCTAAAAAATGTATCACATAATATACTAAAATACTAGTTGGGGTCTTCAGAAACCATACTATCTTCATGGCACTTTACCATATTACATTGAAATTTTGTTTGCAGACTCTCTCAGCCGCGCTGATAGATTATTAACAACTAGAACTATATATTAATCATCTTCATTCCCTCAACCCCCAGGATGAAACTTGATAAACAGTCGGTACCAAATTTAAAAAAAAAAAAAATAGTTAAGGTCTGCAGAATTTTGTATAGTATATTGTCAATGAATTTAATATA
>NW_012149729.1:11018615-11020172 GCF_000956105.1 Propithecus coquereli
TTTAATTGGTTTATATGTTTTCTTGTTAAGTTGTAAGAGTTCTTTGTATATTTTGGATACAAGTCCTTTATAAGATATGTGGTTTGCAAATATTTTCTCCCAGTGGTGGCTTGTCTTTTTAGGCTCAAAGCAGAAGTTTTCTCATAGAAGAAGTTTTTCCGTTTATATGAAGTCCAACTTATCAATTTTTTCTTTCATAGATTGCACTTTTGTAGTTGTATCTAAAAAGTCATCACCTTAGATTTCTCCTATGTCATTTTTTAGAAGTTTTATAGTTTTATGTTTTACATTTAGCTCTATGATCCATTTTGAATTCACTTTTGTGAAAGACATAAGGTCTGTGTTTAGATTCATTTTTTTTGTACATGTGGATGTGTAGTTGCTCTAGCAGTATTTGTTGAAAAGACCGTTCTTTCTTCATTCAATTTCTTTTTGCTCCTTTGTCAAAGATAAGTAGACAATATTTACGTAGGTCTATTTCTGAGTATTCTATTCTGTTCCAATGATCTATTTGTCTATTTTTTCAACAATACCACATTGTCTTGATTACTGTAGCTTTATATTAAGTTTTGGAGTTGGGGAGTGTAAGTCCTCTGACTTTGTTCTTTGTCTTCCATATTGTGTGGTCTGATGTGGGTCTTTTGCCTTTCCATATGAACTTAAGAATCAGTGTCAATATTCACAAAATAAATTGCTGGGATTTTGACTGGAATTGTGTTGAATGTATATATCGAGTTAGTGACCTAACATCTTAACAATATTGAGCTCATCTATCTACAGACAGGGAATATCTCTCCATTTATTTAGGTCTTAATTTTATTTTATCAGAGTTTTATTGTTTTCCTAAAATAGATATTATACATATTTTGTTAGATTTATACCTAAGTATTTCTTCCTTTTGGTGCTAATATAAGTGGTGTTATGTTATTAATTTCAAACCTCAGTTGTTCATTGCTGGCATATAGGAAAAACTGACCTTTGTATACTAACCTTGTGTTCTGCAAACTTGCAGAATACTAATCACTTATTAGTTTCAGGAGTTTATGTTAGTGTTGTTTCTTCTCTGGGATTTTCTATATAGACATCTGTGAACAGTTTTATTTCTTCCTTCCCAATCTGAATGTCTTTTATTTCTTTGTCTTGTCTTCCTGCCCTAGCTAGGACTTCCAATATACTGCTGAATAGAAGCAGTGAAAGGGAACATCATTATCTTGTTCCTGATCTTAGCAGAAAAGCATCTAGTTTTTCACCAGTGGTTTTTCATAAAGCAAACATCCATGCAGCCACCAGCTAGATGAACCCATAGAATGTTTCCAACATTTCAGAAGTTCCTGGAACCTCTACCTCAGTTTAACACCTGCCTACGATTTAACCATTATCCCAATTTTGTTGTAATTACTTGTTGCATCCCAAAATACTACAGTCTAGTTTTGGAACTTCATATAAAATAGATCATACAGTGCAATTCTTTTGTGTATGGGCATTAGATTTCTCAGATGCAACATTACTGTGCTGTATTTTACTAACTTTGCTTTCTGTAGAGCAAAGGGTCAGCCA
>NW_012149729.1:11020222-11022318 GCF_000956105.1 Propithecus coquereli
AGAGGAATCACTATCTATGGCAGCTACAGCCTTACAAAATGTATTTCTTAAATAATAAGACTTTAAATTCAAAATTACTCCTGACCCATGAACTGCAGAATGAATATTGTATTAGCAGGCATGAAAATAACATTAATGTCCTTGTACATCTCCATCAGAGTTCTTGGGTTACTATCTGCATTGTCAATGAACATTAATATTTTGAAAGGAACTTTTTTTGAGTAGTAGGTCTCAACAGCAGGCTTAAAATAATCAGTAAATCATGTTGTAAATAGATGTGCTCTCATTTAGGTTTTGTTCTTCCATTTATAGACTACAGACATAGTAGATTTAACATAATTCTTTAGGGTACTAGGATTTTTGGAAAGGTAAATGAGCATTGGCTGCAACTTAAAGTTGTCAGCTGCATTAGCCCCTAACAAGAAAGTCAGCCTGTCCTTTGAAACTTTGAATCCAGGCACTGACTTCTCCTTCCCTAGATAGGAAAGTCTTAGATGGCATCTGCTTTCAATAGAAGGCTGTTCATCTACACTGAAAATCTGTTGTGTAGTGTGATCACCTTTATCAGTGATGTTAATTTGATATTCTGAATAACTTGCTGTACCTTCTACATTAGCACGTGTTGCTTCACTTTGCAATTTTATACTATGCAAATGGCATCTTTCCTTAAACCTCATGAACCAATCTCTGCTAGCTTTTACCTTTCATCTGCGGCTTCCTCACCTCTCTCAGCCTCTTCAATAGGACTGAAGAGAGTTAGAGCCTTGCTCTGAATTAGGCTTTGGCTTGAGGGAATGTTGTGGCTGGTTTCATCTTCTGTGCAAACCATTAAAACTTTCTTCATATCTGCAATAAGGCTGTTTTACTTTCTTACCATTCATCTGTTCACTGGAATAGCACTTTTATTAATAATTTCCTGCAAGAACTTTTCCTTTGCATTAACAACTTGGACTGTTTGGCTCCAGAGGCCTAGTTTTGGGCCTATCATGCCTTTCCACATGCCTTCCTTCCTAAACTGAACTGTTTCTAGCTTTTGATCTAAAGTGAGAGATGTGTAACCCTTCTTTTCACTTGAACACTTAGAGGCTGATGTAGGGTTATTAATTGGCCTAATTTCAATATTCTTGGGTCTCAGGGAATAGGGGGCCCAAAGAGACGGAGAAAGATTGGGGAATGGCTGGTCAGTGGAGCAGTCAGAAGACATACATTTATCAATTAAGTTTGCTGTCTTTTATGGGCATGGTTCATGGCAACCTCAAACAATTACTATAGTAACATCAAAGATCACTGGTCACAGATCAATATAACAAATACAATAATAATGAAAAAGTTTGAAATTTGCCAGAATTACCAAAATGTGACACAGAGACACGAAGTGAGCACATGCTATTGGAAAAATAGTGCTAATAGACTTGCTTGACTCAGGGTTACCAAAAATCTTCAATTTGTAAAAAATGCATTATCTGCAAAGCACAATAGAGTGAAGTGCAATAAAATGAGATATGCCTGTAGCTGGATTCAAACAGTATGTAGCCGTTTCACACGGTTTCACTCATTTAGCAATTTGCATTTAACATTCCTCCATGTCTCTTTGTGGCTTGATAGCTCATTTCTTTTTATCACTGAACAATATTCCATTGTCTGGATGTGTGACAGTTTGCTTATCCAATCACCTATCGAAGGACATCTTGCTTAACCAAGTCAACCTGTTAAAGCTGCTACAAATATTCTTGTGCAAGTTTTTGTGTAGACTTAGGTTTCAACTTATTTAGGTAAATAATCTGGAATATCATTGCTAGATCATATGTTGAGACTGTTTACCTTTATAAAAAACTGCCATGCTGTCTTTTAAAGTGGCTGTATGTCTTCACGTTCTGCCAGCAACAAATCAGAGTCTTCATTGTTCTGCACCCTCCCCCTCATTTGGTATTATCAGTGTTTTGGATTTCAGCCATTCTAATAGGTCTGAGGTGGTACTTCATTGTTTTAATTTGCAATTTCCTCACAACACAATTAATTAAGCTTTTTGTATCCTTATTTGCTATTTCTATATCTTCTTGGTTAGGTATGTGTTTAGAGCTCTTGCCCATTTTTTT
>NW_012149729.1:11034768-11036686 GCF_000956105.1 Propithecus coquereli
AGCCACAGAAGATAAGGGAAGAAATCCAAATTCACTAGAATAATAAGTGATCTGTTACTGGTCTCTCATTTGTAATCTCAACCTATTTTGCCTTCCAAAATTGTTGCCGGTAGTGGTTTCAAGGCAAATATCACTAGAAGGATATGATAAACATCAAATATTATATGCCATGACAGTCACAAGATAAAATACCCACAGACAAAAGTATAAATCAAGCTGGGTGCAAAACAATGGAAAGTTGTAGAGTACTATGGTAAAGTCTATAAAGAGGTATTATTTAATGCCCATTAGATTACTGCCATTACTGCTTTGTAGGAATACACGTTTAGTCTTGCCAAATCTGAAATTTCAAGAAAGACTGGAAAATTGTTATGTGCATGCATGTAAGAGAGAGAGGGAGAGACAGATATCCAATTTTTAAGATTTAATGACAATTTCATATTTAAAAAAATAATAAATTCCAAAAAATAATATTTGCAAGCTCTATAAGGGACATGGACTACTGTTTCCTTTTCCACTTTTGGAGGGTGGGGGCACAAGGTCTCACTCTGTTGCCAGGGCTAGAGTGTAGTGGTGTCGTCATAGCTCACTGCAACCTTGAACTCCTGGACTCAAATGATCCCCTTGCCTCGGCCTCCCAAGTAGTTGGGACTACAAGTATGTGCCACCACATCCAGCTAATTTTTCTATTTTTTCGTAGAGATGAGGTCTCACTATGTTGCTCAGGCTAGTTTGGAAATCTGACCTCAAGCAATCCTCCCATCTTAGCCTCCCAAAGTACGAGGATTACAGCCTTGAGTCATCATGCCCAGCCAAACTACCCTTTTTTAATATGAGTATTCAATGGATAGCCTAGCCTGTGACCTAACAATCATTCTCAACTTGGTTTCTAAAGCAAAACCTAGTTTGAATTGTGAGCAGTCAATAAAAAAATCTTTTGTTACATAACACATTTATGGTTTGCGAGATACTTGCCATTTACTTTTATTACCTTAGAACTGTAACTTTTATTAACTTAGCCTGTAAATGCAATTTTCCATCCTCTCTTTCACTCATCTATCTTCTACTGACTCTTAAACAACTTCATTATTTTCAAGTTCTAAATAAATTTGCTAAAAACATGTCTCATGCAGAGCAACCAAGTCATTATTTGACTTACTTCTATAGAAAACTTACTAGACAAACTATCCTGAGATACTAAAATAAAATACTATATTTTAAATACCTAAAGTTCTCAGTCAACATTAAAGTTTAGAACCCAAAACAAAATTACAAATTGTGTTTTCATGAAAATTGTGCTATATTAATAATTAGTGTTAAATGATATAATATATCTCTCATAAGGCAAGTAATTCTGTGTGTCTAATGGAAAGTAGGATCAAACTAGCAACATACCTGGCATTACCCAAGGAGTTGTTAAGAGTTAGGAAGTACTAAATCATTTTCCAAATGTTAACTGTATTAGCAGTAAATTTTAGAAAATAGAATATTTACAGGAGTTATTTTGAGGGAAGAGAACTTATCTACACAAACTTTGGGTCAAGACTGATTCCTGACATAAAGTGAGCTGTAAATGAATGACTAGATCTTTTAACTGGGAAGACTTTATGAGCCTCTGGCTCAACCCCCAAAATAGAAAGAAAAAATTCATAGAAGAAAATAATTTACCCAATATCTGAGAAGGTATAAATGGCAGAGATGGAATTTGAGCTCAGGATAATTGTCCTAAATCCAGTAGTCTTTTCTTTCAGAAGTAATATACTCCAAATTCACTCAAAATTTAGTTAATATATAAATATAAACATATAGGGCTGGGTGCAGTGGCTCACACCTATAATCCTAGCACTTTGGGAGGCCAAGGCAGGAGGATCACTTGAGGCCAGGAGTTTTGGGCCAGCCTGAGCAACATAGTGAGACC
>NW_012149729.1:11037440-11039691 GCF_000956105.1 Propithecus coquereli
TATCAGACCTCCAAAACTAATAATCTTCCATTCCCAAAAAGGTACAACCAATATCAGCATCAATGGATTCATATTAAAGAATATCTACTTATTTTGTGCGTAGTTTCTGAGCTGTCGATTGTATATTAGCTTGTTTATGAAGTGGAAAAAAATCTCAGAACAAACAGGCAGAAGGGGGAAAAAAAACACTACCTTATCTATATTGCCCTGACAATTGAGTTTGGACAACAGTATTTTCTAAATGTACCCTATTCAAGGCTGGATATGTAATTACCTTCAGTTCATAGTCCAGACATTAATGCTTTCCTAGTATTTAAGACTCCTTGTAACATGCTTGCAGCTTTAAGTAAGCAAGGCTAAATCTTGACCAGATAAATTAGCAAAGAATGCAATAAAAGCTGCAATAAAAGAACTTTATCCTACAAACCTTCAAGTTGCTGCTAAATGAGATTTCTTTGAAATGCAGATCAGTTGAACTAGATTAGTGAATTTTAGCTCCTGTCAACATCATAACAAAATACAAATACAATTGTTCACTGGTCTTATCTCCATGCTTCCATCTGCTGCCTTGTTATTTACTTTCCTTGATTTACTATGCAGATCTAAATAAGGCACATCAAGGAGGGCTTACAACACAATGGCTTCTTAAGCTTTACATCAAGGTATTTGAAACTGAAGCCAGGAAAGGGCTGCCATCAAAGACATATCTCTAATGAACTTCCATATCAGAGAAGGTTTGGTATTTAATACTGCTGTGAAAAGAAAGAGCTACAAATCAGAATGGCCTATGAAAGAAAATGCCTACAAATCTTGATGAGATTAGCACCTCTGAGAATTAATATCCCAATAAAAATGATGTCTGGTACCTTGAAGAGTTAACTTCCAACCTTTGCAAATATAATGCACTATGTCAAGAGCAGGGAAATCATTTGACAAGGTTAAAAGGTCGGAGAAGAATTTTTAATTCCCCCCCAAAGCCAGAAAATAATATTTTTTATTCCTGCTCATAGAACTCCATGTCAGAATAAACATACTGAAAACATAATTAACACAATTAACAGATCTGTAACATTACTTTCTATGTCATAAGCATTTTGCACTGTTTTTCAAAATGAAAAATTAGGAATAAGTAGACAGTAAAACAATGTAATCTAAAATGACAGCATGCAACATTTGTTCATCAATTCTAATATTTCCCTTTTCTTCCCCCACAGCAATCTATGGCAACACAGAGTAAAATCTTCTGTCATTTTGCAAATCCTGAGGTGCCATTTTTATTGTATGCCACTACTCTTTTTAAGAGATACAGATAAGTAAAAAAGCTTCCTTCCACCCCTGCTTCCCCCTAATTGTGTTTTCCCACTTTTATTTCTAATATGCCAAAGTTGAACAAGACAATAACTCACAAACCTAACGTGAAAGTTTCCAGCAAACTCTGCTTGCATTACTATTTGACAATTTCTTTCCCATAAGTAGTAAGGTCTGTAAACAAATAATATTTTTTTTCCTAAAGAAAACATTTCAATCATTTATGTCGTTCTATAGCAAAGGAAGATCCCACAAGCATGTTCTGTTCCGTGGATCAATCAGTTCCAAACCAAAGTAGACATGTTGTCGACTCCAGTGCCTGGAAATCCTGCTGCAGGCTCACCAGATGATGAAAACTGAGGTATGCAGTGCATGGGGGCCTCACATGGCATGCTGTAGCTTCTGGGCATGTCAAACTTCACAACTACCCTACAGTCAATGACAGCAAACACCTTCCCTGTTCTTGCCTCCAAACATAAACTTGTTTCTCTATCCTCCCTCTGAATTATGGGCAGTCTTCCAGAAACAAAGCCCCAAACAGAAGCAACCTCCCATGACTACACAACAGAAATCACAGTTGTCTTTTTGCTGGATTTCACTTCATGTAGGCAATGTTCCAGACTTATTTACAATCACAAGAGACCGATACCTCTTCTTGTTTAATGAAATGACAAAACAACAGATTTGCACATTTGAAAGCAGGTGCTGTAACAGGTTTCACTACTCTTGACCTAAAGCATGTAAAAGAGGTTTATCTGTAACAACTGTCTCAAAGGTATTAGTGTTCTGATGGGCAGTCAAAACTCTGCCATCTGTAGAAGAGTGTGCTCAAAATGACAGTCTGAATTCAAAACTGATCAATAGATCTTCCCTCATCTTTATCCATATGTTGAAATCTCAAGATTTGTACATATTGGGCTATTTTACCTATCAGTCCTAGATT
>NW_012149729.1:11044126-11046231 GCF_000956105.1 Propithecus coquereli
AGGAAGGAAGGAAGGAAGGAAGGAAAGGGAAGGAAAAGGAAAGGAAAGGAAGGAAGGAAGGAAGAAGGAAATTAAAAGAAAAAAAGTACCTGGATGAGAAGATTCAATAAAGATTTTAATTCTTTCTAAATTAAATCATAAACTGAATGTAACTCCATTCAAACTAAGTACTGATGGGATTCTTTTGGAAATTCACACAATGATTTAAAAGATGTATATTGGAGGGAACTTGCCTTGACAGATAAAATGTATTACAAAGCTGTGAAGATTAAAATTGTGTTTAGTGGCCCCAGGCTCAGTGATGCTAACAGTCGTGGGCTATCCATGGAGTTGAATGGCGTGTGGCCATTCACACAGTATGGCCACTTGAATCCACCATTTCCATCCTAGGAAGAAAGAAGTCTGGAAGTAGATGTTAGAATACCTGCAGAAACCTACGGTGTGACAAGGCTCAGTCCACATAAATAGCTCTGAGAATTCTGTATCTCCTCGTTTCTCTCCTCCCTAACCCCATTTGGGTATCTCAAATACTCAAGGTGGGAGTCAATAATTCTAATTCATTTATTTGGAGGCTAATGGCTAATGAAATCAACTATTTTATTTTTCTTCGAAAGATATGTTTAAACATTCAATTATTTTTCTTTTTTGGTTGTACAGACCATTATCAAATTATCTTGTCACTGATAATACTCTTTGAGTCAAAAATTATATGCTTTTTAATACTTAAATATTAGTACAGATTTGTTGTAGGCATAAGCAGGGTTTATAGGAGCCTTTGGTGGTACATGCAGGCCAGGTATACCCAGCCTAAGCACGCTTCTCTAAAGGTATTGATTGCTCATGGGATCAAGTGTACTCTGCAGCTTGTCTGCTTGTAAGTAACAAGCCCTGTTTGTATTTCACTATGTCATGGTACCTTGTACATGATGTGAGTTTCCTACCCTCTGCACAAAACCACACCACACTACAAAAGATAACTGCAGTTATCCCTGGAGAAGTGAAAATTTGGGGACAACCAAGGAGAAAAAGTAACTATAGCCAACATATAAAAGGCTGTCAAAATGGTACCTTATAGCATTTTTCAGTTTGAAAAACTCTTATCACATATATTATTTGTTTGATCCATATTAACCCCATTTTATATTTGTGTTTAACTCAGAGATTATAGGACTAAAAATATACTAACAAGTAGCTGATCTGTGAGTTAAATCCAAATCTTCAGACAACATGTCCCATGCCATTTTCTCTATACCATTCTACCCAAGGAGTATTTTATATAATTTCTGAGTATTCAAGAATCACAGTATCAGGGGCACTGAGAAGGTTCAAAGAGCCAGATTTTTGCTGGATTTAAGGAGCTTTTTAACTGCTAAGATTATTCAGCCACACAACTGGCCACCACAAGTAATGATGAGTAGAAATGGTTAGGCTGAGGCTAGGTGGCCATCTGTCGAGCTGGATGTTGGACTGGATGACCTTTAAGATCCTTTCCAATTCGGAGATTCCATGACTCTATGGGGATAATGATGCTGTTTCAGCCTGTTGCCAAGTAACATGTCTATTGTTTTTCCTGCCTGTCACACACAGCAATGGCAACAACTATCATTTTCCTCATATGCCATGACAAATTTATATCAGAGTGTCACATTAGCAATTAGCATGCCTGAAGTTTTTTTCCCCTTTATAATGCTTAAATCTATTCTAAAGATAATGCCAAAATTTCATTTTAAAAGGTGCAAAAATAAAATTCCTTTGAGGAATGACATACCCTAAGCAATATTCCTGATTCCTTCCCCCTTTTGTTTTCCTCTCCATCTTTATCAAACACATCCTCTTCAATCTATCATTGCCTGTCCTGATTAATAGAGTGACTCATTCATTCATCCACTCACTCATTCTACAAATATTCTTTGAATCTATGAGCAGAGCACCCTTCTAAACTAAGAAAATACAAAGTGAGAGAATCTTACTAGCTAACAGGATGATAAAGCAGAGAAATCAATTCATGTCAATTCAACATGTATTTATTAAGCAGCTAGCAGTAGTGTTACACAGTATCTAGTCCACATCCACCACCAAACATGACTGAGTTGGTTTCTGAATCC
>NW_012149729.1:11047021-11049368 GCF_000956105.1 Propithecus coquereli
CAAAATGCCATGTGACCATTTTAGTGTTCAATTCCCTGCTTATATCTGAAGCTGCCAGTCCAGCAGTTCAAAAAATTTTAAATAGAACAACTCATGTTTTAGAGTTCTTTTAGCATCTTAGACTGCTCCAAGAAGGCAACTATCAATAGAAGAGTCAATTTGAACATTAATACAGTCTAGTGGATAATAAAAGGCACTTTTTCTTAGTTTGTCAACTTTTTGGTAACACTTTCATTTTAAGACCTCTGTTATATCATGTTACTTTTGTACTCAATAAATAATAAATAACATACTATTTTACAGTCTGTTCATGGATGACTCTTTCATTGTAAAACACTTGGCTCTATATAAGTGTAAACATGTTCAGAACTCTAAACACTTCTAAACCAGCATGGCTTCCTCAGATAAAAAAAATGAGGAGAAAGTAACAATTTTAAGTAAGTCAGTTTAATAAATTGCATAAGCCCTTCTCATTCACAGTATACTAAAATTTAACCTTTGTCTGTGGAGGTAAATTTTTACTAAGGGTTATGCTAATTTTTTAACATGTCAAAAATATTTTTGATATTATTTATCTTAAAATAATACCTGGTATGGTTAGAAAGTCTACTGCTACAAAATTTGTGACAAATTTCTTGAAGTTCAAATACTTAGGAACTAAGAATTAAAGATGATGCTCATATTTACCTTTTGTAAAATAAAAAAGTCACCGAACTAATCATTGTAAAAAAGGAAAAAGCTTAAATGTCATAGTCACACAAATGATGAGTCAAAGGCTTTACAATATAGCTTATTTCAATATGTAAATATACTGTCTCAAATTGGTGAACTTTATACCACAGACCAAAAAGAAAATTAAATAAAAATATAGATGCTCCTCGACTTACAATGGGGTTATATCCCAATAAATCTATTGGAAGCTGAAAATATCATAAGTTGAAAATGCATTTAATACACCTAAACTACCAAATATAGCTTAACCTAGCCTATCCTAAACATACTTAGAACACTTACATTAGCCTACAGTGGGCAAAATTATCTATCACAAAGCCTATTTTATAATAAAGTGCTAAATATCTGAAGTATTGCATACTGCTAGCCTGGGCAAAGATCAAAATTCAAAATTGGAAATTGGGATGATTTTGTTATCATCCTAAAGACAAAAATTCTAAGTCAAACCTTCCTTAAGTCGCAGATGGTTTCACACTATGTTAAAGCTGAAAAATTGTAAGTTGAAGCATTGTAAGTCAGGGGCCAACTCTAAATCAGTTTGGTTCTCGGAGCAAAATAAAAAAATTCAAATATTCATTTGTGGTACACAATTAATGCTGCTTGCAAATATTTCTGGCTCCCTGCTTTTGGATACATGGTAGGATTATACTTTCCCACTTCTTTGAAATCATGTGAGGCCATGTGAATTGCTTTATCAATGGATATGAGCACAAGCTTTAGAAGCTAGTACTGCACATGATCCATTGTATTCTCCTCCCTCTATTAAAGTCATCATGAAAGCATATGTTAAAATGAAGCTTCTGACAACCTAGTTTTCTCAGTAATTACAATTAGCAAGAAATCTAACAACCGGTATTGAAGTAACCTCAGTAAAAAATAAACTTTGTTGTATCAAGTCAAGGAGATTTGTTGGGGGGGGGGGCGCTGTTTGTCTTTACAGAATAACCTATCCCGACCAGTTCACTAATTTAAATTGTTTTATTATTTAGGAGCAAGGGAAAATTGTGAAAGAAAAACTAAATCCCAAGAGAATCTAATGATAGTGCTTTATAATGTTACTCTGATAAAGTATGCTTTTTAAAGTATAGTAGTAGTAAAAAAGCATATTTCAAAATGGTAAAAAGATTTGCCATAATTTTTGGGATATTGTGGGACACAGTTTGATTTCTCCATCCAAATTGGAATTGGGCTTTTAAAAAATATTTTAATTTTTCTTTCTCAAAATGTTTTGTTCTCAAAAATACCTCACAGTTATATTTAATTTTATCTTTCCTTAATAGCAATATGTGTCTAATACTTCAGCCTATACATTACTTATTAATCAACATGGAGAAAGGAAAAAAGGAACACCATTTGTTGAGCACTGACTGTATACCAGAGTGCCTTGAGTTTAAGGCAGGTATGACATAGCAAATGCCAAAAAATTCCTCTTGAAGAGTTTAAGCCAACAAAGATGGTATAGAACATTATAAAATTTAAGCTCTTAATTTCCACATTTTTCTATTTGAAATGGACCTTTTGGAAATTATTCTAAATGCCCCTGGATACTTAAATTTCTTCTACCCCTTCATTTCAAATTCATAGCTTATACATTTTTGAAGATCTAATGAGTCTT
>NW_012149729.1:11050823-11052447 GCF_000956105.1 Propithecus coquereli
TATTGTCAGCTGGACTCTAGGAAAACAAAAACTGTTGGGAACTAATTTTATATTATTTCTATGTGGAAGAAAAGCACAACAAAATCTACAGGATTACACACTTTGAGCTTTTCATACATAAAGTTGTCATACAATCTTGATTTAATGTCCTTAGGCTTCAGTTACTTTATTTGTTATCTGGGGATTACAAAGGCAACAAAATCTAAATGCTGTTATGAGGACAAGCTAAAAAAAAGATAAATACTTTTAAAGGTGATAATACAACAAAGATGCTAAATAATGACTACTCTGCCTAAAGTATATTGTTGGAGAATATTTGCTCAATCACCAAAAAACTAGTGACTTAGAGACTCTATTAATTTGTAGAAAAATTGTAGCATACTTAAAATGCAAAAGGATAAGAAGTGTAAGGAAAATAGGCATGAAATCATTTACATACCACAATCTAAAGGAATAAACTTCCTAATTTCATTCAACATATATATAAAAGAAGCCTTTTTATTACATTTTATACCCCACTGATCTGGGCAGAATTTGAATGTTGTAAGAGAGGAATTGTTCCTTGCAAATTTTCCCAAAACCACCATTCTCTGGGTTACAAGAATAACTCAGAAAAGCCTAACAGTTAAGAGTACAGGATCTGGAGGCTGGGTACTAATGCTTAAACTTCGTCAAGTTACTTAACCTTTAACTTCTTTAGTTCTAAGATGACAATAATAATATCTACCAAAAAATGTTTTTAAAAAATTAAGTTATTGAAGACATATAAAGGATTTTTACAAGTACCTGGCCTATAGTAAGTTCTACCTAGTGTTAACTATTTTCATTATTCAATATTATCACTAGTCCCTGGTCCCCATCACGCGCCCCACACACATATGCCCAATGTTAGCCACACTAAGCCTATAGCTAAAAAAATGCTAAAAATAACTTGGAACAAATTAAAGTCCACGCTTTGTTAATATTTCCTTAGTTTTTACTTATGTCCTTTTTCTGTTCCAGGATCCCATCCAGGATACCACATTACTTTTTGTCATTATGTATCCTTAGGCTCCCCTGGGCTGTGATAGTTTCTCAGATTTTATTTTTGATGACATTGAAAGTTTTGAGGAGTACTGGTCAGGTATTCTGTAAAATGTCCCTCAATTGAAATTTGTCTGATGTTTTTCTCATGATTAAAATGAGGTTATCTGTGTGTGTGTGTGTATAGGACCACAGAGAATATATACTATAAACATGATATACCCCTGCTGATGTTGACTTTGATGCTATGGCTGAGGAAGGGTTTGTCAAGTTTCTCTGTTGAAAAGTTACTCTTTTCCCCCTTTCTGTACTCTACTCTCTGTAACGAAGTCACCACATACAACCCACGCTTAAAGAGTAGGAAGTTATGCTCCACCTCCTTGAGAGTGAAGTATTTTCATAAATGAGTTGGAATTTTTCTGTACAGGAAAATTTATTTATTCTCCCGTATTCATTTATTTATTTATTTGTATGATATGGACTTATGGATATTTTACAAATTGTGTTTTTTTTTTTCAAACATTTCCTTATTTTCTGGCACAGCAAGAGCTCCACATTGTATATTTCTTGCTCCAATAGTATAATCAGTCCTATTTCTCCA
>NW_012149729.1:11053312-11063836 GCF_000956105.1 Propithecus coquereli
GTGTCATTTTATTAATTTTTAGAATAAACCATGATAAATCTTGATGAAAGGCAAACTCATAAATCTCATTAAGTTTTTCAAGAACTATTTTAAAATTTACAAATGGGGTCATTTTTAGCAAACATCAGTTAGTTTGATTTTTAAACCTATAGCCATATACAATCTTTCAGCAATCACAGTATTTCTGATTCACTAAAGAATACCAGCTCATTATTAGAGAGTATGTTAGAAAATATTGTCCAAAGATAATAAAATTCTCTAGCCTCTCCTGTAGTAATAAAGATATAGCCAAATTAGACTGCATGAATAATTCACTATAACAGGTTTGATTTTGTTGTTTTTTCATATTACTTTTAAATTTTCTTTTGTTCTGATGACCAGCTTAAATTCATTTATCTCAATGTCCTTACAATTCTTAGAAGACAAGCTGAGGCCATTTTCTCCAGGAGGGAAACTATATCCTCAAAAGGCTATTTTCCATTTTTAGAAAACAATAAGAATTTGTAGCCTTGAAAACTTTTTATTAAATCGAAGCTAACTTTTAATACACACTATAATCTTTTACTATATAAATAAACACTTACTTTTTCTATGTAAACATAATCAAATTTTAGGCTGTAACATATTATCATCTATTTGAAACTCTGATAAAGCAGAATTCTGAAAATAAAGTTAATAGAAAGCTAAAAATTGAGACTATATATAAGCTAATCAATTCAAGCCAGCAAATCTTAAGGGGCAAAGTATAGCTCTCCAATGGGGTAAACCAGGATTGACATCAGTATTGACTAGAAGTTCTTCAGGAATAAAAACCACAGAAAATGAAATAAAAGAGTGGAGGATAGAAGGAAGTATCACGAATGTTGTATGTGTAATACATTGGCCTTAACCTATAGCAGAAGTGAGAGAATGTCAAAAACCACATTCTAGTCAAATCCTTAATGCCTAAATTTTTTATGCCACCCCGAATTGTGCTATATCACTGATAGGTGGGCAAACCTTGTTTGGAGTTTTATGTTGAAAAAGAAAGGAGGAAATATTAGGTGTATAAAAGACATTCATATAAAATATTATGAAAAAGTCATAATTACACATAAAATTTCTTAAATTCATATGGTGGCATATCATTTCTCTAATTATCAGTGATTCAAGCTGAGAACTACATGTGCTTTATAAGTATCACGTGGGGAATGGCACAACAAATCTATGGACTCTACCATTATTTGTAGGTAAAATAACTCAGATTTTACAGATAAATTTTTCAAAATCAGAGACATTTACAACATCATAGATTTCTCACTGAGCTAATACATAAAACACCTGGGTCACTGAACTTACACTACTTTATATATTTTAAATTTCAAAGCCAACGCTACTCTCAATTTATATTTACCAGTAAGCTATATATCATTAGATCATCTATAAATTTCTCTTACATATTTTTCATCTAAGCAGTAAAATTTATGTCTCTCTCTTAAGCTTTTGCTTTTAGAAAATGAAAGTGTGAAAGATGCTGAACAGAAACTGAATTTATTCTAAAATCTACTGTTTCTGATATAACAAAGGGGAAAAAACATCCATACCACACCTTGCATAGCCAACAGCAATGAAAATAACACCTTTGGTTTGTTATTCCAGTTGTACTCAGATTTTATTTTCCTTTTTCTTTTTAAATTGCCTTTACCTACAAAATAAATTCTATTCTCAACTTGAAAAAATGGCACTGAAGATCAGAAGCATAAGATTAAAATGCTTTTATCATAAGTTAAATTTTCAATCGGTCATCAAATTAGCAGTAAGATTATAAACAATAGAATCTGATTCTAGTGAAAATCAGTGAAATATGTTTCCATATTCCTGGAAGGATTAGAAATTGGTACAACTTTTTGGAAAGAAATTTGACAGTGTGCCCCATGTCTTACTACATAATTCTACCTGTAGCAATATATCCTAATGAAATATTCAAAAATGGGACAAAGATACATGCATGAAATCTATTAAGAATAGCTTTATCTATCATAGTGAAGAAAGGAAAGCAATCTAACATTATGGAGAGAAACAAGTAACTGTGGTGTATATTTATACGTGGTATATGTTCATATCATGGTCATCAAGTGATACAATTTTGTGACAAGAAAATGTGTATGACAAATTAAGCTAACAAAGGACCATAAAGATGTGTGACATCAGAGATAAGAGTTCCAGAAGGATGGTATAAGAAACTAAGAGAAACCTCTCTCACCAGAAGAGATATCTCTTAGGTGGTCAAAAATAGTATTTTTTAAGACAATTATTCAAAATCAGCAGAAATTCATCAAAAAATGTACAAAAACAGAAAAACTTTTATTCAACAAAATCCATGAAAACCGAGTAACAGCAGTGGGAGGTTGTGGCATTATCACCAGACCCACCCCCGGACAGCTCTATTTCCAATTTTTCTCTCTCCTTCCCTTCTCTCTCTTGCTCTCTCTTTTTAAAGAGACAGAGTATTACTGTTTCACCAAATCACACAATCATAGCTCACTGTAGCCTCAAACTCCTATGCTCAAGCAATCCTCCTACCTCAACCTCCTAAATACCTGGGACAGCACTACCTCAACCAGATTTTTTTTTTTTTGATGTTTTATAGAGATGGGGTCTCACTATGTTGGCCAGGCTGGTCTCAAACTACTGGCCTCAAGTGATCCTCCTGCCTCAGTCTCCCAAAGTGCTGGGATTACAGGTGTGAGCCACCATGTCTGGCCCCTTCCCTTCTCTATTGAACCCACTCCTATAACTTCACCAATCTACCAAAAGAATTCCACTTGAAGAGCTAAGGTGAAGGTCACTAATGATCTTAATGTTGCTAAATCTAAAAATCAAATTTCAATCCCCATTTTACCTATCAGCAGTTTTTGACACAACTGATCATATTTTCCTCCTTAAAATGCTTTCTACATGTGTCTTCCAGGATACCATAGTCCTCAGAATTTCCTCATACCTTGCATATTTCTCAGACTCCTTCACTGGTTGTCTTAGTTTTGTGTTGCTATAAAAGAATACCTGAGACTGAGTAATTTATAAGAAAAGAGGTTTAAAGCTCACAGTTTACAGGCTGAGAAATTCAAGGGTGTGGCCCTGTCCTCTGTCAAGGGCTTTTGTGCTACATCACAACATGGCAGACAAGGGCCAAGGGGAAGTGAACACGTGCAAAGAGGGGAAAACCTGAGGGTGTCCTAGCTTTGTAACCCACTCTCACAGGAACTAATCCATTACCTCAAGAACCAACCCAGTAGCACTCCAGAGAGAACTTTGTCACTACAGCTAGAACAGCACCAAGCCATTCATGAGGGATCCACCCCCATAACCTAAACACCTCCCAGTAGGCCCCACCTCTTAACACTGCCACATTAGGGATCAAATTTCAACATGAGTTGTGGTGAGGACAAACAAACCACAACCAAACCAACGGTACTGGTTCTTTTTTATTTACTTACTATTTCAACAATGGAAGGTCCCAGGGCTCAGCCTTTGGACTGTTTCTCTCTAGGAACCCTCCCTTGGTGATCTCTTCTAGCCTCATAATGTCAAGTAACATCTGTATGCTAACTTACAAATTTTTATCTTCAGCTCAAATCTCTGCGCCAAACTCCAGATTCTTACATTTAATTACCTACTTAATAGCTATAATTAGATGTCGAATAGATCTCTCAAATATGTCCAAAATTGAATTTCTGATGTTCCTTCTGACAATCTTCCTCCCTCTATGGTCTTCCACATCTCAGAATAAAGGAAATATTGTCCCACCAGTCTTCAGGTCAAAAACCCAAAAACCCTGGAGTCAGCCTTATCTCTTCTCTTTGTCTCAAACACCACATTGAATCTGTCAGGGAATCTTATTGGCTAAATCATCAAAATATAACCACAATTTGATCACTTCTCATAACTTCCGTTACTATTACTACTCTTGTTCAAGCTACTGTCATCCTGTGCAGGCTATTTTCAACACAGCAGCCAAAGTGATTCTGTTAACAGGTAAATCATGTTGTTTTACTCATCTATTCAAAATCCTCCAATGGTCTGGAATAACCCACAAAGCCCTATGTTCTCTATCCCTCGATTCTTAGTTCTGTCTCCTACTGCTCTTTGCCCTTGCTTCCTCTGTACCAGAACATACCAGCAATACTTCTACATCAAGACTTTCTGTTCCCTCTGCCTTAGTATGATTTCCTTTCAGACAATACGCACAGCTCTTTCCTTCACCATTACATCTTTGGACAAGTGTCACCTTTTCAGGGAGGCCTTCTTGACCATCCTATTTAAAATTGCACACCAGACCCCATCTCTCTCATACACACCATTTCTCTTTTCTCTTTTATTTTTCCATACGGCACTTAACATCTCTCACATTCTGCATCATTAACTGGATCATTCTATCGTTGGCTTTCCCTCATGAGAATATAACCTACAGAAAAGAAGGCATTTTTGTGTGTTTTGTTCTCTGTTGTATCCTCAGTGCCTAGAACCATGAGAAGAAACAAGTGGATGAATCATTGAATGAATAAAGAAAGGTTCAAGGACATTTCCAAGTTTCTGGCTGACCCAATTGAGTAGACGATGTCAAGACAAACCTGAAGGAAAAAAAGTAGAAAAATCAGCATTATGTTGTTTAAGCTAAAATAAGATAAAGTTATTAGTTTAATAAGATATTAAGAAAATGTCAATTTATTGATTTTAATATATTTTAATATGTAATTTTAAGGAAAACAAGAGTAATTTTTGGTCATGGCAAATTATGATTTAATATTAGTTTAATAAAGCTGATAAAAAGTTTCTTTTGCCTTTTCTGAGAAGACATATGTTAAAACCTAACAACTACGTATGATACTATCCAGGAAAACTATCAAGCTGTATTTTTAGAAAGTAATGAGTTTATTTTTTCACATATAAATAACACAAAAAAATTTAATATGCCTTTTCCACCTAACCCCCATCCTGCAGGTATTATGTGATACTGACATGTGACCATGGTGATAGTCACAGAAAAGGACAATGATAACTTCCTTGTGTGAATGATGTCTTTCGTCTACTGTGTAACAAACAAAGCTCTCCAGAAAGAATTCACAATTTCAGTCCTCTTCATAAGAACATGTATATGGATATTTATTTTGAGAATCTCAAAGTAGGCAGGTTTGTAATATGCCTCATGTAACAACAAACAAGGAAAAGTCCTCAGTTCCATGATCATCAATGGAATCTTGGCAATTCTTGTTTGAAACTATAAAGTTACACATTTCTCTTTTTGCACATTCCTCATTTTGCACATCCCTTATAGCAGACTCCACTAATGTAGTTACGATATTCTAGAGAAGTGAGGTATGAAAAATCATTAATATTGTCCCAGTAACCTTTTGATCACTTAGATGTTGTTTTCAAAGTATATGTGTGTGTGCACACATGCGTGCACATTAAATGCATGCACATTAAAAAGTAAAGCATTAAAAAGTAAAGTTAAAAAGAACTTCCAGTTTTAGATGGTTAAACAAAATCAAGATCCCTCCAATTTTACTCAGCATAATACTTGGTCTTAATAAAGTGTAATTTGTAGGGTAGTGAAGCAAATGGACTCTTCCATACTGATGGGGACAATTAGAGTATAAGAGCTTCACAGACTAAAAATTCTAATGCAGCCTTTTATCAAAAGCAGTCACTCTACCTCAGCCTGACAGTTAACAGCATATGATCTGGTAAACAAATACTTTCACACGGAACAAAAGTGCCATTAAAGGCCAAAACTGTCAACACAAATTCCATTCTTACAAGAGAAAAAATATGTAAACTGTTGATCACCTCTGGTTGTCTTAACTAGCATGGAGGTTGTCATGGAAACATTTCTGCGAAGTTCACAGTGATGAAACACAAACACTTCCAGTTTAATTGCTATTAGGTTTAGCATACCAGAGTTTATTTATACTCAGTGTGCATTATGATAAAATGTAGTAGAAATAAAGCTTATAATGATCTGGCATAACAATGCCAACATTTCCTTTTCAAAAATTAAATGAATATGAAATTCAATGGCAGTTTAAGTTCATTTCCAGGAAAAAATAAATTCCTAATTTTCTCAAATACCTGTTCTGATGTCTCTGTATTTTTTTCTGTAGTATGTGATTTATGAAAATATTTTTGTATTTTTACTTCCAGAATATGCAATTTACAAAAATACCTACTTTACATACTAAAAAATCAGACCCACAAAATATATTCAAATAAAAATCTCATATGGCAGAAATTTAAATGTTCTAAGTTACATTTTAATATCACTATTATGCAATTATTAACATTTAACAAGGAATCTTGTTCCATTTTACAGTGATAAAATACTGGAAATAATTTTCCCAGAAACTTTCTTTACCCTAATTCTATTCCCTTATTTATAAAAGAAAAGAAAATCAACAAAAATACTGAAGAAAAATAAAAATTATAGGTATGTGCACAAAATAATATGCTCATGCATTCTAATTAAATATGTACTTAATTGTGTCAATTTTCTTCATAGCAAATCTTTCTGGTATGTTCTAGAGAGAGACTTTTTACAAGTCTGAACAAAGTACCTGGTTATTTTTTTCCCCTCAAGAAAAGTATTTAGGTTTCTTTTGTTTTTTACTACATTTTAATGATATTCAAAAAATATACTTTACAACTAAGAAATAATTTTAAAAGTTTTTATTTAATGTCCAATATGTGCCCAGAAGTAAGATAATTACAAGGTAGAATACAAAAGAAGAATAAGATAGTTCCTGCCTTGGTAAATCTTAAATTCTAGTTAATAACAGAAAAGTGAAAGTATATAAAGCAATTATAGAACAACACAAAGCAAAATACAGTAGGGTTAAATTATGAAGTCCAGCCTACACTGTAATACTCATCAGTAGCAGAAAGAAGAACAGACCAACATAAGCTTCCAAGCTTTTACAGAAAAAATAGGATGACATGACTTGGAGCTATACATCTTCACATTAAAGGAAATTTACCTTAAATATTTCAAAAACACACATATGAGTAGTAAAAGTACAATCTAAGCATAATTTTATAAAACCACATTTTTTAGTCTCCAGTTACTAACCAGTCAAAATAAGACCTGCCATATGGCACTGGCTCAACGTTGTGCAATGGCTGATAGACTATTTTTCATATTACTATAATATCCACCAGCCAATGTGAGTATGGAAAAGATGCACAAAAAAGTGATATGAATTGCATCTCCAGGTTTCAATAAACTACAAGCCATACATGGAAGGGAATAATATTCACCTGTTTCACTAACAATAAAATATAGAGCTTGCAGTTAAAGCCCCTGAGTATTAGTTTGGGGTTTTCCACTAAATATCCACATAAACTTTGATAATTCACTTATTTCTGTAAGGCTCAAGTAAGAATGCGGGAGTGTGTTATTCCTAAGGTATCTTTTTGCTGTATAATTGAACATACTGTATATTAAAATTCCTCCTCACCTTCCTGAATGGAAAGGGCAGATGTGAGGGGAAGATGTGATATCACCAACATAACCAAGTCAAGAAGAAAAGGTTCTGGCAGACAGAGAGTCAAGGTTTTCAGACAAAAGAAGCACAAAGAGAGTATTTTATATACTTCTATTAAGAAATGGAGAGGATGAAAAGGGACATTAAGCTAAAGTTGCTATGAAGAAGGAAGCCATTTCAGAATACTGGAGAGTCTTTAAAATATTATGATGCTATATTTGGTTGTTTAAAAATTCTGGATTTCCCCAGAGGGCTTTTAACTGGGTTTTCATCATCAGTAAGCACATATTAAATGCCTAATTGTATGAAGTGCTATACAAAAAGATTTACGTAGTCATTGTCCTTGAGTCCCTGAGGCATTTTTAACATGGGGCAAACAACACTAAAATGGATATGTTTAGGACCATACAGATGAGACTAAATATATTTAACCATGAAATTTTTAAAAAATGCAATTTTTGGTGTGATTTGATTCCAATCTAGTGAGTAATTTAAGGGGAAAAAGAAACTTTGAATACTAAATAGAGAATAAAGTTTTAAAATAAATTTAGTAATAGAACATTTACACTGGAAAATATAAGAATGGCCAACTCTAAGAATCTGCTTCATAAACACGAGGTGAGTCATTTTAGGGTGAGAAAGAAGTCTGACAAAGGTTTACTTAACAAAGTTTACGTTAGGATAAGAGGTGGTGACCTGAAGTTGAATTCTCTATTTTGTTCATTCTTCAGAGTAATATTGGGCCATGAGCAACCAACCACAGATGATTATGTTAACTAAGTGAGAGAAATGCATCAATTAGGTGTTGGGGAAAATCTCTTAGGTTTGTTTGCACATTAAAACCAAAATCTTTTACAGTCTATGGTGGCAAAACAGAAATGACTGTAGGAATATACTTAAACTTTAAAATATATTAAGGAGCAAAATAAAGGAGAAGGGAGTTTATCATATGCAGCTCTCTGATCATCATTCAAACTAATTTAATCATTAGTCAGTGGCCTGTCCCTAATATTCCAATATATGCAGATAACTATGTCATGAACCTGCCAATTTTCATTGCTAAAACCAGCTAGAAAATTTATATCATTAGCATTTTCATTACTCATAAGATGTTTAATGAGAAGTATATTTACTTTATTTCACCATTTTTTATTGTTATCTTCCTAGTACTGTCTATAAACATATACAGCTAATATGATACTTCACATAAGGAATACCCTGGGAGAGGGAAAGAGGAAAGTGAAGGTAGAAGAAGCCATGATTTTAAATTTTTAAATCATAATAAACTTATAATTATAAGTAGTCACATGACAAAATATCTCCAAACACAACCTCCACTGTATGAAGTTAAAGCAAGGAACATTTTAGGTAAAATTCACAAATTCTGAAAATCTGCTCTTCTTTTCCCTCTTATTTCTATTTCTTCAATCCAATGCAACCTTAATCTCTTTACATTTTCCACATATTAAAAAAGAAAAAAGATCTGATGTCATTTTACCTGTTCATTGACAAGTAAAATTTACTGTTGATGAGTTTTACCTTTTTTGAATTCTAAGTCTTTTATCTATCATAATAGAACAGGTCTATCCCAACCAAAAGAAGTTTTAGGCATTACGGCGGACAGACCCTAAGGTGGCCCCAAATGAGCTCCACTTCCTGGTATTTATGCCCTTATGTAATCCTTTCCCCTTGAGTATGGGAAGGACTGAGACTTCCTTCTAATCAACAAGATACAGCAAATGTGATGAGATGGTACTACCATGATTGTGTTCCACAAGAGTGTAACTCCCATCTTGCTAGCAAACTCTATTTAGAGACTTCCTTATTGACTTTGATAGAATAGGTTTTCATATGGAGAGACTCATGTGGCAAGTAATGGGGAATCCTCCAGTCAGTAGCCAACAAGGAACTGAGGCCCTCAGTCCAATCACCCATGGGAACTGGATCCTGCCTATAATCTTGTGAGATTGGAAGCAGGTCCTTTCCCAGTTTAGCAATCAGATCAGACTTCAATGCTCACTGACACCTTGATTTCAGCTTGTAAGTGAACCTGAAGCTGAGTTAGCTATGCCATGTCCAGATTTCTGACCCAAAGAAACCGTGAGATAATAAATGTGTTATCTTAAATCAGTAAGTTTGTAGTAGTTTATTATGCTATAATATATAATAAGTGCAACAACCAAAAAAAAAAAAGTAAAGAGATTTGGAGAGACAGAATTGGGAGAACCTAAAAGACCTACTTACAAGGCTAAATCAGAGTGTTATTTTGGTTTAATCATTTGAAGATGATACAAGTATGAATATTTGACCTGTGATGTCTTACTTCACATAGGTTTCTACGTGAACACATAGCTTCCACATAGTCCATGCAGACTGATCTAAACCAAGCCATTACTGACTGGATACAGCTTCCAAGGCCCTGAATTTAGGAATTTTCACTGCAAGATTAAGTATGTCCCTTCATAACCAGGTTCTTCTAAAATCTATAATTATTCCCCTTTAGCACATGCCCACATGTCACTATGAGAATTGTACAGGTTACTATACTATTTAATAATGAGTGCAAATAGTTTCAAATGCCAAACCCAACATCTGCATCAAGATAATACTGTAATAGCATCCAATAAAGGAGATATTATATAAACCCATCTATTTTTTACATTTCATGAAAGTATTTAGGAGGGGTACATGCTAATCTCACTGTGACTGTACATTCATACACACATACGTATCCTTACAGACACATACATATGCATACGCAAATTCATACTGGGAATGTGTGTGCTATTATGAGTCTGAGTATTTACATAAATAAACCTAGTAAGTATCTATACATTATTCAAAACCCAGGTCAAGTACCATGCCCACCATCATTTTTTTTCTGAAGCCCAATTAGAATGGAACATTCCAAATGACAGAAGAAGAATTTCAAACATGGATTGCAAGAAAACTGAATGATATCCAAGAAAAAATGGATAACCAACACAAAGAAACCACAAAAAAA
>NW_012149729.1:11069376-11083689 GCF_000956105.1 Propithecus coquereli
GACAAGCACCACATGTACTCACCATCAAACTGGTATTAACTGATCAACACATAAATGCACATATAAGAATAACATCTATTGGATGTTGGGCAGGGGGGAGGGCGGAGGACGGAGGAGGGGATGAGTATTTGCATACACAAAGAGTGCAATGCGCACCACCCGAAGGATGGACATATTTCAAACTCGGACTTGGCGGGGGGGGCAAGGGCAACATGTGTAACCTAAACATCTGTACCCCCATAATATGCTGAAATAAAAAAAAAAAGAAGCTAAAAAAAAATTAGAACATTCCATAAGGTGTTATTATCTATTTAGTACCTAATTCAATTGGTCTTGCATTTTATTTATCTACTTATACAAATATTTCTTCCGCTATATTTTAATCTCCTTGAGAGCAATATTATCTTCTCTTCATCTACAAATCCCCCATGACCAATCTACCATAGTACCTTCCATGCATGCAGTAGGTGCTTAAATGAATCCATATGAAATTCAACTGAACTGTTATTTCTTCATATTGATCTCACTAAAGAAAGGTAACATTCTTCACTAGAACCAAATGTCTTTTGATACAACTTCCATAGTAAATATAAATGAGTGCTTTGTGAAATAAGAATAACTGTGTGATCACTATGGGCATGTGCCCAAGTTGGCGTGTTATTAGTCTGAGACTGAGAAGGGAATTTCTCTACTGGATACCCTGCACTAAAATTAAAAAGTGGTTTTACTTTCTGTAGGGGTGCAGGCTAGTAGGAAGGAAGGGCAGGAATCCTGATTCACTGAACACCAGGGATGAGGCTTTGTAGTCTACAATAACATCAGATAACACAGAAGGGATTTCTGGACTAGTCTTCTTAGGGGATTTTCATGGTTTTTGAGTTCTCCACAGTCATCAGTTACTATTCTCAATACTGAAAATTTCTAGGCTAAGAAGTCCAGATTTATTTGCTGCCATTAGGTTTAATATTTTAGAATCAAATAATACATATGAGGTGTAATCCAAGTCCAGAAGAGAAGATTCACACTCCACTTAAGTGTGCAGTTACATAAAAGGATAGAATAATATTGTCTAGTCATTAACTTGGTATTCATTCTGCATATTGACTAGGAAAAAATATACTTTTTACTTGTTAAAATACTGAATTAATTAAAAGATCATTGACTGCATCGATGGACTATAAAATAGGATGCAAATATGAGAGACTTTCATTCATTCATCCATTTGTGTCAAACTTTTATTAAAACTTTTATTTAGAGATAGACAGATATAAGGCAATGTGCTATATGGTTAAAAAAATACTGGGGCTTGCATGTTTAGTGATAGAAATTCACAAACTAGCCATTGTGATTCCGTGATTGAAGTCAGTAGTGGCTATTAGCACAGAATCAGGGATTAGAACTAGGCTTGAATTCTGATTTTACTGCTTACTAGCTGTGCTTCACCGGAGGAGTTACTTTGATGTGTATATCCTTATTTCCTCATCCTTAAATTTAGTAAAATAAATGCTTCAAAGTGTTGTGGTGAGGATTAAATTAATCATGAATTGTGGCAATCATCACGGGTGTCTAACACACTCAGCACACAAGACTAAGATGACAAAAATGAAGGCCAAGTGCCATGGCTCATGCCTGTAATCCTAGTACTTTGGGAGGCCAAGGTGGGACAATTGCTTGAGGTTAGGAGTTTGAGAGCAGCTTGAGCAAGATCAAGACCCAGTCTCTACTAAAAACAGAAAAAAATAGCTGGGCATGGCGGTACAAACTTGTAGTCTCAGCTACTCCAGGAGGCTAAGGCAGGAGGATTGCTTGAGCTCAGGAGTTAGAGATTGCAGTGAGCTATGATGACACCACTGCACTCTAGCCCAGAGGACAGAGCGAGACTCTGTCTCAAAAAAAAAAATAATAATAATAATAATGATGATGATGGAGGAGGAAGGGAGGGGAGAGGGGTAGGAAATAGAGAGAGGGGTAAGGGGTAGGGAAGTGGGGGGGCAGGGGAGAAGAGGAGGAGAAGAAAATGTATTCTATTTTGATGTTGCCCTTAAGAGGCCAAGCATACTCTTTGCTTACTGCCTCTTAAATGTAACACTTGACCTTGGACAATGACCAATAAAACATTGTCCCTGATCACAAATATCTCAGAATTTATTGGAAAGCAGATCTATAACAATAGATTATGTCATGTGTTATAATACAAATTAAAAGCAGAGTGTTTGGGAAACTCAGAGTTTAAAGGTATCACATCAACAGAATCAAAAATCAATAAATCTCCAGATAGTACAAGAAACCCCAGGACCATGAGCATCCACCCCAATAAAGAATTTGGATTTTAAAACTAAATTATAGAATGATTTTAACCAATTTTTGAACCTTATGATTAGAATAAACATCAATTTTTTCGCATGCTAGTTATTATATTATCACTTTTCAAATTTAGAGATTGACATTGTCTAGCATTTAACATGAAAATGATGCTAGGTTTATTAAACATCACAATTACGTTTGTAGGTAGGAGTGAAGGAAGATAAACTGTGTTATGCAATTTCCAGTATCCTTTGACTCATACACCTACTTACTCCTTAGGGCCTAGCAATAAATTTCCAAATAACGACTTTGACTGTGGTTACAGGATATATTTACATTATGCAAATTTTATAGGCAACATACACACACACAGAAGACAGAATAAAAATGGAAGAGAAGCCCATAAAAGGAAAACCAAGTCAAAAATATTTTGATAGATCAGCTGCTAAGCATGTATATTCTCTTTTGTAAATCCTCCTATAATTCCATGCAGAAAACGAACTTCAACTTGTCAAAAAGTCTTTTGATGTATGTAAACTGCCTAGAAGCATAGATTCTGTTACAGCTTAACAAAATGTTAGAAACCTGCTTAATAAGAAAATGCTGTGTATGGTAGAAAACACAAATGTTTATTTTATAATGCTTTTAAAAATGTTTTATAAACATGTTTTTACTTAAGAATAAACACAAGATCTTTACCAAACTTTTATATTCCATACTGAATATTTTGTTTGTACACACATCTGAGAGAAGTAGCAAAGGTGTGCATCTACCATTTATAATGCATAAATGTGTAATATGTAACTACTCACAGAGATTCAGATTATGTTCAAATTACTGTCACATAAGCTGACTTCACACTATAAATCAACCTATGATGATAAAAGATCTTTCTAATTAAAATACATTTTATTAAATAAGTGATAAACTTGTAACAGTGGCCTTTTCCATATTGGTATTTGCATTACAATTTTGCTTTAAAAAATCAACATTTTTATTCCTGTGTAATATATGTAGGTGACCATACAAAAAGTGGTAAAACCTCCGAAATGTATGTTTATTATAAAATTCCTAGCGATTTGTTAATTTCTTATTTTGATTATGAACTATACTTTATCACAGTTCAATATAATCATCAGTTACAAAATAAAGCAGAACAAGTAAATAAATCTGTTGGGAAAAATCTAAAAACAAAATTAATCACAATGTTGTTAATTATGCTTATTGGAAAAATCACATACCAAGTAATTTTGGCATCAATTTATAACTAATGAATCCCATATCACTCCTTAAAGATTTTGTGTATGCAAATGTTACCTATACCACAGCATATAAAAGGTCTTAGATCTACTAAGCTTTCATGCTGATCCATCAGCTCAGAAAATGTTTAGAAAATGTTTTTAAAATGCAGTGTAAACATTACAGCCCTGAACCTTATTTCTATGCCTTTGAACCTTCTCTTTCATGTGCAATACCTGACGGCCCACTGAGAATAGCTGCTGAAAGCCCCAAGGATGGGTAAAACAGAATTTCTGACTCAGGAAATAAAGATCAGCTGAACAGGATTCCCATATGGCAGTCCAGATCAATGGAAAAGCAAGGCCAGAAATTTACAGTATCTATCCCACACAGTACAACACGAGGGTTGTATTTCATTGTTGGTAACAAAACTCCCAGCGGCCCCTTCCCCTCCAAAAAAAAACCCCAATGATTGTAAATCCAATAATGAGAAACTATATTTTGACATTCTGCTTTAAGTAGAATTAAAAACTCTACTATTTTTATTTAGAATCACTGATATGGTAAATTATTTCTGCAAGTAAACAATTGTGTTTTATTAAAACAACTGAAGTAGTCATGAAAGGTAGATTAATATTTAAAGAAAATCCTTATACACTTCTAGCAATTATCATCTTAAATAGTAATGGCTTATATGTTTCATGCCAAGAAAAATAATTACTTACTTCAATTTCAAGTTCTGTAAAGAAAAACTCAAAATAGATGTATTAATACCAAAAAACAGTAACTTATAAACAAATTAGAAAACAACCTAAAACATATAATTACAATGCTATCAAGTTCTGATGGACTCAACAATCCATGCAGAATAGGAATTACCTCTACAGTACACCTACTGACAGTATTTCAATATTTCCTCTCATAGGTACTTACTACCTCATAAGGCAATCTTTTCCCATGTTGGACATATTTTATTCTCAGTATCTATCTCTGAATAACTTGTGTCTATTTTGGTCCTATTCTGAATACTAAGGCAATGTAAAATAAATTCCCTGTTCTACATAACTATTCTCTGAAACACTGTGGACTATCACACCTCCTCACATCTCCTTAACTCTGCACTGACCAATCCAGGTCCTTACCCCATTCTTCCTATGACATTGTTTCCCGATCTTTCAGCACTATGGTTGCCTCTGGATAAAGTCTAACTTCAGCTAAAATGTGACATTCAGAACTGAATGCAGTATTACAGACATGGTTTATCCATTTTCTAACACCCTGCCCATGCTAATCTAGCAACCATGATTTTGTGAGTTCACATTAGATTTTTACAGTTCAAGATCCACATATCTACTGCCAAACCAGACATCTTCCTTAGATTTCCTAAGGACTTTTCAATCTCAAAATGTCAAAAACTGAATTTATCCTCTCCCTTCGCCTTTGTCTTCATCAGTCTGGGCTGCTATAACAAAGTACCGTAGCTTATAAACAACAGAAATTTATTCTGCTCTGGAGGCTGAAAGTCTGAGATTAGAGTGCCAGCATGATCCAGTTCAGTGAGAGCCCTCTTCAGAGTTGCAGATGGCTGTCTTCTCCTTATCTCCTCACATGGTAGAAAGAGCATGAGGGAGCTCTCTGGGGTCCTTTTTGGAAGGGCCGTAATCTCATTCCCTCATGACCTCATTACCTCCCAAAGGCCCTACATCCTAAAACCATCACATTGGGGGTTAGGATTTCAACATATGAGTTTTGGGGTCTATAACATCCTTCATTTGTCCACTTCCTCATACACAAAATAGACTTTACCTTCTACCTTGCTTGTATTGGTACAGAATAGTAATGTCTAGAAATCTTTTAGTATCCTATACTTTTCCTTCTAATATTCAATTAACCATCAAATTCCATCAAATTTACTATGCAGTTTAAGAGTCCAGGTTATAAGCCAAACTGCTGAAATTCAAATTCTTATTATGCCCTTGCCAGCTGTGTGGCCTTAAACAAACAGCCTAGCCTGTGACTCAGTTTCCTTATCTGTAAATTGGAAATAAAAATAAACGCTTTCTTCATTAGGCTGCTGTCAGGATTAAATTAATTTATATCCATAAAGTTCTTAGAAGAGTGATCAGCCCATAGTGAGTACAGAATAAATATTAGCTGTTATTATCATTATTGTCACCTCCTTAATATCTCTCAGAACTGTGTTTATTATTCTCACTGCTGCTTATTTAGTTCAAGTCCTTCATTTTTCTCACCTGGATCATTGTTACAGCTCCAAAACTGATATCCCTGGCCTCCACTCTTGCCATACTCGTTTCATAACTTTTATTACACCACCCTCTAGTTTCGAATGTGTTGATAATTTACTATTATCCTTAGGGTAAATGCAAATTGTTGAGCATGGCACACAAAACCCTAGATAATTCAGTAAATGTCTCCAGCCACATTTATCCCCTCTATCTTTTCAGCATGTGATGGGTGAGCCACATTGATTTATCCTGTGTGTTCTCCTCGCATGTGATTGATGTAGCCACATTGATCAATTTGAATTTGCTTGAAACGAGACTCTCTCAATCTTTTTTTCAAAGTGAGTTACGGAAGTTGGCCAAAACATTCTGAGACACTGACATTCACCAATCTACTCACCCCATCTTGTCAATTACTACCTTCAAGTAGAGAAGAACTACATGATGTGAGATGCCTTCATACAGGAACGTTTTCATGGGATGATGTTCCGTACATCCGCTTTAGTAATAAGGAAACAGACAGTTGCTATTTAAAGTCTGGTTGGAAGATCAGCAGCATCAGCATCACCTGGGAGTTTGTCAGAAGTGTTGATTACCAGTCTCTACACAGACCTACTGAATTAGAATTTCTGCAGGTGGGACCCAGGAATCAGCTTTGTGGCTGATTCTTAAGCATGGCAATGTTTCAAAAGCTCTGATAAAGGTGATTTGGCTCATAATTTACCAACTATACTTTAACATACGCAAAAACCAAAAATACTGTTGATATAAGTATGAATTGCTAACCATATTAAGTAAAGGAGACAATCCTGGAAATAATGATAAATCTAAATCATTTATAAATCATAAGCAAAATAATAGCATTTAAACACCATAATCAGTCAGCCCAGCTGATATACTGATAACAAAACATTCTGTCAGAAAACATTGGTAATTCTGACCACCTGTTTTGTGAGCATGGGCAGTTGGAGCCCTACAATATAGCAAGTATTCTGTCACACCAACTTCTGATAGAATATTAGAATATTCAGTAGACTCTAGTAATGAGCTGAATTTTGTTAATAGATACTATATTTAATAAGACTTAATAACTAACTTAGGCTATTAGTAAGTAGTCATTAATTGTTCATGAAAGTTAAAACCTATGCATATTTTTTTTTCACTCATGGAGATGAAAGAATGGACTTGTACTTGGAGATTAACATAATTCCAAAACGAACTTTCCCTGCCCATTAGAAGGTGGTCAACCACTTTGAAAATCATTGCTCTAAAGAGCCAGAACAACCTTCATTTCCAACCTTTGTATGTAAGTCAGACTGCCTTTTTAACAGTTCAGGGTTCTCCTCTGGAAAGCCTCTGCTCTCTCCACCCCCCATTCTGAGATATTTTCCTTGCTGTGCCTTCCTCTAGCATCCTGTGAAAACCTCTATAACTGTACTTATGGTGTAGTGAAACAATATGTTCACTTATGATAGGTGACGACATGAGTCTTGGGGTCTCTGGTATCCAGCAAAATTATGTGGCACATAATCAAGTCTTAAAATTTGAATCAATGAATGTCATTCTGTTAGTTTAAATGAAACCTGTAGCCAATTAAAAACTATACACCGGATGAACTTCTATTAAACTTACACATCTATAAAGAACTTTACATTTATCATTTATCTCTATTAAATTTATCCCTATGAGTTTTTATCTATTCTAGTTTGTTGAGATCTTTTCAAAGCTTGACTCTGACTAGGTAAAAAAAAGAAAAAAAAAGAGTCATCAAAAAAACCTTAGGCTGATATATAACCAGTCATTTACTATAGCTGTCTATTCTTAGCTTTATCACATACTTTTTCTATCTTCAGTAATTTTAAAAACGATTAATATTTTCCATTTTGAAAATCATGCTTTAATGAGGACAAATTTCACACAGAATAAGAAATTATGCATAAGGACAGTATGAGTGGCATAAATTTTCTATTAATTCACTCCTAATCTGGAATCAGAACAATTTCTATTAGAACTTCCCATTCTTTTTTTGCCATTATTGTTCATAAATGTTACAAAATATTCAACCACTGTGAACTCAAGAAATAGTAAGTGGAAATATGGTAACAGGCTATGGTAGAAAGAGAACTGTATTGGGTGTTACGAACTGAATGCTTGTGTCCCCTTGCAATTCATATGTTGAAACTCTACCCCACAAATGATGGTATCAGGAGGTGGAGCCTTTGGAAGGTGATTAGAATTAGATAGTCATAAGGATGGAGCCCTTGTGAATGGGATTGGTGGCCTTAAAACAGCCACAAAAAAGTTCGCTTCCTCTGCTCTGCTCTCCTCCGTGTGAGAATACGATGAGAAGACAGCAGTCTGTAAACCAGAAGAGGGTCCTCACCGGAACGCGGCCATACTGGCACCGTCATCTCTGACTTCCAGCCTCCAGAAATATGAGAAATAAATTTCTGTTGTTTATAAGCCACCCAATCGATGGTAATTTGTTAGCCCCAAGACAATCAAATGATGGAGGTTTTAATCTCATCTTGACTAAAATACACTAGTTAAAATGTCTTAATTTATCAAGGTTTCAATTTCCCAACTCTGAAATGGAAGTTTGAAAGTAACTGATGTTTAAGATTACTCTCAATGGTAATAAAGTACTTGTCCTGCAAGGTGGCTATAAAGATCAAATAATGTAGATATAAACATTCATAAAGCATTACTATAATCCTATGATTATAAATAAAGAAATATAGGTTAATCCAGCCCAAAGTAGAATCTACATTTGTTAAACCAAAGTAAAAAATTTCCCTTGAGACTATAAAATCATTTTCACCTGCCAGGCTTAGGGTACGAGTTATTTGGAAATAGACTCTCTTGCTATAGCTGCTGAGATCTGCTATGGGTATATGCATTAAATTTTTTTAAAAAATTTAAAAGAAGAACGTGTCCTGGCTTACTCAGGTGTTCCCCAAAGGACACCTTAAACTGAGACTTCCTCACAGCTTCTCTGGTTACCATTCTTCCCACATTAATTCTTAATCATAATTACCTATATATTTCACATTTTTAAACACATATATTTTACTATTATTTTGATCTCATTTTAACATTATGTTTCCTTATCTAACCTTCAGCTTTTATTTTTTAATTGACTTTATTTTCTGGAATTATAGTATTAATCTTTTTTTCCCTATACTTCTCATTTATAGCTATCATTTTAAATGTCTTTATACCTATCAATTGACTTAAATGTTTTCAAAATATAAATTCAATTTATAACTTTAATAATATCCTAATCTTTTCTCTCATTTATTCCATTTATTTTCTTTTTTAGCTTAGTTAATTCACTGATTCACTCATTTATTCAATAAATATTTATTTAATTCCTACACTATACTAGGTAGCATGCTAGGTGCTGGGTTCAAACTGACAGGGAAACAAAAGTCCCTGCCCTTATGGAGCTTACAGTTTAGTTGAGGCATGGAAACAGGCAAAAATTAATCAACTACTTGTCATTATGAACTTTAGCTATTGGATGAAAAAGGTGTTATGAGAACCAATAGCATAGTTAGATTAGGAAAGACTTCCATGAGGAAGCTGCATTTGAATCGAGATGTGAGGCTTGTGTAGAGGAACAGAGTAGGAAGACCAACAGCCAACATTCCTGGCAAAGAAAAAAACTCCTTTGAGAGTTCAAGAAGGAGGATATCAAAGTTGAAGGAAATGAATAGATACCAGTGTGTTGAAGAGCAGAGACCAAGGGGAGAACAGTCAGGAGAGGAGCCATGTACTATACAACTCTGATGGCTGCAATAAGGATTCTGCTTGTTTCCCCAACAGGATGAAGAGCCATTATAACCAGAGGAATGACATAAAAAGTAGTGTTTTATAAACATCATTCTGGCTGCTATGTTAGAGAACCTGCTAGAGAGGTGTACAAGTGTCCCTGAAGAAGCCACTGAGCACCTATAATGTACCTGCACTCTGGTAGGCACTGATACGGGGGGTAAGAGGAGTGGAAAGAGAGATAAAATAGGAAGAGTACATACCAGAAGTATGTACCAACATATATTCCAGGAGATTACTTCAGCAGGCCAAGCAAGATCTGAGAGTGCCTTACACTGTGATAGTAACACTGGAGATGGAGAAATTAGGTTGACCAAGATGATAATTAGGTAGTTAAATCGACAGTGAGTAGTCAATGATTCATAAAAAAAAAAAGCAACAAATGCAACAACTGTTTATGTTCCTTTCTGTTTCACACACAAATTTGTAAATTTTAAATTACTTAGAGAACTCTATTTACTTTTACTTATTTCAGTTCTTCTTCCATGATTTCAGTCTATTTAGTTGCTGTTTTCAAGCCTTTGCTTATTTAATACAAGGCAAAATTTTAGAATGATAAAACTTCAATTTTCTCAGGAAAACAGACCATCAAATCCAACAATTATCACTAACAACTTAATGAACGTAAGTTCATTCTGGCAGCTGAACATCAATAACTATAAGGAAATGTAGAGCTAGAGAAACACAATTTAACCTTATTGAAAGCAAGCAATATTTTACATTCCAACCAAGAAGCTCAAAGAAGAAACAGTATCCAAGAAGAGTTACACAGTACACTGTTTACAGCATTCATCTGTGGCACAATTGAGAAATTGGAGATTAAAAACATAAATCTGGAGTTGTTTCAAAAGGTATAGCTGAAGTTGTATAAATGAATAAAGTCAAATATGTTATAATGAAAAAAAGAAGAGTGCTATATATCTTAGTCCCTCTCATAATCAAACTCATGGAGTTGTACCATGATGGTATATCTTTAAATTTTATAGAAAGAGACATAAATAATCCTTCAGAAAAATCTGTTGCTGGAATGTGGTCAATGAGTTATATAGCCCCCTATTATCACTCATTACTCTCAGGTAAAACCCAACGTGAGAAATGTCTTCTAGAATTTACTAGAAAGAACAGCATTCCCTTTTCTGAAGAATGTTATTCTTCCTTCTTTTTCAAAATGGATATTCTATAACTAATTACATTTCACTTTAACTGCCAGGAATCACAGAGGCAAATTAAGAACTTAATTCCAGCTCTCTAAGTCTTTCATTCTGGTAGACATCTTTCCTCATTTTGACTTTCTAGACTAAATCGTGTTTTCCTTCATTTTGATTTGATTTTATTTTCTACTTCATCAGATTTTACTAGAGTGTTTTCTTATTATAGTTCTCATAAATCCTTTGTGGAGTGAAACAGGACACACAGGAAATCCTCATTGATAAAACATGGTTTCATTCTCCTCTCATTTATCTTCCTCATAAATGGGCTTGAAAATTTTCAACTCTTTTCTCAAATAAGTTTCAGATGTGGTAAAATGATTTACCCAAAAAACAATCTTGTTGGGCTTTTAATTGTCACTGCTTTAAATATATAAAAATCTTTGCCAAGTGTAACTCATTTCTAATAAACTATAGTGATTTTATTCAGGATGTTAGAAGTTCTCTGCTGCTTTTCTTCCTGGACTTCATGTTTTTTTCATGGTTCCTAGAAGTCTTAACACTCTATTTCATATTTAGTCTTTTTTATTTTCTTCTTTTTCCATAATATCAATTTGATCAGGTCCTCGAACATTAATCACCTACCTGCGTACCACATTAGGTAACTAGAGAGATTGTAAATTATTTTGTCTTCCAAAGTGTTAATTCTGGTTCTTCCAGGAGTCCCTTCCATAGTTCTATAATTCTTACTCCATCGTGATTCAACAGCTGATGAAGCATCAGTCAATATTCTAAAATTGTACAATATACTCAAGACTGAAATTAATCAGAAAATTTTGTACTGATTCCTTGTCTTTTTCTGAAGACAACAGAAATGAAAAAAATCATCAATATATACTCATGTTCTCCCAGGCCACATCAGGCTGGGGAAGCAAAAGAATCAAATTAGTAAAAATGAGAATGGCTAAATCTGCATACTCTAACTTCCTTTAAATGTCTCCCAACTAGGTAAGGAAGTCCCCAGAGGTTTCTCATGGATGTTCCTTTGTGTATTTCTCCAAACTCCTCTGAATCTCCCTATTCTCCTGCTCTGGACAATGATCACTTGCATCCTATGTAGAAGACATCCTAACAACAACAGGTATAAGCCATTAGAAATACAGGGACCACATTCCTGTTCCTATGGTCCTAACCCCTTTTTGGTGCCAATATCCTGGCTTCCTACATCACTTACTCTTCCAGCACCTGATATTTCCATGTGTAATGGCACCTTACTGGAGTGGGCAAAAATCCCCTCCACTCATATTTGTGCCACAGTCTTGTGCATTAGTCACAAAGTATAACTGCATCATGTCCATAAAGTCTTACAGAGAGTGAGCTTAGTATTGTTGCTCTTTTGGGGCCCTGTTCTCCTTCCTAGGACTCTGGCACAAATTCTACAGTGGAGAAGTTAACAGCAGTCCATCTGAGCAGTTCACAACCACATCTGCTTGAATAAATACCCATTCTTCTCATGACTATCCATTGCCCTGGGAACAGTCTGCAAACCCCAAGTCTCTCCTCTCTTAAGGTGAGTTGATCCCATGAGGATACAGTCTCTCATCCATGTGGATGAATGAAGAGTCCTCCTAAGCATCTCACCAGCACATGCCAAACATGGTATGAACTTGAAGCATTACGAATGTTCCCCTCATTTTGAGACTTCTCCCTCTTACCAGGAAATCAAAAGAAACAAATTTCATTTTATACAATTACAATTATGAAAAATTATTATTAAACCCTCTGTAACCAGACACACTGTTTTATAGACAGTAGGGACTTCAAATGTTACCAAAGTGACTGCTATAAAAGGCAGAAAAAAAAATTTTAAAGTTAAGTTCCTGTATCTAGATAAGTTCCTATATCTTTTATCTGTGTAACAAACCATGCCAAAATTTCATGGCTTAAATCAACAACTTATTTTTTCTCACAATTCTGTGAGTTAGCTGTGTGGTTCTTCTGCTGATCTGGCATGGGCTTATTCACAAAGCAGAATTCATCTGGTAGGGCAGCTAAAGGCAGACCTCACCTGGGCTTGCTGGGCTAGGTCTCTCCATGTGGTTTTTCATCCTCAAGAAGGTGATACCAAGCTTCCTCTCATGGTGATGGTAGCATTCCAAGAAGGGAAGTTCCAGTGAGCAAGCACTTATGGAGTCCCTACTTGCAGCATATTCACTGATGTCCCATTGGCCAAAGTAAGTCACTTACCCAAGCCAGAGTCACTGTGGGAGGAGACTTCACAATAACCTGGCTCCCTGGAGGTGTAATTCATGCCCAGCATTAACACAACCACCTATGGCAGTAGCTCCCTAATAGGGCTGTTACTTATTCTTCTTCCAATCCTTCTAATACTGGAATCATGTTATGTTTTAACAAAATTTCTTTCCTATCTGCTCCATAACTTATTTTTTCAGGAGCAGAAGTATTCTTTATGGGTGTTCTAAGCTTATACTAGTCTAATATATCAGTGAATGAATGCTTATGGAGGATTGAAAAGTATTTTAAAATTTAAAATGCACCATATGCCACAGCAAATGCTCACTACTAAATTCTTAAAGCTCTTATGGAAGAAATAAAAGTTCCTCTGCATGTTAAGTGCAAAAGCCTTTAAATACATCAGGGCCAAGTAGTTCCCCCACCAGAAGGAATGCATCATTCCAATGTTGATGTCCCATACTCAAGCTCTTGAGACACTTTGCACCTCTAATCAATATTGAATATATAATAATACAAAATGTCCAAAATCTTAAAGTTAGAAAAAGAACCGTTATCTTCTGGTTTCTACACCGAGTAATCCAATGAGCAAGACAAGAAGATGCCAAAAAATATAAATACATTAACAATCAAAAAAACAGTAAATAGTATAAACAAAATGGCAAAAATCACCAAAGAAAATATAAAGATAAAAGAAATGCATTACTCTTATTTCATCTCACAAGTTATTACTATTTTTTAAGATGCTCTATGATAATTTAAAGATGAATAGGAAAAAATATTGAACTTTTAAAGACATGGATAAACTTCTTGTGATTAGTTTTAATACAGACTTTTCATTACATTGAGTTCTTTATAGCACTAATTCAAGTTCAAGATTTTAAGTTTTTTGTGAAAATGAATGTGTTCTGGAAAAAGGTATATGTGACTTGAGAGGTAGTCGTACTGCAATCATCAGGCAAGGTGGGTTTCTCTGGACTAAGGAGGTTAGTACTATGACTAGGGCTAGCACACTAACTATAAAAAAGTCAAAACAGCCCTTCTGGCTGCGATTATGATGCCAAATGAGATGTTGTTCTGTGAATAGGTGGCAAAATGCTTCAGAGATTTTCCACTAGGGGAGACAAAATGTGGAACTTTACTTATGCACAGAAGACTTTTTTTGTTGTTGTTAAATTAGGCCAACAGCAGAGTTATTTTTAGATTACTTACTTCACTTTCTCTCCTTAATGGGCTGGTATACAAAATAGGACAGAAAATGCACCATATGCCACAGCAAATGCTCAAATCCT